>NC_060179.1:31551512-31886512 GCF_021184085.1 Oncorhynchus gorbuscha | reverse complement strand
CCGACGATCATACCGCGCTCAGAGTCGCATAGGTCACTCTTTTTTTCCCATTCTAACATTCAATCGAACAGTAACTGAATGCCTCAATGCCTGTCTGCCTGCTTTATATAGCAAGCCACGGCCACGTGAACCACTGTCTGTAGGAGTGATCCATTTTCGATAACAGGCTAGTGTCCCTAATAAACTGGCCGGCGAGTGTATATACACGGTATGTGGAATAGGCTACGATTTGGGATGCATCCAAGGACACTTAGCATATGGTGGCGAAATGTGAATATCCGGCTTGCACGGGGAAATGTTCTCCCATGTAGAAATGAGGGGAAGGCTACAAAAATAAGAAAGTTCCACTGTTATATTGTGCCATTCCATACTTAATATGGTCCCGACCCCAGCTAGAACTAAAGGAAGAGGAAAAGGTGGAGGAGTAGGGAGAGTGGTCCTTATTGGGATTCTGGGCTGTAGAAGCCAAAGTGATTTGTAGTAATGAGTCTGCACTGAACTATGACTCATCCATACGGCCACTACTTGCCCTACTTTGACCCCTATCCCCTATTCCCATGTTGGATGCAGACAGTCTTTAACCGTACTGTAAGGTGTACTGTAGACCAGGGTTTTTTTTTATACGAGGGTGTGTCTTGCTCCAATGCTGTACCTGTCTATGATGTATGGTTCCTCTGCGGAGACTATAACTATAAGCTCAGTAACAGGGTTGAACCCAATCTCTATGTGGGCACACAGTGTCAACCGTCTCTCGACATAGAAGGGGACACACACTCTCAACCTTCTCTCTGTTGTGGACACTATCAACCTGGTTTACAGAGGTGGACACAAACAAACACTCAACCCACCTTCTATGTGGACATTTACTATCAACCTGCTTTTTACATTGAGACGGATAAAAAGCACAGCCGATCACGTTCTTCTGTAAGCCACATTTGTTTTGAGGCAGAATTGGCATCACACTAAAGATTAGACTACAGTATCAGGGGAGAGTATCCAACCTCTGCTGCTGTTGAGCTGTACTCTTTTTGTTTCCCTGGGGAATAATTAAAATGTGACACACCACAGAATTGTTTCTTAACTAAGCTAAGTTCTAAAGAGAGACTGGATAAATAACCTTGCTGCTCTTTGTTTCTGACTGTTCTGTGAAAACACACACACACACACACACACACACACACACACACACACACACACACACACACACACACACACACACACACACACACACACACACACACACACACACACACACACACACACACACACACACACACACACACACACACACACACACACACACACACACTGCTCCAAAGTTTCCCCAGAGAGTGGGGTCGTAATGAAGTTTAAAAGACTCCCAGTAGTCATAATAACAGAGCTATTCTATGGGAGGGTATGTTTCCAAATTAATCTCTGGGTAGCTAAAGAAAAACCTTTGAAGTTTCCTCTGTCTTTTGCTTGGTTTTGTTATTTTTAATTCATGTTTTTTTGGTCCTCACTATGCATCGTTGATACGTTTAATTCATTCACTGTATTTTTGTGTCCTTTGTTGTGTTTTGAAGAACTAATATGACATTTTAAGATGTGCATGGCTGTTTAAGAGTTCACTCCCCTACAAACCCTCTTCGCAGTTCTTGAACATGGCTATCACTTAAATCACTGAATGCTAAAGGGGCAATCTGGGATTGGGTGATCACTTTGCTGTCCCTTTAAAGATGCACAATGCAGAAATCGTTCAGCCGTGTTCTGGTTGCTAAAATTCTAATAGTAAGCCTAATTTCACTTTGTGAGAAAGCAAGCAAGTATAGTGTAGAGAATCATTGTACCATCTTAAACTGCTGTGAAAAATATTTTCCATAACCAAAACTATTGTGTTTGAAGCTGTTTAACAGTTGTGTACAAAACTGAAAGTAAAAGAAGCACAAAAAAAAATGAGAAAAAAGAGAAGCATAGAACTAGCGCATATAGAACATATCTGCTGCTTCTTATACTTGCTTTCAATGAGCATGACAGATCTAAAACTCACATTTCTATGTGTCTTTTATAGAGTCGCCCAAAAATATACATATTGCAGCTTTAATATATCAAATATTGATATATCAGAGTTGATATTGAAACTGATGTTGTCACTGCTGTCTCTGTAAAGATCAAATGTATTTATATAGCCCTTCGTACATCAGCTGATATCTCAAAGGGCTGGACAGAAACCCAGCCTAAAACCCCAAACAGCAAGCAATGCAGGTGTAGAAGCACGTGAAGAGGTTTGTCAAGCTTGCTGAGGCCTACTAATAGTGTAGTATGCTTCTCCTAGCAGTATGTCAGATCGCGTGCTGCGCTGATTGCCTATATGCTTTTGATCCAGGGGGTGTGTGAGCGACTACAACTGAGTTTATTGAGACGCAACACATCTCAGTACCTTATTATAGATCTGTGATTTGTGTGTGTGTGCGCGTCACTGTGGGACTCATTATTCTGTGAATGAAAACGTGTGTGTGCGTGCATGCGTTTGTGTGTGTTTGCGGTAGAGGAGAGCGTGAAATCACAGGCCGAACCAAGGAGAGATAACACTTCATTTAATTTTTTTTTTAACCTATTATTTACCTAGGTAAGTAAGTTAAGAACAAATTATTATTTACAATGACAGCCTACCCCTGCCAAACCCTCCCCTAACCCGGACAATTGTGCGCCCGCCCTATGTGATCTCATGATCACGGCCGGTTGTGATACAGCCCGGGATCGAACCAGGGTCTGTAGTGAGTGTGGTACTACTCGGGAGTGTGGTAGGTTAAACTGCCATTGTCATGCTCTCACGCGCAAGCTGAGAGCACGCACACACACACACAGACACACACTATGTATCCACTCTGCACTAAATGCCATTTCACATACAATATGACCTATAGTAGATTCCACTACAATGACTGGTTAACAATGGCAGAAGATGAATGGCAGGAGTGCATAAGTCAGTGACAGAGCAGTGGTCCAGTTTGTGTTTAAGTTGCCTTATTGTAGTGCCTGATTGGATAGAGTTGACTCCACTGGTCTACATGGACCTGGATCTGGGTGGCTGATTGGAAGGTCACAATCCAGAAAGAAAGTTCAGGAAGTGTTTATAAAATGAAGGTTCGGTGTAGTGAACTAATATCATCTGAGAATAAATGGTCCGACTCTATTACATAATGTAACATGATGCCACGGTATGGTGGAGTGTAATACATTCTATTTAAACGTCTCTTAGGTACCTACTACGGTGTTTTGTTTTAATCTGGGTTTTTAAACCGCGGGAAAAGTATCGCCGTTTTTGATCTGCCCTTTTTTTCTAAAGGTTGTATGTTCGAATCCAGCGTTAGAAAGTTGTTTTTGATATTTTTGTTTTAAGCCTATCCCAGCCTATACCTTAACCACTCCGAGATAATGTCTAACCTTAAGAATTCAGAGTTATTACCTAAACTAAACTTATTACTAAACCAGCTTTATATAGTCGGAGTTCATGCCTAAAGTTAAACTTAAACACTTTGAAATTTGACGTTTGGAAGAACTTCAAAATTTGCCGTTTGAGAAACATAGATGAACGTCTAGTTCTGACATGAGATTGTGAGCTCAATGTCTGATACAGAGGTGGACATGTGCTGATCCAAGTCTCTATGTGGACACAGTGTTAACCGTCTCTCTACGTAGAGGTGGACACACACCCTCAACTGTCTCTCTATTGTGGACACTATCAACCTGCTTTACAGAGGTGGACACAAACACACTCAACCCACCCGCTATTGTGGACACATATTCTCAACCACTTTCTATGTGGACATTTACTATCAACCTGCTTTTTACATACAGACGGACACACACTCCGAAGCAGTTAAAAAGCACAGCCGATCACGTTCTACTGTAAGATCCATTTATGTTGAGGCAGAATTGGCATCACACTAAAGATTAGACTACAGTGTCAGGGGAGGGTATCCAACTACTACTGTTGCTGGCCTCTTGGTTTCCCTGGGGAATAATTAAAATGTGACACACCACAGAATTGTTTCTTAACAAAGCTAAGTTCTAAAGAGAGACTGGATAAATAACCCTGCTGCTCTTAGTTTCTGACTGTTCTTTGAAAACACACACACACAAAGACATACACACACACTGCTCTGTTTTTTTCCCCCATAGTCTTTCCCCAGAGAGTGGGGTCGTAATGAAATTAAGACTCCCTGTCGTCATAATAACAGAGCTCTTCTATGGAAGGGTATGTTTGAATGTTGCCAAATTAATCTCTGGGTAGCTAAAGAAAAATGTTTGAAGTTGCCTCTGTCTTTTGTTTGGTTTTGTTATTTTTAAATGAATGTTTTTTTGGTCCTCACTATGCATCGTTGATAAGATTCATTCATTCATTCACTGTACTGTATTGTTTTAATGTGTCCTTTGAAGAACTAATATGACATTTTAAGATGTGCACGGCTGTTAAGAGTTCACGCCCCTACAAACCCTCTTCGCAGTTCTTGAACATGGCCTTCACTTACATAACTGAATGCTAAAGGGGCAATCTGGGATTGGGTGACCGCTTTGCTGCCCCTTTAAAGATGCACAATGCAGAAATCGTTCAGCCTTTTCCTGGTTGCCTAATTTCACTTTATGTGACAAAACAAGCAAGTATAGTGTAGATTATCATTGTACCTTCTAAACCGCTGTGGAATATATTTTCCATAACCAAAACTATTTTGTTTGAAACTGTTTGATGCTTGTGTACAAAAGTAAAAGACACACAAACTAAACAAAAAACTGGAAGCATAGAAATATCACGTATAGAACAGATCTACCGCTTCTCATACTTGCTTTCAATGAGAATGACAGATCTATAACTGCCATTTCTATGTGCATTTTGTCAGGTCTCCCTAAGAGCTACATATTACAGCTTTAATATGTCAGAAACACATATTTCTATCCTCGTCAGGGGAGTTGATATTGAAACTGATGTTGTTATTGCCGTGTCTGTGAAGAGGTTTGTCGAGCTTGCCGAGGCCTACTAATAGTGTAGTATGCTTCTCCTAGCAGTATGCCAGACCGCGTGCTGCGCTGATTGCTATATGCTTTTGATCCAGGGGGTGTGTGAGCGACTACAACTGAGTTTATTGAGACACAGCACATCTCAGTACCTTTTATTATTGATTTGTATGTGTGTTTGTGTGTCACTGTGGGACTCATCATTTGTGGGTGTGTGTGTGTGTGCGTTTGGAGAGAGGAGAGAGTGAAATCACAGGCCGAACCAGATGACACTTCATCAATCACTGTGGTAGGTTAAACTGCCGTTGTCATGCTCTCGCAAGCTGATAAGGGCGCACACACTATGTATCGACTCTGCAGTAAATGCCATTTCACATACAGTATGACTTATAGTAGATTCGACTACAATGACTGGTTAACAATGGCAGAAGATGAATGGCAGGAGTGCATAAGTCAATGACAGACCAGTGGTCCGGTTTGTGATACCTTGTTACTTTGACTTATTGTAGTGCCTGATTGGATAGAGTCGGCTCCACTGGTCTCCTTGACCTGTATCTGGGGGACTGATTGGAGGGTCACAATCCAGAAAGAAAGTACAGGAAGTGTTTATAAAACGAAGGCTCAGTGTAGTGAACCAATATCATCTGAGAATAAATAGTCCGACTCATTGTTTTAAAACCATGGGAAGACGATCGCCATTTTTGTTTCCTTACTTTTGACAATCATTATATCGTCTCTCAACTCCTACTTGTATTTGTGTGTTTTTTATTCGTTGTTGGCCAGAATGATATTCCTCCCGTAGGAGCTATCAGAACGGAGCGGCGAGTTCAAATGTGGAAATGTAGTAATTGGTGGGGTGCAACAGCAGCCACCAGCCCCAGCTCTAACCTCAACTCCCTTATCTACAGTGCCGCTTTTTAGCCACACACACCAGTGGTGGTTTTGGCATCGAAATGAGAATGCATGAGTGGAAAAGACCCTATTCCTACTGTAAGATATGGTGTTGGATCATTGATGATATGGGGATATTTTTCTTCTTCTCCTCTGGTCCTGGGACTCTTGTTATGGGCGGCAGCGTAGCCTAGTTGTTAGAGTGTTGGACTAGTAACCAGAAGGTTGCGAGTTCAAACCCCCGAGCTGACAAGGTACAAATCTGTCGTCCTGCCCCTGAACAGGCAGTTAACCCACTGTTCCCAGGCCGTCATTGAAAATAAGAATGTGTTCTTAACTGACTTGCTTGGTTAAATAAAGGTAAAATTTAAATAAAATAAAATGGTCAATTACCTGGACATTTTAGCCAACAACCTGGTCGCCTCTGCAAGGAGTCAGAAACCTTGACCACAATTAGTTCTTCCAGCAAGACAACAAGCAATTGGACACACAATCAAAATGTTGCAATGTTCATCTCAGTCTCCCGACTTGAAACCTATTGAAGCCCCCCCCCCCCTCTATTTTTTAAGCACAGATGAAGGATATCAAGGATCTGGAAGGATTCTGTATGGAGGAATGGTCTAAGATCCTTGTCAATGTGTACTCGCGATTCTAAATGGCCTGGCTCCCCCTCCACTCAGTATTTCTGTTAAACAGAAAACCCAAACATATGGCAGCAGATCCACAAGGTCTGCCATGAGAGGTGACTGTATAGTTCCCTTAAGGATAAGCACCTTTAGTAAATCCGCTTTCTTTGTGAGAGCTTCCCATGTCTGGAACACACTGCCATCAGACACACATAACTGCACCACCTATCACACTTTCACAAAATGTATGAATACATTGCTAAAGGTCAATCAGATGTGTGTGTTACAGTTTTCATCCTGGGAAGGAGAGGAGGACCAAAATGCAGCGTGGTTATTTATAAACATCTTTAATGAAAGATGAAAACGTGAACACTATACAAAATAAGAAAACGTGGAAAAACCGAAACAGACAGGAACAATCACCCACAAATTACCTAAAGAATATGGCTGCCTAAATATGGTTCCCAATCAGAGACAACGATAAACACCTGCCTCTGATTGAGAACCACTCCAGGCAACCATAGACTTACCTAGAACACTCAACTGAACACAACCCCATAGACTACAAAACCCCAAGACAAAACAAGACACATAAATCACACGTCACACCCTGGCCTAACCAACATAATAAAGAAAACACAGAATACTAAGGCCAGGGCGTGACAGTGTGAACATAATCACTAGCAGTGTATTGCCGCTTTCCATGTTGTCTGTTGTCTGTAGCTTGTGAGGTGTGGAAACCTGATTTGTTAAACAAAATCTATTTTTCTGAGCAATTGTATTGGTATTAAATAGTATTGTTTCCCTTTTTTAGCTTACAATCAAGCTCAGTGTTTGACTTATTTATTTTATACAGTCATTTTTGCTTGTCTTTATCAACGGTGTAATTTTATTTCGGACCCCACTGTATATACCATTTTAGAGAAAATAGCTTTATAGTGTAAAAAGCAGGAAAGCCTTTTCCAGGAGTGTGTATTACCTCACCAGTCACCACACGCTTCCGTCGAGGAGAGGGATGGAAGCTATACTGTTACACTGGCAATACTAAAGTGCCTATAAAAACATCCAATAGTCAAAGGTTAATGAAATACAAATGGTATAGAGGGAAATAGTCCTATAATTCCTATAATAACTACAACCTAAAACTTCTTACCTGGGAATATTGAAGACTCATGTTAAAAGGAACCACCAGCTTTCATATGTTAGCTTTCTTACATAGCACATGTTGCACTTTTACTTTCTTCTCCAACACTTTGTTTTTGAATTATTTAAACCAAATTGAACACGTTTAATTATTTATTTGAGGCTAAATTGATTTTATTGATGTATTATATTAAGTTAAAATAAGTGTTCATTCAGTATTGTTGTAATTGCCATTATTACAAAAAAAAAAAAAAAAATCGGACGATTAATCGGTATCGGCGGTTTTGAAAAAAATCGGACGTTGAAAAATCATAATTAATCTAGTTTGTGTCCTCCAGGACCGACATTGAACAGCCCTGGTGAACACCAACATATCATCACATCCTCTTCCAGCATCGCACATTCAACCTTTTCATGTTTCATATATGTCTCTGTCTTACGTTTAGACATTGGTTGCGTCTCAAATGTCACCCTGTTCCCTTTTATAGTGTACTACAACTGTACTTGACCAGAGCCCCAGTGCACTATAAGGAATAGGGTTCAATTTAGGATGCATCCTATAGTAGAGCTCCAGCCTCCCAGACTGCAGTGCTACAGGGAGATCTCTCGCTAAGCTAACTTTGGCTGATGGCTATTATCTAACTGGGCAATAATGAACCCTCTCTCATTGGAAAGGAAACCAAATGTGTGTGTGTGTGCCCCACCGATAACACTTTCCAATCAGATTGACTTGGCAGCCAGGAAACCATTGGAGAACGAAGTCTTTTGACAGTTTTTACATCAGCTAGAGTAGCTCGACACAGCATGGGGGTGAGGTCATGTTCATTTTCTATTAATTTGCTCTCCGCATGCAAAATGGGAAACGATCCATTTTAGCTCGCTGATGTATTGTACAGGTGAACACAATTTCACAATCTACATTATAATCACAACCACCTTGAAACACATTCGTATTCCACTCAAATTGAAACAAAACAAATCTCTAGCTTTTTGCCTCAAACAAATTGACTACTATGATGCCCACACAAATGTTAATGTACAACAGTGATGTGTAATGTCTTAATAGCAGTAGACTGGAGATGCTGACCATACATCACAGTCCTTAACCCTGTGCACCACTGTACCTATGGAGGTCAAATGATCTAACACAGGCACAAACTCAAAGCCTTGTGTCCAGCAAGCCACACTCTTTCAACCCCCTTTCTTCCTTCTGTTCCTCTCTCTCTCCCTCCAATCCTCAGGCTCGACAATACACACGAGGCAGGGGTACAAGCTAATTGAGGTAGATATTTACATGTAACTAGGAATAAAGTGACAGATTATAAACAGTGGCAGCAGCGTATGTGATGAGTCCAAAAAGGTTCAATACAGACAATCCGGTGTCTATTGGTTATCTATTTAACTAACTATTTAGCAGTCTTATGGCTTGTGGGGTAGAAGCTGTTCAGGGTTCTGTTGGTTCTAGACTTGGTGCATAGAAACTGCTTGATGTGTGGTACTGTAGCAGAGTGAACAGTCTATGCCTTGGGAGGCTAGAGTCTTTGAAAATGTTTAGGGCCTTCCTCTGACACCGCCTGGTATAGAGTTCCTGGATGGCAGGGAGCTCAGCCCCAATGATGTACTGGGCCATGCGCACTGCCCTCTGTAGCGCCTTGCAGTCGGATGCCAAGCAGTTGCCGTACCAAGCGGTGATGCAGCCAGTCAAGATGGTGTCAATGGTGCAACTGTAGATACTGAGGATCTGAGGGCCCATGCGAAATCTTTTCAGACTCCTGTGGGGGAAGAGGCGTTGTGGTGCCATCTTCATGACTGTGTTGGTGTGTGTGGACCATGATAGATCCTTAATGATGAACACAGAGGATCTTGAAGCTCTCGACCAGCTCCACTACAGCCCAGTCGATGTGAATGGGGAAGTGATCTGCCCTCTGTTTCCTGTAGTCCACGATCAGTTCCTTTGTCTTGCTGAAGTTGAGGGAGAGGTTGTTGTCATTTAGACAGGTTACCTTGGCATTCTTGGGCTCAGGGACTATGATGGTCTGCTTGAAACATATAAGTATTACAGACTGGATCAGGCCATCAGGGAGAGTTTGAAAATATCAGTGAAGACATTTGGAAGCTGGTCAGCGCACACTCTGACTAGCCTCCTGGTAATCCATCTGACCCATGGGCCTTGTGAATGTTAACCTGTCTAAAGTTTTTACACACAATGGCTACGGAGCGCGTGATCACACAGTCGTCCGGAACAGCTGGTGCTCTCATGCATGGTTCCGTGTTGCATGCCTCGAAGCGAGCATAGAAGGCATTTAGCTCGTCTGGTAGGTTTGCATTACTGGGCAGCTCGTGACTGGGTTTCCCTTTGTAATACCTCATAGTTTTACAAGCCCTGACGAGCGTCAGAGCCGGTGTAGTAGGATTCGATCTTAATCCTGTATTGACGCTTTGCCTGTTTGATGCTTCGTCGGAGGGCATGGCGGGATTTCTTCTAAGCGTCCGGATTAGCGTCCCGCTCTTTGAAAGCGGATGTTGCCCTTTTGGAATTTTTCAGTAGTCTGTAAAACGGCTGCTATCCACAGTGCCATTCACCCTCGAGTGGAAGCCTGTGATTTTTCCCACTTTCCTGACTATAAACACGTTACACATGGAGAGGAAAGCAAACCAAATGTGCCAACTCTTCAGCCCAAGTGTCACCCAGTGAGAGAAGTGAAGTGAGGGGGGGGGGGGGGGGGTGAGAGAGGGGAGGGCTGGAGAGATGGAGACATTCACAGCTATTACCCTATGTGCTCCTGTATGGCCTGGGACCCACTCCTGGAGAAATGCATTGTTTCCAGTTTATGGAGTGACTCAATCTGTTGTCGGGGTGGAGGGGACGCACGGTAAATATGCTGGCTCAGCTAGTCTGACCCCACCAGATGATTCATCTAGAGCGCATACTAGAACAGTTACAGCATAACCTTGTGACTCAGAATATCCCGCTCCCCACGACACTTCAACCAAGGCCCTCAGAGAGATCAATGATGGTGCTTTAGTCCCTTATTTCAAAGCAAGCATTCTGGATATTTACTGTAATTGTGGGTATATAGGCTGTACCTTCTGTGTCCGCAGGGATGTGAATATAAAGAATTGGTGGTTGTTGCATCTTTAAGAAGAACAGTTGCCGTGTCCCAAATGGCATTCTGTTCCCTATATAGTACACTACTTTTGACCAGGGCTCATAGAGCTCTGGTCAAAATTAGTGCACTATGTAGGGAATAGAGTGCCATTTGGTACACATCCAGCGAGTTACAGTAGTAGGCCTACATGCAGGGATCTCGGGGAGCCGCTAGGGACACAATGGCTATTTCGGAGGCAACAAAGACACAGAGTGACGAGCTACATTGCTCACCATTATTCCCCTGTGAAGAAGTGCTGTACTCAGGAAAATATATGATGGAGAGAGAGGGAGAAAATAATTAGGGACTGTACTAGGCGGACGAGGGACGAGAATGGGAGTTATTTTTGGGAGATGCCAATTCAATTAGTGAGCCAGAGATTGGCTGTGGCAGTGGCACTGTGACTTTAATGGGAACTGGATTCACTTCCTGGCCAGGGTGTCCTGATCCCAATTACAGTACACATTACAGAGCCAACGCAGGCTACGCTGGCATGCTGCGCTCCACATAGAGACACAGACAGACACACTGACTGTCTGACTCATCTACTATCTACTTACTACACAGAGAAACTAGACTACTCTGGGTCACTCCACTTCACACACAGTGGAGATGACATAGAGCAGAGATAATCAACTAGATTTAGCCACCGGCCAATGTATTTTTTTGAGGCAGATGATCGGGGCCTGGAAGATAATTACAAATCATTTGTAGGCTGCAAATTGACTGCAAAAAGCCCAAACGGATATAATATGTGACTAAAACATCATCATTTCAAACCTTGCTTATATTTGTATACGATCAAATACTGTATCTCTCTATTATGTGTGGGAATACTTTGGAACAGATTTGCAAAATTCATATCACTTGGAGCTAGTTTGCTGGTGTTTTTACATCATTTATGTCCACATATATTTATTTATTTTAAAAAACACATTGTTTTGTTTGCTCAGAAAACATAACATCACCCACGGGCCAAATTTGGTCCACGGGCCGCCAGTTTGAGAACCCTGACATAGAGGCACACTGACTGTACTGTTATCTACTGTACTAACCACCTAGAGTTGTGTGGAACTAGACTACTCTGGGTTGCCGTGCTCCACATAGTCAGTGGGCCTTTACACTGTGTTTCTAACTGTCATCTATAACCACCTAGAGCTGTGTGGAACTAGACTACTCTGGGTTGCCGTGCTCCACATAGTCAGTGGGCCTTTACACTGTGTTTCTAACTGTCATCTATAACCACCTAGAGCTGTGTGGAACTAGACTACTCTGGGTTGCCGTGCTCCACATAGTCAGTGGGCCTTTACACTGTGTTTCTAACTGTCATCTATAACCACCTAGAGCTGTGTGGAACTAGACTACTCTGGGTTGCCGTGCTCCACATAGTCAGTGGGCCTTTACACTGTGTTTCTAACTGTCATCTATAACCACCTAGAGCTGTGTGGAACTAGACTACTCTGGGTTGCCGTGCTCCACATAGTCAGTGGGCCTTTACACTGTGTTTCTAACTGTCATCTATAACCACCTAGAGCTGTGTGTGGGAACATGACGTCAAGAGGGAGAGACCGAGAGGAAGACAACAGTCTGACTCTGATATAATTGTTATAGACTTGCTGAAATAATGGAGTATGGCCTGGCGAACATACTGTAGCTGCTTGACAGTCATGTTCTCTAGAACAGTGATAGATAGTGTGTGTGTGCGTGTGTGCCAGTGCGTCAGTTTGCACCCCACATAAAGCCCTACTTTGGGCTCTGCTGGTGACCCTTATGGCTGACAGATCTGACAGTTGCTAACATGCCACAGGGGGCTCTGGGCAGTAGACTCTCCCCCCTTCACCCCTCCAAACCCTCCTAAAATGATCCATTAGGCCTCATGTAGTGCTCTGCCAGTTCTCAGAGTAGGCCTTAGTGAGCAGCACAGCTCTTTTAAGACAGTCATTTGTGCCGAAGTGACTGATGGACAGGCCTTTGATTTCTGAGCACCTGGAGGAAGAGGGGAGAAGGACTTCTATCGCCCACAGGAAGCAATTTGGAACTAGGACTGAGGAGTGATATATATGCTATTGAATTTTGAAGATGATGAGTTATCGATTTGAGAGGCCAAGACGCGCGGGCCATTCGTAACAGCCAAGTGATATGGTTTGATTTGAACATTAGTGGAATGCTAAACACCCACTGGTATGACCCATGCTGGCTGGTGAGCTGTCTGGCTGTCTGGCTGGTGGGCTGAGTGGGTGGCATAAATATGCACGCGGAGGCTTGCGTCCCAAACGGCACCCTATTCCCTATACAGCGCACTACTTTTAACCAGATCTGTTCAAAAGTGTATGCACTAAATGGGGAATAGGGTGCCATTTGGGAGGAACCCAGAATGACTGGACTAATGCACTTTCTCACAGCTGACAGACATGCATATTGGATTTATGATAATACAGTCCAGGTGGCAAATCAATACAGTAAACAATAGATACAACCTGTCCTCTCTCTGTCTTCTCTCTACTGTCACCTGGTTTGACATTGATCTGACTCCATGTAAAAAAGTGGAACTATGTAAATAGCTAATGATAAGATTCAAGTAACAATATTTCAACCTCTCTTCGGGGATGGATTTGTGTGTGTGTGTGTGTGTGGGGGGGGGGTTCAGGGCGTGTGTTTTAATGGGTCACTCGATCATAGTAACACCACACCCAGGCATACCATGGGCCCTGGTCAAAAGTAGTGCACTGTACAGGTAAAAGGGTTTAATTGGGGATTAGTTATATTGTGTATGAGGTATGTGTGACGCAACCAGGGTTGGGTAGGTTACTTTCTAAATGTAATCTGTTACAGTTACTAGTTACCTGTCCAAAATTGTAATCGGTAACGTAACCTTTGTATCACCCAAACTCAGTAACGTAATTTGATTACATTCAGTTACTTTTAGATTACATTCCCCTTTAGAGGCATTAGAACAAGACACGTATACATGTTCCCAATTGAACCACATCTATTGCAGGATAAATCAATGTTAAAGTTTACATAGCTGGCCATGTATGGATGTTACGTTTTACTTTATGGGTTGGTTATGTAGCTTCTTCTAACCCATTGCTTGCTACTACATATAATAATAATTTTAAATTCTATCAGAATTCCAGTCATTCCAATAAATGTTATAACCCTTGAGCTTCAAGAATAGGACTTGGAAATATGGAAGTATAGATTAGCCTAATTGTTTTACCTGAGCACAACCCCAAAACTAAGGACTTATTACTCTGTTGTTTATGATTTTGTTGTCATGGAGGACAGATTGGGCTCATTGATTCGAGTTTAAAAATAAATGCTGTACTCATGGAATGGCATGCTTTGAGCACGACTGAAAAGTGCTATTTACATGTGAAAAATGAATGCCAAATGCTGCATTTGCTATAGGCCTATGATTTATCTTTTTGCTGGTGACACTTTCATATCTTTATAATATGCAGCTGTTTCAAGGGCAAATCCACAGATGACAAAACACCTGCCCCGCCTCTGTTTTGGTAAAAAGCTGAGGGATGGGCCTGGAGAAATGTAACCACTCTCAGATTAATAGACAGTGCTATGGATGCAAGGACTGACCATCCATGATATCAACAGTATTGTTTTAACCTGATGTTATGAGGCTATACAGTGTTTGTTTACGCTTACAATGTTTGCAAACATTGGAGAAAAACAAGCTTATATTTGGATTCTCTTGGAGTGTGACAGTTGAACTAAGCTCATGAGGCATTTATAAGTTATATTCTTCAACAATCAATGGATATATATATAATTTATAAGTTGTCCAAAAATGGATGTGTGAATTACAGATTTCCCCTTTAAGTCAATCATAAGTGTACACGTTTGAGCATGTGTCCATTAGGCCTATGGATCTTTTTTTTATCAGCATGAATTAGATTGAGCAATGAAAGCCCCACTTTTGTTCCATAGGCTGGGATCTGCACTATGCAGCTGTTGTAAGAGCGCATTTTTCACTGGCTGTCCACCTGTTTCAAAAACAATGATTGATTGGCAGCTTAAACTTCTTGAATTCAACCATTATTGGGTTCAAATACACATTTAGATTTGTGAACAGCCGTCCACAACAACCACAATCCGTAAGGCACAAATATCTAAATGAGAGATCAGCAGTGTGATTCACATCAATGCGTTATGTAGAGATCAATAATAAGTGATATCTGTATCGCCGTAGACGACACCACTGCTGTCATCCTCACCTCCAAGCCTTTATTCAAGTTGTGTGTGTGTGTGCGCGTGTGCCAGTGCGTCAGTTTGCACCCCGCATAAAGCCCTACTTTGGGCTCTGCTGGTGACCCTTATGGCTGACAGATCTAACAGTTGCTAACATGCCA
This sequence comes from Oncorhynchus gorbuscha, assembly GCF_021184085.1. NCBI lineage: Eukaryota > Metazoa > Chordata > Actinopteri > Salmoniformes > Salmonidae > Oncorhynchus > Oncorhynchus gorbuscha. Next base: position 31,871,338 of record NC_060179.1, on the reverse strand, counting down.
CAGGGGGCTCTGGGCAGCAGACTCTCCCCCCTTCACCCCTCCAAACCCCCTTAAAATGATCAATTAGGCCTCATGTAGTGCTCTGCCAGTTCTCAGAGTAGGCCTTAGTGAGCAGCACAGCTCTTTTTTTGGCCGACAGCAGTCGCACCATTGGAAGACACAGCTTGATCCATCAAACACATTGTGTGTTATAGTGGTGTTATAGTGGTCTCTGACTTGTGGTCAGACTCCCTCAGGCGGAACAAACTTAAACTTGCAGTTTTTTTCAATGCTTATTTGAATGTCATTGAGAAAACAGAGAAGTGTCAAATATTGTTTTTCCCCGCAAACATCCTTTCTGAATTTAAAAGTAATCCTCGAAGTAATCATCTAGTTTTTCAAAAGTATCTGTAATCTGATTACAATATATTTTTTTGCTGGTAACGTAAAAAAACAGTTACTGTTTTTTGTAATCCCTTACATGTCATCCGTTACTCCCCAACCCTGGACGCAAGTGTGTGTGTGTGTGTGTGTGTGTGTGTGTGTGTGTGTGTGTGTGTGTGTGTGTGTGTGTGTGTGTGTGTGTGTGTGTGTGTGTGTGTGTGTGTGTGTGTGTGTGTGTGTGTGTGTGTGTGTGTGTGTGTGTGTGTGTGTGGTCGGGAGACAGTAGGATCTTTGAGTAGCATATCCAAGGAGAGATGACACTTCATCTATCACTGTGGTACATAGGTTGCACACATACACTGAAGAAAACAAACATACATACACACACGCTCTCTCCCTCTATCTTTTATGTTACCTAACACCCATGGCATAGCTCATCTTGGGAGCTGTGCGTTGGTTGTTTATCCCTAAACTTTAATACTTTCTGTAAATGATGATGTTATGGATAAACTCCTCATCAAAAATGCATCATCATATCAATATTAAAACTCCCTGCTGCATACTTTGACAAGGTTACTGCTACGTGTAATTATGCTGCATGGCATCTCAATGGGGGAAAACACTTAGTGTGACTTTATGGAGAGTATCTCTGATCATATTTTATATAGAAGCTCTGGGGATCTATGGTGAGACTTGTGTTCGTAGTGTGTGTGCGCTTGCATGCGCATCCAGGGGAGCCTAAGAGGACTGCAGGTGTTCTCGTCTAACCTCACACACTTCTCCATTTCCCCATTCTCTCACTCCACTCGTCTCCGTTTCTCTCCATCCCTCACCCAGTGTTCTGTCTGTGCGTAACGGGGTAATGACATGCGCTGTGCCTCATTCCCTTCCCTCTGGGACGGGTTTCATCAGTCACGGGACAGAGACACACATGCTGCGTCGCAAATGGCACCCTATTTCCTATATAGTGCGCTACATTTGACCGGAGCCCAAAAGTAGTGCACTATATAGGGAATAGGGTGTCATTTGAGTAGGGTGCCATTCGCAGTAAAAGAGGGAGGGGAACTGTGCGTTATCTCCCAATAGAGATCGCTGGCCCTTATTTACTGTTATGTCACTTAGTTCGATGGGCTCGAATACTGGGCGCCATGCTAAGAGTTAGCAGAGTAGCCGTACAGTACTGGGGCTGATGGTGAGTAGTAGAACTAACGGCTCTCTGTGGATCACAAAATAGGAGAGAGGGGTATTTTCTCTGCCCTCTCTCTCTCTATCCTTCCTAAGAATATCCTTAGAGTTTTTTTCCTTCTTCTTCAATCTTTAAAATCAGCCAATTTCTCTGTGCTATGCAGCAGTAGACTCCTGCTGCTGGATGGTTGCTGAGTACAGCGGTAGTCGTCTGCCCATAGAGAGATCTTAGTGGGGAGGAGGTGGGAAGGAGAAGGAGTTGGGGAGACTCTGGGTCTTCAAACACTTCACGGTTCATTTCGAGGTCAGTCAGTCCAGCACCAACTCCACCTGCCACCAGCTGCCACACTCAACTAGAGAGGGCGAGGGATGAAGAGAGGTGGGAGAGTGGGGGAGAGAGTGGGTCCACCAGCTGCCAGATTCACCTGGAGAATTCACCTGAGAAGTGCAATAAAACAACAGAAACAAACTTGGCAAAGTGGCTGGCGAATAACCAAGAGGATGGTTGCAATCAGTGTCTTCTGGCACCGGCTATAACATGAACTGTACAAACAAACCATAGAAATGAAATGACGCTAGGCATGTGTGACGCTTAGCAAATGACTTAGTCTGTAAATCTGGTGACAGTTGTCATTATTTTGGCCTTCAAAGCAACCTGAGGAGGCTAAAGAGAGCTGTAAACATGGGGTGAGTTAGTTGCAGTAGAGAGAGAAGAAGCCCTTCTCTAGTCTTTGTGCTGTGCTACAGAAAGATGCACTGTACTGTAACTTGGGTTAGCTTAGCTTGATAGCTCCAAAGCAAAAGCTAGTTTGAAGAGTCAGCAAGGAGTCTTTGGCAGACGACTACTGTAACGAATAAGTAGAGAGAGAGAAGAAGACCTTATCTAGGCTTTGTGCTGTGTGGGGGCTACAAAGAGATGTACTCTATGTAACCTGGAGTGGTTTAGCTTAGCTCGCTAGCTCCAGTGCAAAACGAGTGAGCCAAGAGTCACGCAGCTTTGACAGACGACTATTGTAAATGACTAAGACACTTCAGCGTTTGAAGTAAATCCCCCTAGTTGGAGGTAACGACCTCATGAGAGTGTGTCACCTCAGTGTAAACCTGCTGATGATGAATAGAGTTGATATATTTACTTTAGCGTAACACATTAGTGTAGCATGCTAGCCATTTTAGCCCTGCTAGCTAAGATGAGATATAGTTCCAGGAGAGGGGTCCAGCAAGCGCCCTCCTCAGCCAGACCATTTCAATCAACCGCCTGAAGACAGCCATGTTAGGCGAGTGCCGATAACCCCCACTGCACGATTTATGGCTGTCATGTGCCTCTGCTCTGAAATGGAAGTGGTGGACAAATAGGAAGTATCTTCTGGCCAAAGCACATCCAACTCTAATCATGAAAACATAAAAGTTGTACACATAATGTCGAAGAAAGGCCCTTTAAAAACAACATTTCTTTCTGCTCATGGCAACTGATTTTGGATCGATTATTCTTACCCCACTCATTATCAGCCAATTTAAACAACTGGCCCTGGACCAGTTTCAAAGAGCGGGAAGTAGCAGGAAGTGTGATAGATTGAAACAGTATTGATTGATAATGGAGACGATGACAGTACAGTATTTGCTATACAGTAGAATACTGATTTAAAGATATGCTCTGGTACTTTTGCCACTAAGCCTTTTTTTCAACCTCCCACTTTGGGCTGGATCTGTCAATATGTAGTTCATACGTGCATAATCTATGAGCATAATTACTTTTTTTTTTAACGCAATTAACCACAAACTGAATTTAATGACAGCCTATTTGCAGCTGCTTGTTGCATTGGCAGAGAGAAGGCCAGCCCAGGTGGTTAATGTCTGGAGTCTGTGTTATGTTTGTTCGTTCTCTTTCTCTCCCTCTCTTCAGCTGCAGCAACAGTCATCCACACACCCACGCAAGCGAATGCTAAGCACCAGGTCTGCTCCTCTGCCACAGTTCTCCAAAAACAGAAATGAAACGAATGCAGGCAGCAGCACATTACTTCCTGTCAATCGCACGTGCACAGCATTTCTTCCTCACGTCTCCTTGAAGTCAGAGGTTTGAGAGAGAAATGCCCTTGTCTGCTGTTTTCTGCTTCTATGTCTTCTTGAAGTCATTTTTCTGCTCAGAAGAATGGAAAAGAGATGTCGGTAAGCTAGAAGGCGAAGTCCATGGGCTCTCTCTGCTCTCTCTGTCTCCGTAACAAAAGTATATGGACCAGGAGTTTTTCCCTGAACCATGTGGTCATGGAAACCTCTGGTTACCACCACTTTGGTGCTCCTTTCTACTGCCCTATACTCTACCCTGCCGTAAGTACTTGGCACATTAGGTGCAGTTATACTTTGCACTTGGTAAATGCTTCGTAAATCTGGCCCTAACACTGCTGCTGCATGAAGGCCAGGGTGTGTCCCAAATGGCACACTGCTCCTTAAATAGAGCTGTGAGCCCTGGTCAAAAGCTATAGAGCAAATAGTGTGCCATTTGCGATGCATCCCAATTCTCACCAGTCTTCTAAAGGGCAGTAGTAATATGTTCCATACATAGAGAATGAGAGGGAAATTAATTATTGACTAAATAGTAAAGACAAGCTAATGAAAAAAGTTGGCCGCACTTAAGCGTCACTCAGGGGCTTGTTAAGGCTCATTTACCCCCACTATGATTTATTCATAAAGACTTATATATACACACACACACATAAGCACACAGTTATATATACACACACACACACACACACACACACACACACACACACACACACACACACACACACACACACACACACACACACACACACACACACACACACACACACACACACACACACACACACACACACACACACACACACACACACACATAAGCACACAGTTATATATACACACACACACACACACACACACACACACACACACACACACACACACACACACACACACACACACACACACACACACACACACACACACACACACACACACACACACACACACACACACACACACACACACGCACTCTCCTTCTTTGCTGGTCTGAATGAAGGCCAGGATGGCCTTATAATAAAGTTAACCTGGGGTTTGTGTAGGGAGAGCAGCATGGTCAAAAAGTTCTCTTCTACATCACAGGAAGGCTTTGATCAGGGCTTGCGTCCCAAATGGAACCCTTTTTCCTTCACAGTGTACTACTTTTGACCACAGCCCTACTACAGACCCGGATCAAAAGTGGTGCACTGTAAAGGCAAAAGAGTGCCATTTGGGACACAGACCCAGGCCTTTCATCTCTCTGCAGTGGAGAGCCCACCAGCCAGACATCTCTGATGCTGAGGAAAGACGTAGGTGTAGGAGGGTAGCCAAGTGTGTGTGTGTGTGTGTGTGTGTGTGTGTGTGTGTGTGTGTGTGTGTGTGTGTGTGTGTGTGTGTGTGTGTGTGTGTGTGTGTGTGTGTGTGTGTGTGTGTGTGTGTGAACATAGAATTACATATAGAATGTATAGGAGTTCTATGTGTGCACTTGTATCTCTGTCTTTGGTCTATTTAAGGTGCCTAGTCCAATACCTCTGTGGAATAAAGCCTTTGGGAGAGAGAGAGGTTGTAAATCCCCAGGCTGTGCTCCATGATGAAATATCTCCCTGCTGTTATCCCACCTGGATTGATGGTTCCCAGACGCTCACTGTTAGCCCTGGGATGGGTTACACAGGGTTACACAGAGTATGAATACGGGCCCAGAGGCCGCTGCTCTCCCGAATTGTGCACAGGCTCAGCAAGGCTAGCCGTCAGCAGCCTACTTCTCTCACACACACACACACACACACACACACACACACACACACACACACACACACACACACACACACACACACACACACACACACACACACACACACACACACACACACACACACACACACACACACACACACACACACACACACACACACACACACACACACACACACACACACACACACACACACACACAGACACAGTGTGTGCTTCCGTGTGTGTCCTGTCCAGCTGCACCAGTGGTATGAATACAGTCCCCTACTCTCGTGGTCGTCAGTGTCCTATCCGGTATTGAATGGTGATGGGAGGGGGGGGGGGGGGGCAGTGTGTGCTTCTATTACCGCTACTTAACAGGGAAGGGGGTTCATCAGATGGGACACCAGGTGTGTCGATATGGCTTTCTGTCCTTGGGTATATGTATACGTTACGTTGCTCATTTAGCCTAATGGCCTGCATGGCTTGATACCGAGCTATCATTTTATTTTTTCAGTTTTAAATTTGACCTTTTAGTTAACTAGACAAGTCAGTTAAGAACAAATTGTTATTTACAATGACGGCCTACCGGTGGGTTAACTGCCTTGTTCAGGGGCAGGACGACAGATTTTTTTACCTTGTCAGTTCGGGGATTCAATCCAGCAACCTCTCGTTTACTGGCCCAGCGCTCTAACCACTAGGCTACCTGCCGCCCCAGACCTATCATCCAGCTGGCCCCTCATCTTTAGGTTATTCATTTAGCGCTGGGGAGCCTCACTAAAATGGGTTTTGGTCAATCAAAATCATCATCTGGGTTTCATAGACACATAAGGGATACATATGAATAACATTCTTACTCCTCAATGCGAAAGCCTGTTGTTTAGAATGTTATGCACTTTTTTTGATCGCTTTTCATATTCATTGCCAATAGATACAGCAAATCCTCTTTTTTTTGTTTGTCTAAAATTAGCCAATCCCCGCCCTTCTGCACATGACCTCCTTTGTATTGTTGGATACGGTAGCTAAGTGTGTGTGTGTGTGTGTGTGTGTGTGTGTGTGTGTGTGTGTGTGTGTGTGTGTGTGTGTGTGTGTGTGTGTGTGTGTGTGTGTGTGTGTGTGTGTGTGTGTGTGTGTGTGTGTGTGGGTTATGAGCTGTGCATATGAACGTTGGTTCATCGTATTAATATACCATGGCTAATGATGCGTATGGAACACAATCAGTGATTCCTCCAGGATGAGGATGAGCTGGAGGATGAGTATTACTAAAGTTGGGATATTGCAGATTAGTCTCTCTCTCTCACAGACACACACACACACACACACACACACACACACACACACACACACACACACACACACACACACACACACACACACACACACACACACACACACACACACACACACACACACACACACACACACACACACACACACACACACACACACACACACACACACACACACACACGTCTGGAACCGCCCTTCCACTGAAGGCTGCCTTCAACATCCCAGCAGTACTAATATGTGCTCTACACTACCCAGGTTTAGAAGATCATGTTGCAGTATGTGGCTTTTCGTGGGGAGAAATAATCCAATGAATTCAATTATAAATCTCTGTGGATAGATACAACTAACTGGATGGATATAAGAGGACGGGGGAGGTGTGCGGGTGTGGGTGTGGGTGTGGGTGCGGGTGCGGGTGCGGGTGTGGGTGTGGGTGTAGGATCAATGGAAGCTGTATAAGAGTTACTCTGAGCACAGTAAATCCTGGAGGAGAGGAGTGTAAATAATTTACTCTCCCACCGTGAGTTAAACTCACCCTCTCTCTCACCTTCATACAAGCCCCATAGGACTGGCTAATACAACCACCGTGGATGCACAGGAAGCGACATGTGTACAGTAAGCGATGCAACATATACTGCATACAGAAAGGTACATGTAAATAAGTCATTATACCTGGAATAATAATAATATAATTCTCTGGACATAGTGTGTGTAGCGTATGTGTAGGGAGAGATACAGGACTGTGTCCCAAATGGCAGTCCATTCCCAAAACGGAGCACATATTTCTTTGTTCAAAGGAGGTAGACTTGTGATAGGGCGCCATTTGGGACGAGGCACACTGTTCAGCGATGAACAGCCTGATGCAGTAAGAGAAGGGAAATCCTTTTGATGGTTTGGTTCAAGGAATGAATTGATCAAATAGCCAAGCTCTGGACAGCTGGTTTGTTTCTATTGGCTAAAACTGGGATTGACAGCCCAAATGATCCCGGCCCTTCCCAAAGTGGTGTGTCTGTAGCCCCTTTCTTTTTCAGTCCTTTTTCTACAGCTTTGTTTCTTGTGTATGTTCAATCACAGCAAGCGACATCATTATTATTTGTTTTGTTACTACATTAGAACACATCCAGTAATGCTGGCATAGTATTGTGTTGCACGCAAGTTTAGAGGCTAAAGGTTGATTCCCAGATGGCATAGCAGTCAGACGTCCTTTGTACTCGTCTTGTCGTGTCCCGTATATACAGTGGGGCAAAAAAGTATTTAATCAGCCACCAATTGTGCAAGTTCTCCCACTTAAAAAGATGAGAGAGGCCTGTAATTTTCATCATAGGTACACTTCAACTATGACAGACAAAATGAGAAAAGAAATCCAGAAAATCACATTGTAGGATTTTTTTATGAATTTATCTGCAAATTATGCTGGAAAACAAGTATTTGGTCAATAACACAAGTTTATCTCAATACTTTGTTATATACCTTTGTTGGCAATGACAGAGGTCAAACGTTTTCTGTAAGTCTTCACAAGGTTTTCACACACTGTTGCTGGTATTTTGGCCCATTCCTCCATGCACATCTCCTCTAGAGCAGTGATGTTTTGGGGCTGTTGCTGGGCAACACGGACTTTCAACTCCCTCCAAAGATGTTCTATGGGGTTGAGATCTGGAGACTGGCTAGGTCACTCCAGGACCTTGAAATGCTTCTTACGAAGCCACTCCTGTTTGGGATCATTGTCATGCTGAAAGACCCAGCCACGTTTCATCTTCAATGCCCTTGCTGATGGAAGGAGGTTTTCATTCAAAATCTCACGATACATGGCCCTATTCATTCTTTCCTTTACACGGATCAGTCGTCCTGGTCCCTTTGCAGAAAAACATCCCCAAAGCATGATGTTTCCACCCCCATGCTTCACAGTAGGTATGGTGTTCTTTGGATGCAACTCAGCATTCCTTGTCCTCCAAACATGACGAGTTTAGTTTTTACCTAAAAGTTATATTTTGGTTTCATCTGACCATATGACATGCTCCCAATCTTCTTCTGGATCATCCAAATGATCTCTAGCAAACTTCAGACGGGCCTGGACATGTACTGGCTTAAGCAGGGGGACTCGTCTGGCACTGCAGGATTTGAGTCCCTGGCGGAATAGTGTGTTACTGATGGTAGGCTTTGTTACTTTGGTCCCAGCTCTCTGCAGGTCATTCACTAGGTCTGGGTGTGGTTTCATCATAGGTGTGGTTCTGGGATTTTTGCTCACTGTTCTTGTGATCATTTTGACCCCATGGGGTGAGATCTTGCGTGGAACCCCAGATCGAGGGAGATTATCAGTGGTCTTGTATGTCTTCCATTTCCTAATAATTGCTCCCACAGTTGATTTCTTCAAACCAAGCTGCTTACCTATTGCAGATTCAGTCTTCCTAGCCTGGTGCAGGTCTACAATTTTGTTTCTGGTGTCCTTTGACAGCTCTTTGGTCTTGGCCATAGTGGAGTTTGGAGTGTGTGTCATGCAGGTGATAGAGGACCCAAAAGCGACTTAACAGAAACAGAGTTTATTCAAGTCCAAACAGGGAATAACAGAAATCCTCTAGTCTGTAGAGGGGAATAACAAGAGAAGCGGCCACAGACTGCAGGGTCGGGTAGGCGCAGGCCGTAGTTGACAGAGACACCTGCTCACACGCAGCATCTGATGAAGGCAAAAAACACGACAGGACAGGGCGAAACACAATCACAGCACGGTGAATACTAAACAAGGAACCGACGGGACAGGAACGGAACACAAAGGAATAAATAGGGACTCTAATCAGGGGAAAGGATCGGGAACAGGTGTGGGAAGACTAAATGATGATTAGGGGAATAGGAACAGCTGGGAGCAGGAACGGAACGATAGAGAGAAGAGAGAGCGAGAGAGTGAGAGAGGGAGGGGGAGAGAGAGGGATAGAAAGAGGGAAAGAACCTAATAAGACCAGCAGAGGGAAACGAATAGAATGGGGAGCACAGGGACAAGACATGATAATAAATGACAAACATGACAGTGTGACTGTTTGAGGTTGTGGACAGGTGTCTTTTATACTGATAACAAGTTCAAACAGGTGCCATTAATACAGGTAACGAGTGGAGGACAGAGGAGCCTTTTAAAGAAGAAGTTACAGGTCTGTGAGAGCCAGAAATCTTGCTTGTTTGTAGGTGACCAAATACTTATTTTCCACCATAATTTGCAAATAAATTCATTAAAAAGTCTACCTATGATGAACATTACAGGCCTCATCTTTTTAAGAAATCTTTTTAATATCTTTTTAACTTGCACAATTGGTGGCTGACTCAATACTTTTTGCCCCACTGTATATATATATATATATATATATATATTTACACCTTTCTTCGCATATCTTTTATATTTTTTATTTTCCAAAAACTCAACTTCAAAACACTCTCCTGCAACCCGCCTCACCAATTTAAAAAAACAAGTATTATTTACCTCAAATCTGAAATCCACAATAGAAGCTAGCCAGAAGCTAGCCAGATGCTAGCCAGTTTACTGGCTAACTTTAGTATTCAGCTAACAACGGCTTGTGGTCATCAGCTATCCTTTAGCTCAAACCTATCGCCAGTTTTGTACAACGCGACTCAGACCAGAATATACCGGACCTATTTTTCCCCACCAAGCCTTCACGACTGGTTATCCAACTAGCCCCTCCGTCACGACGTTACCTGAAAGCCCATCTGCGGCCCGCTAATCGTTAGCTGTCTTATCGGCTGCTATCTGAATAGGTCTATCGGACAATTTTTCTTGGGTCACTATAACCATATCTATTTTGCCAAAATCCCCTCTACCACATGAAACCCCACTAACCTACCGATGGAAACGCATGAGGTGGCTAAAAACAGACCTCCATCCACTGCCAGCTTGCTTCCCATGGCCCGGCTAGCTGTCTGAATCACCGTGACCCCAACCAACCTCACTACTCACTGGATCCTTATGAGCACTCGGCTAACCATGCCTCTCCTTAATGTCAATATGCCTTGTCCATTGCTATTCTGGTTAGTGTTTATTGGCTTATTTCACTGTAGAGCCTCAAGCCCTGCTCACTATACCTTATCCATACTTTCAGTTCCCCCACACACACATGCGATGACATCACCTGGTTTCAGTGATGTTTCTAGAGACAATATCTCTCTCATCATCACTCAATACCTAAATTTAACTCCATTGTATTCGCATCCTAGCATACCTTTGTCTGTACATTATAACTTGAAGCTATTTTATCGCCCCCAGAAACCTCCTTTTACTCACTGTTCCAAATGTTCTAGACAACCAATTCTCATAGCTTTTAGCCGTACCCTTATCCTACTCCTCCTCTGTTCCTCTGGTGATGTAGAGGTGAATCCAGTCCCTGCAGTGCCTAGCTCCACTCCTATTCCCCAGGCGCTCCCTTTTGATGACTTCTGTAACCGTAATAGCCTTGGTTTCATGCATGTTAACATTAGAAGCCTCCTCCCGAAGTTTGTTTTATTCACTGCTTTAGCACACTCCGCCAACCCGGATGTTCTTGCCATGTCTGAATCCTGGCTTAGGAAGACCACCAAAAATTCTGAAATTTTCATCCCCAACTACAACATTTTCAGACAAGATAGAACGGCCAAAGGGGGCGGTGTTGCAATCTACTGCAAAGGTAGCCTGCAGAGTTCTGTCCTACTATCCAGGTCTGTACCCAAACAATTTGAACTTCTACTTTTAAAAATCCACCTCTCTAAAAACAAGTCTCTCACCGTTGCTGCCTGCTATAGACCACCCTCTGCCCCCAGCTGTGCTCTGGACATCGTATGGGAACTGATTGCCGCCAATCTATCTTCAGAGCTCGTGCTGCTAGGCGACCTAAACTGGAACATGTTTAACACCCCAGCCATCCTACAATCTAAGCTTGATGCCCTCAATCTCACACAAATTATCAATGAACCTACCACCCCAAAGCTGTATACACCCTCATAGATACCATCCTAACCAACTTGCCCTCTAAATACGTATCTGCTGTTTTCAACCAAGATCTCAGCGATCACTGCCTCATTGCCTGCATCCGTAATGGGTCAGCAGTCAAACGACCTCCACTCATCACTGTCAAACGCTCCCTGAAACACTTCAGCGAGCTGGCCTTTCTAATCGACCTGGCCGGGGTATCCTGGAAGGATATTGATCTCATCCCGTCAGTAGAGGATGTCTGTTATTTTTTAAATGCCTTCCTCACCATCATAAATACGCATGCCCTACTCAAGAAATTTAGATCCAGGAACAGATATAGCCCTTGGTTCTCTCCAGACCTGACTGCCCTTAACCAACACAAAAACATCCTATGGCATTCTGCATTAGCATCGAAACAGCCCCCGTGATATGCTATTTTTCAGGGAAGCTAGAAACCAATATACACAGGCAGTTAGAAAAGCCAAGGTTAGCTTTTTCAAGCAGAAATTTGCTTCCTGCAACACAAACTCAAAAAAGTTCTGGGACACTGTAAAGTCCATGGAGAATAAGAACACCTCCTCCCAGCTGCCCATTGCACTGAAGATAGGAAACACTGTCACCACCGATAAATCCACTATAATTGAGAATTTCTATAAGCATTTTTCTACGGCTGGCCATGCTTTCCATCTGGCTAACCCTACCCCGGTCAACAGCACTGCACCCCCCACAGCAACTCGCCCAAGCCTTCCCCATTTCTCCTTTTCCCAAATCCAGTCAGCTGATGTTCTGAAAGAGCTGCAAAATCTGGACCCCTACAAATCAGCCGGGCTAGGCAATCTGGACCCTTTCTTTCTCAAAATTATCTGCCGAAATTGTTGCCACCCCTATTACTAGCCTGTTCAACCTATCTTTCGTGTCGTCTGAGATTCCCAAAGATTGGATAGCAGCTGCGGTCATCCCCCTCTTAAAAGGGGGGGGACACTCTTGCTTCAAAGGGGGGGACACTCTTGACCCAAACTGCTACAGATCTATATCTATCCTACACTGCCTTTCTGAGGTCTTCGAAAGCTAAGTCAACAAACAGATTACTGACCATTTCGAATCCCACCATACCTTCTCCGCTATGCAATCTGGTTTCAGAGCTGGTCGTGGGTGCACCTCAGCCACGCTCAAGGTCCTAAACGATATCTTAACCGCCATCGATAAGAAACAATACTGTGCAGCCGTATTCATTGACCTGGCCAAGGCTTTCGACTCTGTCAATCACCACATCCTCATCGGCAGACTCGACAGCCTTGGTTTCTCAAATGATTGCCTCGCCTGGTTCACCAATTACTTCTCTGATAGAGTTCAGTGTGTCAAATCGGAGGGTCTGTTGTCCGGGCCTCTGGCAGTCTCTATGGGGGTGCCACAGGGTTAAATTCTTGGACCGACTCTCTTCTCTGTATACATCAATGATGTCGCTCTTGCTGCTGGTGAGTCTCTGGTCCACCTCTACGCAGACGACACCATTCTGTATACTTTTGGCCCTTCTTTGGACACTGTGTTAACAATCCTCCAGGCGAGCTTCAATGCCATACAACTCTCCTTCCATGACCTCCAATTGCTCTTAAATACAGTTAAATGCATGCTCTTCAACCGATCGCTGCCTGCACCTGCCCGCCTGTTCAACATCACTACTTTGGACGGCTCTGACTTAGAATATGTGGACAACTACAAATACCAAGGTGCCTGGTTAGACTGTAAATCCTCTTTTCAGTCTCACATCAAACATCTCCAATCCAAAGTTAAATCTAGAATTGGCTTCCTACTTCGCAACAAAGCATCCTTCACTCATGCTACCAATCCTCGATTTCGGCGATGTCATTTACAAAATAGCCTCCAATATCCTACTCAATAAATTGGATGCAGTCTATCATAGTGCCATCTGTTTTGTCACCAAAGCCCCATATACTACCCACCACTGCGACCTGTACGCTCTCGTTGGCTGGCCCTCGCTTCATACTCGTCGCCCAACCCACTGGCTCCAGGTCATCAACAAGACCCTGCTAGGTAAAGTCCCCCCTTATCTCAGCTCCCTGGTCACCATAGCATCACCCACCTGTAGCACTCGCTCCAGCAGGTATATCTCTCTGGTCACTCCCAAAACCAATTCTTCCTTTGGTCGCCTCTCCTTCCAGTTCTCTGCTGTCAATGACTGGAACGAACTCCAAAAATCTCTGAAACTGGAAACACTTATCTCCCTCACTAGCTTTAAGTACCAGCTGTCAGAGCAGCTCACAGATTACTGCACCTGTACATAGCCCATCTATAATTTAGCCCAAACAACTACCTCTTTCCCTACTGTATTTATTTATTTATTTATTTAGCTCCTTTGCCCCCCATTATTTCTATCTCCACTTTGCACATTCTTCCACTGAAAATCAACCATTCCAGTGTTTTACTTGTTATATTGTATTTACTTCGCCACCATGGCCTTTTTTGGCCTTTACCTCCCTTATTTCACCTCACTTGCTCACATTGTATATAGATTTTTTTTTTTACTGTATTATTGACTGTTTGAGAGAGAGAGAGAGAGAGAGAGAGAGAGAGAGAGAGAGAGAGAGAGAGAGAGAGAGAGAGAGAGAGAGAGAGAGAGAGAGAGAGAGAGAGAGAGAGAGAGAGAGAGAGAGAGAGAGAGAGAGAGAGAGAGAGAGAGAGAGAGAGAGAGAGAGAGAGAGAGAGAGAGAGAGAGAGAGAGAGAGAGAGACTCCCTTTAAAAAAATATATATCATTTGTCACAGCATCTCCAATTATTGCCGCTCCACCGTCCTCTCACTGTTCGCTTACTCCCCCCCCTCTCTCTCTCTCTCGGTCGGGCAGTGAGATGAAGCAGGAGCTGGCGGAGGAAGGCAGCAGATGCTCCGTCCTCTCCAAGCAGCCCCGCTTCAACGAGCGCTGCTGCATCCGCTGCTGCTCTCCCTTCACCTTCCTGGTCAACCCCAAGCGCCCGTGTCTGGACTGCCAGTACAACGTCTGCAAGTCCTGCCGCACCTACAGCAAGCAGGAGAAAGCTTGGCTCTGCGCCGCCTGCCAGAAGACCAGGTCGGTCTACCACTGTCTGAATCTGTCTGTCTGTCTGTCTGTCTGTCTATCTCACTGAATGAATGAATGGATGGATGGATGGATGGATGGATGGATGGATGGATGGATGGAGAGAGAGAGGGAGAGCGGGAGAGCGGGATGAGGAGACCAGTGGTGAGTGAGGGAGAGAGCCAGGACAGAGGGGGAGTGAGCAGCATGTCACGCCGGTGTTGCAGAGGGCTCTCAGGAACGAGGGGAGGAGAGGGAGGATGTCTGTTGTGATGGAAGGCTAGGAGGTCTTGCAGACGTTGAGAGAGACTGACTGACTGGTGTAATGACAGCGAGTGATGCGGAGTCATAAACTGCCTCCCCGTTCTCCAGCAGTGAGTTTTTTTGGATGCTGCAGTTTTGTTGTCAGTGTGTTTCCACGCTGTGTACTCCACTTACAGAGGAGAGACTTTGTGTGTGCTGTCTGACCACTGACACCGTATTGAGCTCTCTTTAGACGGTAGGAGGATGAATTGAGCTGTGCACTATGTTGTGTTACACGGGCTGTACGCTATATATGCATCCGATCATGATGGTTGTGATTGTAAAACTTTAGTTTATTTAGGAAATAACTCTGTCTTGAACTGCGTTGTTGGTTAAGGGCTTGTAAGTAAGCACCTCTATTCGGTGCTTGTGACAAATACAATTTGATTGGATTTCATTCTATGGGCTTGATGAACACTGCTTTTCATGGGTGCGTGTGTGTGTGCATGTGTGTGTCTGTCTTCACGTGCGTGTGTGTAGACTTTATTCAGGATGACCTTGCTTATGTATGCCACATCTTGTGCGTGCGTGCGTGTCTGTGTGTGTCAGTCTGCTTAGGGTTCTTAGATGTGTGTATGGTAACGCCTGAGAGGGGTGAAGACGTAATCAGTCATGTCTCTGCCACCTGAGTCCCTGACATGGAGAACTAATGTGCTCCTCACACTGTCTAAGACAGTGATATCACGCTGCGGTGTGTGTGTCACAGTCTGTGTGTGTGTGTGTGTGTGTGTGTGTGTGTGTGTGTGTGTGTGTGTGTGTGTGTGTGTGTGTGTGTGTGTGTGTGTGTGTGTGTGTGTGTGTGTGTGTGTGTGTGTGTGTGTGTGTGTGTGTGTGTGTCACAGTGTGTGTGTGTCTCACAGTGTATGTGTGTCTCACAGTGTATGTGTGTGTGTCACAGTGTGTGTGTCACAGTGTGTGTGTGTGTCACAGTGTCTGTGTGTCACAGTGTGTGTGTGTCACAGTGTGTGTGTGTGTCACAGTGTCTGTTTGTGTGTATGTGTGTGTCAGTGTGTGTGTGTTTCACAGTGTGTGTGTGTGCGTGGAAGAGGTGAGTGAAGGGATTACTGAACATGACAAGGCGAGGGGGGACAACGTGATGTGCTCGCACTCTCTCTTTCTACCTCACTCTTTCTCTCGCTGTGTGTGTGTGTGTGTGATTGATTTTGCGGCATGGTATCGAATTAGACACCCAGCCCCAAACTCTGGGTTTACAAGACAAGAGAGGGTAGGATTTTATTGATCAGGTTGGAGTCTTGCTCTCTTTCTCACTCTCTCGGTCTCTCTCTCTCTCTCTCTCTCTCTCTCTCTCTCTCTCTCTCTCTCTCTCTCTCTCTCTCTCTCTCTCTCTCTCTCTCTCTCTCTCTCTCGGTCTCTCTCTCTCTCTCTCTCTCTCTCTCTCTGACTCTCTCTCTCTCTGACTCTCTCTTTCCCTCACCCCACATCTCTCTGACTCTATCTCCCTCTAGCCTGTTAATGTTATTGAGATGAGTAGAGGCTTTGATGCCTCCAGCTCTGTAATACGTCCATTACCTTTCAGCCTCACTGATGTAAATGATATTAAATGCTTTCAGAATATTAACAACCATCATGATGGGATGTATATAAAGACGTCCCTTTTCATTACTGCATTAGATGGGCCGTGTCCCAAATGGCACCCTATTCCCTATATCAGCGTTTCCCTAACTCAGTCCTCGGGACCCCCAAGAGCTGCACATTTTGGAGTTTTTGCCCGAGCACTGCTGTGTAGTGCTAGGGTAACAAACAAACAAAAAGTGCACCGCCTGGTGTCCAGAGGACCGAGTTTGGGAGACACGGCCTTATATAGTGCACTACTTTTGACCTTCTGGTCTTAACACTCACGAGAATCACAACATCATCTGATTTGGAAGATGTGGTATCGATTCGGTTACAGGTAACTCAATCGCTTGTGTCGCTCAAGCGATGAAACGTTTTGTCGCGGCGCAATTTTGGAAGATCGGAGCCGTACCGCTCGGGCTTTCTTTCTTCAGTCATAGTGCGTCCTGTCATCCTAGCACTGGTGTGAACATTTGGGACGTGTCTATTTCTCACGCACCATTGACAGCAGCAGATGTCGCTGTCATTCAGAATCTACGCCGTGATCTCAACATCATCGCAACAAGGACAGAGTGTCCGCCTTCCCCCACTGCCTTATCAAGCATCACACTGGAATACTACAGTCGACTGTAACAAACCAGTACCGTGAACATCCACCACCATTCCATCACCTTGCCCTGATATCAGCGCTTTTGGATCTGGGTTTGAGAAACCCCAAGGCAGGGTGGCGGGCGGCTAGCGCGTATGACTGCCGCTGCCCGTATTCCTCCCCTCCATTACCGCTGTGCACCTCTGTGGGTGTTATAAGACAGCCTGCACATGTGAAGCTGCCTGTCTGTGTGGCTGGCTGTCTGCTGGACCGCACGTCAGCCTCTACCACAGCCTCAACAGAATTGAGAAGAGGCATGTGAAATGATGGATTATGATGTTTAAGCACACATTGCAGTATTTACACCCTAGCGATTTTTTTGGGGTGAACAAATAAAATCCTATTAGGTCTATGGTTTGGGTTATTAAAACGTATTGGTTGATTCACACCAAATTATGATTCTGCATAGCTTGAAAATCATTATCTATAGTGTACACGGTACGCTCTTCCTATGTCACCAAAATGATACACAGACATCATTTTGGCTGCAATATAGACTTCACCAGGGTCGTATTCATTAGTGCACACCGTAGCAAAACTTTGTGCAACTGAAAACGAAATGTTTCTTATTGGACAAGTTCACATCGTACCTACCTGTTTCAGTCCGTTTTCTTTTGTTTGGTGCCGGAGTGAATAAGACCCAGGTAGAGATGTACAGTAGCTGAGACATAGCTAGCTTCTTCTCCTGTGGGTCTTCACTGTAGTGACAGGCCTGTCACCCTACTTGCATGTAAGTCCCTGAACTCACCCATGCGCACACGCCCCTACCAGTCCTGGGTGAGAAGGTGCATTGAACATGACAAGCATGACCGGGCTGGTCTTATTAACCGTGCGGTCCATCCCTTGGTCCATAAACACACACACGACGGTTCACAGGCTATAGGAGTTTGTCTTTCTGATAAGAAATACGAACTCAGTCTGGGAAGAGTTTTTCTCTCTGCAGTCAGACACCCACACTCAAGACACTGAGACACTTGTACTACCTTTCTGAAAGAGAGGGAGAGAGATACTGACAGAGAAAGAGAGATGATAGAGAGACAGATAATGACACACAGAGAGAGAGAGAGATAATGACACAGAGAGATGCTAGAAAGAGAGATAATGACACAGAGAAAAATAAATTGAGAGAAAGATAATGACAGATAGAGAGATAATGACACAGAGAGAGAGGGGGAGATAATGACAGAGCGTGAGATAATAACACAGCGCGAGAGATAATGACACAGAAAAAGAGATAATGGCAGAGAGAGAGATAATGACACAGAAAAAGAGATAATGGCAGAGAGAGAGATAATGACAGAGAGCGAGAGAGAATGACAGAGAGAGAATAACACAGAGAGAGAGAGAGATAGAGATAACGACAGAGAGAGAGAGAGAATGACAGAGAGAGAGACAGAGAGAGAATAACACAGAGAGAGAGCTAGAGATAACGACAGAGAGAGAGAGAGAATGACAGAGAGAGAGAGAGCTAGAGATAACGACAGAGAGCTAGAGATAACGACAGAGAGCTAGAGATAACGACAGAGAGCTAGAGATAACGACAGAGAGAGAGAGAGAGAACGACAGAGAGAGAATAACACAGAGAGAGAGAGAGAGAATGACAGAGAGTGATGCAGAGCCATAAACTGCCTCCCCGTTCTCCAGCAGAGCCAGACACTCTGGCGAATTGATATGAAATCCTCTCTTTATTTTTCTCTGAAGGTACCGCGTGCAGCTCTCCCCACATCCGTCTGTGAGATGAAGTCACCATTCTCTCCACATTTACATTCCCACTGCGTTCCCTACTCTTAATCTGACTAGATGGACTTACTTTGTATCACTCCATGGAGCAGACTGCACTGGATGGAGAACGGTGTGTGTGTGTGTGTGTGTGTGTGTGTGTGTGTGTGTGTGTGTGTGTGTGTGTGTGTGTGTGTGTGTGTGTGTGTGTGTGTGTGTGTGTGTGTGTGTGTGTGTGTGTGTGTGTGTGTGTGTGTGTGTGTGTGTGTGTGTGTGTGTGTGTGTGTGTGTGCGTGTGTACGTGCACAAACACCCCTGACGGGCAGACGTCAATATCCAGACGATTCTCATCCTGAAGCATTCATCCACTATATTAAATACCAAAAGCATTCAAACATACAGGACCAGTCAAAAGTTTGGATACACCTACGCATTCAAGGGTTTTTTTCTTATTTTTTTAATGATTTTCTACTTCGTAGAATAATAGTGAAGGCATCCAAACTATGAAATGACAAATATGGAACCATGTAGTAACCAAAAAAGTGTTAAACAAATCAAAATAGATTTTTTTTAAATGATATTCTGCAAAGTAGTGTCGTGGAAAGCCTTACACGGGGACACTTGAAGTCAATCTTAAATGAATCATTGTTTCTTTGTCAGTGAGCTGGAGAAATTCCAACAAACCTAATGCACCATAGTGAATGTCTGTCAGCAGCTCTGCCTGGGCAAGTCTTAGCAGTTGTCTTATATACGGCTATACACGATGTAGCATAATGAATGAATCATTACCGATTTGCTTCATTCATGTGACAGACCAATACTGGTTCGTAACATGTGACAGACCGATACCTCTTCTCTCTAAGCTGAGACCTTGAAACTGAGATATCTTTCGTTCATTCTCAAAAACAAGATCTGAGCGTACTGCCAAATTGCAGCTGCTGATAGTGAGGATTTGTACTGTCGGCCACTTGCATGAACACAGAAAGTGGTTTATAGAACAGCACTTGAATAGAACACAAACATTATTTATAAGAAAAGCACAAAACATTAAAATTCCATTAGAATAGCCACTCTTTACCTTGATGACAGCTTTGCACACTCATGGCATTTTCTCAACCAGCTTCCCCTGGAATTCCAGCTTCCCCCTTTCCTTCACTCTGCGGTTCAACTCATCCCAAACCATCTCAATTGGGTTGAGGTTGGGTGATTGTGGAGATCCGGTCATCTGATGCAGCACTCCATCACTCTCCTTCTTGGTCAAATAGCCCTTACACAGCCTGGAGGTGTGTTTTGGGTCAGTGTTCTGTTGAAAAACAAATTATAGTCTCACTAAGCGCAAACCGGATGGGATGGCGTATCGCTGCAGAATGCTGTGGTAGCCATGCTGGTTAAGTGTGCCTTGAATTCTAGATAAATCACTGACAGTGTCAGCAGCAAAGCACCATCACACCACCTCCTCCATGTTTCACGATGGGAACCACACATGCAGAGATCATCCGTTCACTTTGCTTGTCACAAAGACACGGCGGTTGGAAACAAATATCTCAAATTTGGACTTATCAGACCAAAGGACAGAATTCCACTGGTCTAATGTCCATTGCTTGTGTTTCTTGGCCCAAGCAAGTCTCTTCTTATTATTGGTGTCCTTTAGTAGTGGTTTCTTTGCAGCAATTCTTTGCAGCAACAGTTGATGTTGAGATGTGTCTGTTACTTGAACTATGTGAAGCAATTATTTGGGATACCATTTCTGAGGTTGGTAACTCTAATGAACTTATCCTCTGCAGCAGAGGTAACTCTGGTCTTCCTTTCCTGTGGCGGTCCTCATGAGAGCCAGTTTCATCTTAGGACTTGATGGTTTTTGCGACTGCACTTGAAGAAACGTAAGGGGACGTAAACAAAATAATTAGCATAGTCGGCGCTACACAAAACGCAAAATAAAATATAAAACATTCATTACCTTTGACCATCTTCTTTGTTGGCACTCCTAGATGTCCCATAAACACTATTGGGTCTTTTTTTCGATTAAATCGGTCCATATATAGCCTAGATATCGATCTATGAAGACTGTGTGATCAACGAAAAAAATAGCGTTTTATAACGTAACGTCATTTTTTAAAATTAAAAAAGTCGACGATAAACTTTCACAAAACACTTCGAAATACTTTTGTAATGCAACTTTAGGTATTAGTAAACGTTAATAAGCGATCAAATTGATCACGAGGCGATGTATATTCTATAGCTGTACGTCTGGAAATAATGTCCGGGTAAATCTCAACCAAAATATCCAGTCGGAGACCTGAAGAAATGGGCTGTCTCTTCTTCGTTTGACCAAGAAACAAATCGTAGGCAAATGACAAGACTGTTGACATCGTGTGGAAGCTGTAGGTATTGCAACCTCGGCCCCATTTAATGTTGTACAGCCTTTATCAATCGGTTGAAGTTGCGCATGGATATATTTTTCCATTTTCAGTGATCGGATTTTCCTGCACTTTTCGATGAAACGCACGTTCTGTTACAGTCACAGCCGTGATTTAACCAGTTTTATAAATGTCTGAGTGTTTTCTATGCACACATACTAATCATATGCATATATTATATTCCTGGCATGAGAAGCAGGGTGCTGAAATGTTGCGCGATTTTTAACAGAATGTTCGAAAAAGTAGGGGGTAGGAGTAACAGGTTAAGGTAATGATGGACTGTTGTTTCTCTTTGCTTATTTGAGCTGTACTTTCTATAACATGGACTTATGTTTTACCAAATAGGGCTTTCTTCTGTATACCACCCCTACCTTGTCACAACACAGCTGCTTGGCTCAAATGCATTAAGAAGGAAAGAAATTCCACAAATTAACTTTTAACAAGGCACACCTGTTAATTGAAATGCATTCCAGGTGACTACCTCATCAAGCTGGTTGAGAGAATGCAAAGAGTTTTGCAAAGCTGTTATCAATGCAAAGTGTGGCTACTTTGAAGCATCTCAAATGTAAAATATATTTTGGTTTGCTTTAACACTTTTATGGTTACTACATGATTCCATGTGTTATTTCATAGTTTTGATATCTTCACTATTATTCTACAATGTAGAAAACAGTAAATATGAAGAAAAACCCTGGAATGAGTATATTTGTCCAAACTTTTGACTGGTACTGTATACACACACATTTTGGACATGTCAGTCAATCTGTTCTGTTGAATCTAATGGAAAATAACATACTTGACACCTAAGATTAACCTTCGATGAGAACTAATGAAAGTTGACAGACAGATTACGTCCCAAATGGCACCCCGTTCCCCTTTTCAGTGCACTACTTTTGACAAGTAGTGCACCGTGTAGGGAATAGGGTGCCACATGGGACACGGTCTGACGCACCCAGACAGTCTAGCAGGTTGAGAGCTCGGCCCAAATGTAATCATCTCCTTCTCTGCAGCCCCAGCATTATCCCCAGTAACCATCTTAAAGGTCACCAAGTAGCACTGTGACTTTCTGATTGGTTTAGGGAATAAGCAAACACCCCATGGTGTGTTTGCACACACAAACACACACCCACATCTCCTGTCACTTATAACATACGTTAATAACATGACCTTAATGACGTTATTTATTAATAAGGCTATGTTTATTCGTCCACTGACCGAACGGGAGTCGTGATAAACGCTGACGGCCAAGTTTTGTTTTTGTGTCCATTTCTCCACGTCGGAAATATGTGCGTCCACACCCACTGTTTATACACCAGAGGGGTTTACTACGAAGCAAGATAGATCTACAGTACTCAGGGTTTTCTAAAAGCCAGCCAGCTCCAGTTAGCTTCACTTTCCAGGTCAGGCTTCATCCGTACTATAATGGTGGATAATGCTTGTCTGCGCCTACCATTAACTCTAGCAGGCTTGTAACTGTGCGTGTCGCGTCGCACATGGCTAGTCGAACGGCGAACTCTTCATTGAGACCATGCTGATAGACCGATCAAAAATGAAAGAAAGTTATCTTGTGAATAGGGTGGCGGGTAGCCTCGTGGTTAGAGCGTTGGACTAGTAACCGAAAGGTTGCAAGATCGAATCCCCGAGGTGACAAGGTAAAAATATGTAGTTATGCCCCTGAACAAGGCAGTTAGCCCACTGTTCCTAGGCCGTTATTGAAAATAAGAATTTGTTCTTAACTGACTTGCCTAGTTAAATAAAGGTTAAAAAAGGCTATGGTGTGAAATAGGCTTTAAGAAGTGGCATGTTCATTTTTTTACTTGTTGTTAATGTCGTCTTTGGTATGCTTTGTTGTGCTTATCAATGTACGAGCACCCACTCCTGTCTATAAAATCATTGTATTCATTCATACAAAAGTTTTACTGTGCGTGAAGTTTTAAATACATTCTGTCATCAATAAATGTGTAACACGATAGGTATTTTAACATAAATGTTTTTTAACACAAAAAAACAACAGTTTTGATTAATAAACATTGAATCAGTCGTCTTCCTCAGATGAAGGCGATGATGATGACGTCGTCTTTGCGAGACGGAGGGTATCCGAAGTTGTCAACCCGTGGCTCAGTCATTTCATTCAGGGTAAAAGCGGAGTTAGCCGCGGAGCAGGGTAGACCTGAGAGGATTCGTTGCCATAGGAAATGTGCCTGGCTAAAAGGTGAGCCGCTTTCGTGGTACCGGTTATCCCGAGTTGAGCAAAGTCACCTCGCTAACTCCTCAAAGCTGGTTCGTAGTATGGGGCTCAGGTCACTTCAACGTGGAGGAAAACCAGATGGTGGATTGACATTAGACCACTTTAAAGGTCTGAAAACATTGGACAAACTTTGATTTGAAAGTGAAATGCCCTTTTAAAATTTTCATTGGGCTCACTGACAGCGGCCACGTAGCGATAGTATCTGCTGAGCTGAGATGAGCGTCAACTCAAGCAAAAGAATAGGGGACAACAGTCAGCAGCATGTTGTCAGTCCTGAGGCCTGTCTGTGATCACACACTGACCTCTCACCTGTCTGTCTGTCTGTCTGTCTGTCTGTCTGTCTGTCTGTCTGTCTGTCTGTCTGTCTGTCTGTCTGTCTGTCTGTCTGTCTGTCTGTCTGTCTGTCTGTCTGTCTGTCTGTCTGTCTGTCTGTCTGTCTGTCTGTCTGTCTGTCTGTCTGTCTGTCTGTCTGTCCAGCCTTGTCTCACCTGTCTGTCTGTCTGTCTGTCTGTCTGTCTGTCTGTCTGTCTGTCTGTCTGTCTGTCTGTCTGTCTGTCTGTCTGTCTGTCTGTCTGTGATCACACACTGACCTCTCACCTGTCTGTCTGTCTGTCTGTCTGTCTGTCTGTCTGTCTGTCTGTCTGTCTGTCTGTCTGTCTGTCTGTCTGTCTGTCTGTCTGTCTGTCTGTCTGTCTGACCTGTCTGTCTGTCTGTCTGTCTGTCTGTCTGTCTGTCTGTCTGTCTGTCTGTCTGTCTGTCTGTCTGTCTGTCTGTCTGTCTGTCTGTCTGTCTGTCTGTCTGTCTGTCTGTCTGTCTGTCTGTCTGTCTGTCTGTCTGTCTGTCTGTCTGTCTGTCTGTCTGTCTGTCTGTCTGTCTGTCTGTCTGTCTGTCTGTCTGTCTGTCTGTCCTCCCCTGTCCTGTTTCCATCATTGGTGTTTACCTCACTCTCTTTTTCTCTCTCTCATACACACCCACTTCTATCATGCCTGGTTAATGGGCGTGCGGAGGGGCTGATGGGTACTGTGTTTGATGTCACGGCGGCGTGCGGCAGAGTGGGATAGAACGACCATGATATGCCCTCTAAGGCCTGTGCTACCATCAGTGGATGGGAGAACAGAGGCGAGAGAGAGAATATGAGGGAGAATGACTAAGAGAAAGTGAGACCGATGGGGAGAAGTAGAAGGAGAGAAGGAGGCATTTTGTCCTCAGTGTAGGTGTATTTTCAACAGTCACATGACAAAACAAATGTTTCTGGGCCTCGGAGCAGTGACTGACTAACTGCACCAAACTCCTAGTTATTTTTCACTGCAACTTATTTTTAAAAATTATTATTTTTTGTTGAATTTTACCCCCTTTTTCCTCCCATATTTCGTGGTGTCCAATTGTTAGTAGCTACTATCTTGTCTCATCGCTACAACTTCCATACGGGCTCGGGAGAGACAAAGGTTGAAAGTCATGCGTCCTCCGATACACAACCCAACCAAGTCGCACTGCTTCTTAACACAGCGCGCATCCAACCCGGAAGCCAGCCGCACCAATGTGTCGTAGGAAACACCGTGCACCTGGCAACCTTGGTTAGCGCGCACTGCGCCCGGCTCGCCACAGGAGTCGCTGGTGCGCGATGAGACAAGGATATCCCTACCGGCCAAACCCTCCCTAGCCCAGACAACGCTAGGCCATTTGTGCGTCGCCCCACGGACCTCCCGGTCGTGGCCGGTTACGACATAGTCTCTGGTGGCACAGCTGTCACTGCAGTACAGCGCCCTTAACCACTGCACCACCCGGGAGGCTCACTGCAACTTTTCTGCTCGATAATGCTACCTGCCTGATAATGCTACCTACCTGATAATGCTACCTGCCTGATAATGCTACCTGCCTGAGTGCGTAGTGCCAACTGTAAAGTGTGGTGGAGGAGGAATAATGGTCTGGGGCTGTTTTTAATGGTTCAGACTAGACCCCTTAGTTGCAGTGAAGGGAAATCTTAACGCTACAGCATACAATGACATTCTCGATGATTCTGTTCTTCCAACTTTATGGCAACAGTTTGGGGAAGGCCCTTTCCTGTTTCAGCATGCCAATGCCCCTGTGCACAAAGCGAGGTCCATACAGAAATGGTTTGTCAAGATCGGTGTGGAAGAACTTGACTTGCCTGCACAGAACCCTGACCTCAACCCCATCGAACACCTTTGGGATGAATTGGAACGCCGACTGCGAGCCAGGCCTAATCACCCAACATCAGTGCCCGACCTCACTAATGCTCTTGGGGCTGAATGAAAGCAAGTCCCCGCAGCAATGTTCCAACATCTAGTTCCCAACATCTAGTTCCCAGAGTGTTATAGCAGCAAGGGGGGGACCAACTTTTTGGGGAATGCTGATCTTTCTCTCTCTGTATTGCAGCTGGGTTAAATGCTGTCTGGGGGTGGAGGGGTGTAGCAGGTCACAGACTGTTAATAACCTGTGTGTGTGCATTTGGCACTGTGTTTGTGTGCCCTAACTGTTTGTGTGTGTATTGAAGTGTGTGTGTTGTTCCGTCTCTCTCTCTCTCTCTCTCTCTCTCTCTCTCTCTCTCTCTCTCTCTCTCTCTCTCTCTCTCTCTCTCTCTCTCAGGGAGATGTGGCATTGTGCTGTGGGGAGGTTCAGAGACTCACTCTATGTCCCTCAATTGAATCGGTTCGGGCCAAATGAAGAGTGGAGCTGAACACTTTACCTGCAGCCCATATGACTTAGCGGAGGAATCATCTCCCTTTTTCTCTCACTATTCTCTCTCTCTCTCTCTCTCTCTCTCTCTCTCTCTCTCTCTCTCTCTCTCTCTCTCTCTCTCTCTATTTTCTTCTCTTTATCACTGTCTCTCCTGCTCTCTTTGCCTTTACAGCTCTCTCCTCGTGTCCCTCCCATCTTGCATGGTAGCCATCTGCTGGTCGTTACTCCTGGGTGATGAGTTGTGTTCACACATACAGAGAGACACACAGACACACAGACAGGCTGGTCTGCAGTAGAGGAGGTGATTTAGGAGTCTGGTGATGTTGCCTGTATATTCTCTGTGGACCAGCGAAGACGGTGGAATTGTTAGTGCTTCGTTCGGATTCATTTGGACAACCCAGCTCTCATCAATTGAAACAGCCTAATTCACAGACCTGGTTCGTTTTTACCAATGGAGTTCGTGCAGAAGCTTCCTCCAAACTAATTACAGCTGAACGCACTAGCCTAGAGGCACTTTTCGTGTGTGTGTGTGTGTGTGTGTGTGTGTGTGTGTGTGTGTGTGTGTGTGTGTGTGTGTGTGTGTGTGTGTGTGTGTGTGTGTGTGTGTGTGTGTGTGTGTGTGTGTGTGTGTGTGTGTGTGTGTGTGGGAATCAGACGCATACGTATATTTTTTTGGGGGGCGAGTGTGTGCTCTCGGTTCTCGCTGTCATTCTAAGTCTGCTACTCTGTTGACCCCATGTGTTCTATCAGAGCTGGTCTCTATGTAGAGGCTCAGGTGTGTGTGTGTGTGTCAGGAGCAGGTGATAACCCACTGCTACTGCTGCCAGCGCTCCAACCTGACTGACCATGAGCCAAACAGACATCCACCAGCTCCTCTGGTAGGTGCCAAGCCATTGTGCATGTGTGTGTGTGTGTGTGCGTGCGTCAGCTGTGTGTTTTCCATTGTGTCTGTACTGTGTGTGTTTTCTGCTCTGTGTCATCCTGCAGAGATGACTCATTGATGTGGGTTATTATTATTGTGTGGCGGGTTGGTATGGTTTCTCTGTCAGTCGGCAGGCCTCCCTGGTGTCTGTGTGTGACGGAGTGAGACCCAGAGAGTCACACTTCTGCCGCTCCGTTGTGGCTCCATTTGTGCCTCCAGTTTCACCAATTCAACATTGTGAGGCGGGAAACTGAGTCAGGCAATATGCAAGATCCAGTCGTCGCCGTGTTTTGCACTTGTGCTGTGTGCTCTGACTCCCATTGTGTGTCCTCAGGTGATTTCAGTTGCATTAGTTCTGCACAGTGAATTAGGAAACTGGCTGCCATACTGGAGCTCACCATGTGAAATGACACTTTCAGATGATTCAGTCTGTTCTGCGGCTGGGCCTCCCTGTTCACACACAGGCGATTGGGAATCTCACGATACTTACATCCGTTTATGAGTTACCAGATCTGGTGCTAAAGACCTTGTTGTTTTATGGCTTAGTGGGAAAGGGTTTGTAGTTGTTTAGCCTTACAATGAAACAAGGTAAAGCTACAATTTATACACTGCTCAAACCTCACAGTATTGGCTATACAGTTAGCTTTAGATGTAGTATCAGTAGTAATGTTAGCATCAGAGTATCTCTGTCTCTCTTCAATCCCTGGAGTGCCGTATCTCATATCCTGCTGGGCTGCTGATAGGCTGGCTGCAGTCTGCCTCCAGGTGATGCAAGTGGGTTGTGATTGGGCAGATCAATGGTTTAGATCTCCTCATCTTCTCTGTGATTAAAACCAAAAATGGTGTCTTCACTGAGAGATCTTTGATTTGACTCGAGTGTAATTACTCTCCTCTCTCATGTCGTCTCATCCCTCTCCTTTTTTCTCTCTCATTTGTATTCTCTCTCTCTCTCTTTAGTTTTATCTCTTTATTTCGCGCTCTCTCTTTCCTTCTCTCTCTCGCGCTCTCTCTTTCCTTCTCTCTCTCTCGCGCTCTCTCTTATCCCTCTCTCTCTCTCTGAGCTCTGCGTGAAATACCAAGCAGGGAGGGTGTCCTGAGGTGCTGCTGGGTTAGAAATATATCTCTCTCACTCGTTCCCCCTCCCCCCCCCCCCCACGCCCTCCCCGCCGCCCTCCCTCCCCCGCCCTCCCTCCCTCCTGCCCCGAGAGCCCCCTTTGAAGAAGGAGAGAGCTAGGATGAGAAAGAAAGTGGGGGGGGAGAGAAGGAAATAGGTGGGATTTGAGCTCCTTCAATGCAAACATTTCCACAATTGCACAAATCCCTTCCCTAATCACCACAATGCAGCAGATGAATATTAGAATAGGATAATTAGTATTCACTCTCCCTGCTGCACTTGTGCATGCCTATAGCGTACGGAGAGTCCTTGTGCCCGTTTTTGACATCTTACAATTTGTCCTTTTCAGTTGACTGAATTGGGCTAAAGACAGAAAGTCGAGTTCTATGGCTTAACAGCGGGTTCGCTTTCTCACACACACATACCTGCGTACTAGCGCGCGCGCACACACACACACACACACACACACACACACACACACACACACACACACACACACACACACACACACACACACACACACACACACACACACACACACACACACACACACACACACACACACACACACACACACACACACACACACACACACAGAGACTCAGAGATATGCAGCACACACACTCATAGACTTTGGTTTTCCTGGAAAGTGAGGCATTGTGCATGCATAACAATGAGCTCAATATGCTAATCCTGCTATTCCACTGTCCCTGTTGTGTGTGAGTTCTGAGCCACTTTAATGGATGTTTGTTTCTCTTTTTCTCTCCCTCTCCTCTGTCTCTCTTCCTCTCCTCTGTCTCTCTTCCTCTTCCCTATCTCTTTTTTCTCCCTCTCCTCTGTCTCTTCCTCTTCCCTATCTCTCTCTCTCTCCTCCTCTCTCTCCCTCTCCTCCTCTCTCTCTCCCTCTCCTCCTCTCTCTCCCTCTCCTCCTCTCTCTCTCTCTCTCTTCCTCTCTCTCCCTCTCCTCCTCTCTCCCTCTCCTCCTCTCTCTCCCTCTCCTCCTCTCTCTCCCTCTCCTCCTCTCTCTCTCTCCTCCTCTCTCTCCCTCTCCTCCTCTCTCTCCCTCTCCTCCTCTCTCTCTCTCCTCTCTCTCTCTCCTCCTCTCCCTCTCCTCCTCTCTCTCTCCCTCTCCCTCTCCTCCTCTCTCTCCCTCTCCTCCTCTCTCTCTCTCTCTCCTCCTCTCTCTCCCTCTCCTCTCTCTCTCCCTCTCTCTCCCTCTCCTCCTCTCTCTCTCTCTATCCTCCTCTCTCTCCCTCCCTCTCCTCTCTCTCTCTCTCTCTCTCTCTCTCTCTCTCTCTCTCTCTCTCTCTCTCTCTCTCTCTCTCTCTCTCTCTCTCTCTCTCTCAACCTGACGCATATCAATGATTCCGCACCGCTCCCGGTATCATCTTTTGCTCGTCTCCCATTTCTCACTGCTTTGAACCAGGGCTGAGAGTCTGAGCCGGCGCAGTGCACTAAAGCGATCTCTCCTCTCACTTCTCCTCTTCTTTCCGTGTTTCATTTTGATTTAGCACCTCGGGCGGGAAGCGTGTGCTCATGTTTGTTTTGTCTGATGTTATTTCACCAGTTAGGTGATGAAATCAGAGGCACTTTCCTGTAGGTGATCAAATATAAGAGAGATGATCAGTGTGTGATCAGTGTTCTGACGTTGTGCTGTGTGGAGTAATCTGTGTGTGTGTGTGTGTGTGTGTGTGTGTGTGTGTGTGTGTGTGTGTGTGTGTGTGTGTGTGTGTGCGTGCGTGCGTGCGTGCGTGCGTGCGTGCGTTTGCGTGCGTGCGTTTGCGTGCGTGAGTGCGTTTGCGTGCGTGCGTTTGCGTGCTCTCTGCATCCTCCTCCAAAAAATAGTTGGGAAAATGATGCTTTGTTCGGCAGGAGCTGAAAGCTGGGAGAAGGGATTGTTCAAGACACAGCTGACTGTTTCTCTCTGTGCGTGTGTGTGTGTCTCTCTCTCTCTCCATCCTTGCTGGCAGGCGGTCGTCTGGCCCTGTAACGGGACTCTCCTTGTGTTGTATGATTTAAGCTGGATCACAGTCAGTGGCCATTCAGATTAGCCTGCCAAAGCATGAGTTATCAAAGCAGCAGGCAGCTGAGACACACACACACACACACACACACACACACACACACACACACACACACACACACACACACACACACACACACACACACACACACACACACACACACACACACACACACACACACACACACACACACACACACACACACACACACACACACACACACACCATCACCAACTGACTGAATGCTTCAGAGATTATAGATCAACCAGCTCCTCCCTTGTTCTTTTTTTTGTGTGTGGTGTGCCCCCCCCCCCATCCACTCACATGCTATGGATCTGGGGTACTCAAAACAAGTGCGGGTTATTGAACTTCACAGCATAACATGGCCAATGGAGTAGCATCAGCATTTTTTACTTAATCTACATAAAACTATTAACGTGTTTTAATCATACCCGTAAACTCGTTGTTTTTGTTTATTTTCGGTCGCAGAGAAATGGCACTGGCAGTGCTGTCTTTTCTGCAAAAACAAAATGGAAATGGGAGTGACAATTGAGGGATAGATGTGTCAAATAGCATGGCTGCACCTGTATATCAGCATGGGGGGATATGACCACACATTCACCTGTCCTTAGGCTACTGCCCATCATGGCTGAACAGTTTCACAACAACTTATACAATATTCAGTTCTGTGCTGCTAGCTGTTCCTTTGTTCTCCCTGTTGGCAAGCAGTCCGTGTTGAAGCTCTATTGGTAAACAGAGTGGTCCCCAGGAGACTGCCTGACTGCAAAGGGTCAAAAAACACCGCGGTGTTGTCGTCTCCGTCTCAGCCCAGTGTAAAGACCCCCTCGGGCTAACGCTAGCTTAGCGCTAACTAGTTCGCTAACACTCAGCACGCACGTGCTCCCCTCCAGATTTGTCCCGCTGTTGTTGGCGGTTTTGTTTTCGAATGGCATGCAGGCAGCAGACATTCTCCCAGACGTCCTCTTTTACAAGTCCGATTCAGTTCAATACTTTTCACACCCAGCTGCCGCATGTTTATTCGTCGTCGGGTTCACCCACCTTGCTCTATTTGAATGGTCTTCCCCACAGATAGACCCACGGCATTGCTATGATCTTTGACCGCAAGCAATCAGCCAGAGTGGCCTTTCACATTAGGCCATATAAGGTTTCTAATCTTTAAATGGAGTGGTACGTGTCCCAACCCGAACCCATACACACGTAATGCGTTTGTCTCACTGCAATCTACTCGGTACTATGAGCCTTAGGCTGTAAAATCGGACCACTTTCATATTGGATTGCCTTCTCAAAATGATACTGTCATTTCCACCGGCAGTGCAAGTTGCTATTCATTGTGTTGTTTACGCGCTCTACAGTCCCATCTCATGGAATGCTATGGCGTGTCTACATCAAAGAGAGAGTATAGGGGTCTCGGGGGAACACCACAGGCACGTTAAACTCCAAGGTGTAGCTATGCCCTATTAGCCCTCCTCTTGAGGCTTATAGTAGCTAGCAATAAGTCGTGCACACCGAAGGCATAATGAGGTTCTCTAATGCCATAATCACGTGTCACGTCATGTTGTTGATGCAGTGTATCAGTTTTGATTTAACGTGTTAGAATAAGTCATTTTGCACTGCTTTGTCCTATTGATTTTCGATTTACATTTGACACCAGAAGTGTTTATAGGAAATCTGCTTAGTACATGCTTTTTAACTACAGTACCGTGGTCAGCGTGGCTTCCCAGAGGTATCCCTCCATTTTTTCGAACGATTGTTCAATTAGTATTGTAATGATCAGAGAGCGAGCCTCGTGCCACGAGGACCCTCCGTTGATTCATTTGTTTCATTCGCAAGCAGACTAAACACAGAACAGAGCCGACGCCTTCCCACCCACACAAACGAGTCTCCATATCTCACTTTACCACAATCCTCCTCCCAAACATCCTTATTTTAGCCCTGCGTTTTCTTAATCTGTCACGATTTCTAACAGGATTAAACTACGTGTTTACTGTTTGCCTCTAAGAACGCGACCGTAGGAAATGCACTTCAGCACCACCATCTCAGACTGCTGGCTATGTTGGCGAATCAAATCCAATTGTATTTGTCACATGCGCCGAATGGAACAGGTGTAGACTTCACAGTTGAAATGCTTCCTTACAAGCCCTTAACCAACAATGCAGTTTTAAGAAAATGACCTAAAAAAATGATAAACAAAAGTAACATAGTTAAAGAGCAGCAGTAAAATAGGGAGGCTATATACAGGGGGGTACTGGCACAGAGTCTATGTGCAGGGGCACCGGTTAGTCGAGGTAATTGAGGTAATATATACATGTGGGTAGTGTTATTAAAGTGACTTATACATAGATAATAAAAGAGTAGCAGCAGCGTAAAGGGGGGGGGGCAATACAAGTAGTCTGGGTAGCATTTGATTAGATGTTCAGGAGTCTTATGGCTTGAGGATAGAAGCTGTTTAGAAGCATCTTGGACCTACTGTATACTTGGAGCTCTGGTACCACTTGCTGTGCGGTAGCAGAGAGAATAGTCTATGACTAGGGTGGCTGAAGTCTGACAATTTGTAGGGCCTTCCTCTGATACCGCCTGGTATAGAGGTCTTGGATGGCAGGAAGTTTGACTTCAGTGATGTACTGGGCCATAGGCACTACCCTCTGTAGTGTCTTGCGGTCGGAAGTCGAGCAGTTGCCATACCAGGCAGTGATGCAACCCGTCAGGATGCTCTCGATGGTGCAGTGGTAGAACCTTTTGGGGATCTGAGGACCCATGCCAAATCTTTTCAGTCTCCTAAGGGGGAATAGGTTTTGTTGTGCTCTCTCTGACCTCCTCCCTATATGCTGTCTCATCGTTGTTGGTGATCAGGCCTACCACTGTTGTCATCGACAAACTTAATGATGGTGTTGGAGTCGTGCCTGGCCATGCTGTCATGAGTGAACAGGGAGTACAGGAGGGGACTGACCACGCACCCCTGAGGGGCCCCTGTGAGGATCAATGTGGCGGATGTGTTGTTACCTACCTTTACCACCCGGGGGCGCCTGTCAGGAAGTCTAGGATCCAGTTGCAGAGGGAGGTGTTTAGTCCCAGGGTCCTTAGCTTAGTGATGAGCTTTGAGGGCACTATGGCGTTGAACGCTGAGCGAGTCAATGAATAGAATTCTCACATAGGTGTTCCTTTTGTCCAGGTGGGGAAGGGCAGTGTGGAGTGCAATAGAGATAGCATCTGTGGATCTGTTGGGGCGGTATGTACATTGGAGTGGGTCTAGGGTTTCTGTGATAATGGTGTTGATGTGAGCAATGACCAGCCTTTCAAAGCACTTCATGGCTACAGACGTGAGTGCTATGGGTCGGTCGTCATTTAGGCAGGTTACCTTAGTGTTGATGGTCTGCTTAAAACATGTTGGTATTACAGACTCGGTCAGGGAGAGGTTGAAAATGTCAGTGAAGACACTTGCCAGTTGGTCAGCACATGCTCGGAGTACTGGTCCTGGTAATCTGTCTGGCCCTGCGGCCTTGTGAATGTTGACCTGTTTAAAGGTCTTAATCACATCGGCTGCGGAGAGCGTAATCACAAAACAAATGGAATTCGTAAGCTGTTAGCTACCGCTCGCAAACTATTTACCTTGTTGAATGCACCTCTGGTTAGCAAATAGTTGCCTATGTAATGAGAGCGAGAGAGACAGACAGAGAGAAAGACAGAGACAGAGAAAGGGGGAGAGAGAGAGAGAGAGAGAGAGGCCTTTGACCTCAGTGCTTAGAGGCAGCGTACGAAACAGCTATATAAACTTACATGCATGTGATGTCTATTGAGACATGGATTAGGATTCACTGTCAATCAAACATGGGTAGTCCTCTCATAATGACTCTCTTTGCAGAGAAAGAGCAACAGAAGGGGAGGATGCGCGTGATGTCAACCGGGACTTCCGAACGTTCTCCTGGAGATTCAACCAAATATGTAACACTGTTCTATTTGCACAGATGAAGCGAGAGAGAGAGAGAGAGAGAGAGAGTAACAGGGAAAGTGAGTTGTTAATATGCGTGATATCTACAGCTTGTCTCGTGTAGTCACTGATCCATCCTGGTCTGTCTCTCCCAGTCTCTCCGTCTGTTGAGCTGAGTGAGTAGTGAATAAACCAGACTGACTCTCTGGCCTGACAGGTAGGTTGGTTACCAAATTTCACCCTATTCCCTACATAGTACACTAGGGCCCTGGTCAAAAGTAGTGCACTATATAGGGAATAGGGTGTCATTTGGGGCGCTACCACACACTGCCCGCGGGGCACACACACACACACACACACACACACACACACACACACACACACACACACACACACACACACACACACACACACACACACACACACACACACACACACACACACACACACACACACACACACACACACACACACACACACTAGTGTTCTGCGTTTCTGGCTTGTCAGCACAGCTCAGGACATGGGCCAAAGCAGACAGACTGATGTGTTAGGTCTCTCTGACTGACTGCTGTCTTATGGATGAATTAGAGCCGGACAGGAAATGGAATGAGCTTGTTGTATGTCTTTATCGGACACAGTTCGCATCCCAAATGACACCCTATCCCCTGTATAGTGCACTACTACTCAAAAAGTTGTAAAACGACATAGGGAATAGGGTGCCATTTTGGGACATACCTACAGAGAACATTGGAGCTTGAATTCACTGTCCATGTTGTATAAATTAATATTCCTTATTTTTTTGCATATTCATATACTGCAGATAATTCCCTATTCATATACTGCAGCTATATTATACATATCTCCAGAGACCTTTGTTTTGTGGTTTGGGATCATTCACAGGGAGGAGGAAGATAGTTAGAGAGAGAGAGATGGCCGCTGAAGTGTTTTGTCTTGTGGCTTGCATTGTGTCTGTAACTTGGAGGAAACTGAACCCTAGGGGCTCGGGATGCTAGGGGCTTGTTTGGGAGAAGGGGCCATACATTGGTTTGTTAATTGGCCGGGCTGCAGTGATGCCTGAGTTTATGGCCCCGTTTTTGGCAAGGCAGCCTGACGTAAAATGCACTGAAGTGACTGGAGAATGTGGCCTTAGGGTGACAAGCGTGGAAGAATTATTCTGATGGGAGACGTGCACACACACACTCATGTGCACGCGCACACACACACACACACACTCATGTGCACGCGCGCACACACATACACACACACACACACACACACACACACACACACACACACACACACACACACACACACACACACACACACACACACACACACACACACACACACACACACACACACACACACACACACACACACACACACATCCATTACATTCCTATTCATTCCTATTATAGATATGCTTTTATGAGTAATCCATTCACTAACTCACACACACACACACACACACACACACACACACACACACACACACACACACACACACACACACACACACACACACACACACACACACACACACACACACACACACACACACACACACACACACACACACACACACACACACACACACACACACACAACACACACACGAGTGCCTTTCTCTGTGAGCTAGTCCATTGAGGGAGTATTAAAGTAAGCCTGGACCAGAGACAACACACTCATCTCTGCAGGGTAAGTCAGTTCGCTGTGTGTATGCGGAGCGGCTCAATATGAGTGAAGCTGGAAAATTCTGCTTTGTTAGGAGTGAGCCGAGAGCTGCGAGAGGGGATAGTTTAAAACACAGCTGTGTGTGTGTGTGTGTGTGTGTGTGTGTGTGTGTGTGTGTGTGTGTGTGTGTGTGTGTGTGTGTGTGTGTGTGTGTGTGTGTGTGTGTGTGTGTGTGTGTGTGTGTGTGTGTGTGTGTGTGTAACTTGAACACATTGATAATCCTTCTTGTAGAGAAATGGCATAGATACACTAACACACCATCTGGCAGTAAATACTTTTCCATATTACACTACTGGCAGCATTCACACGTTACAACCCTGATGGTCGTGGGTTTGATAAATGAGGGTTGAATTTTACTGCCCTTTAAAAAAACAAACACTATAGGACTCAAATCAGCGGCGTTTTCAAACTGCAAGAGAGCGTCCCTGACACCCCACAGTTGTTTTGAAGAGCGTTTCCACGATGTGACACAGGAAGCCTCACAGGAAGTTCACTGACAGTTCCCCATCATGCCCTTGGGGTTCAGGAAGCAGCGCTCCACTTCCTCAGTGTCATCTCTGTTTGATTTGACAGCCTCTGCTCTCTCCCAGTTGATCTTTGTCTCGTTTTAGGGCCTTTTAAACGGTGGTGTGGTGCTGCCAATTGATATGCCATATTTCAGAGTTTAAAAGTTTAGCCTGTTAGTAGTAGCTAAAAGACCGTGTTTGGATGCTTTGATAGAGGTTGATTCACCCTTCATTTCTGGGGCCACCTCCCATCCAGCATAACTACCCTAGATATTCCCTTTCTGGGGCCACCTCCCATCCAGCATAACTACCCTAGATATTCCCTTTCTGGGGCCACCTCCCATCCAGCATAACTACCCTAGATATTCCCTTTCTGGTGAGAAACCGCTTTTGGCCCGACAGGTCGGCTGGCTGGTTGGCTGGTCGTCTGGCTGGTCGGCTGGCTGGCTGGTCGGCTGGCTTATCAGGCAAAGACTTGCCTTCAAAGGGCAAATAGAAATGGTTTGTTACCCGCGGAGAGAGCCAGGGCAGAGAGAGAACACTTGAAGGAACTGCGGCCCAGGAGATGAAAGATAGCTGACTGCTGCGGCCGCACCGACACTCTCTCTCTCTCCATTTGAACATCGATCCTCAAGGATTACACACACTGGGAATTATGGTGGCGGGGGAAAGAGGCTTCTATAAATAGGAGTCTGGAATAAATAGAAGACTGTCTGGGTGTGTGATATTGTCGCCATGACCTCTCTCTGTAATATAGATAGACAATCTCAATTCTCCATCTCGCTCTCTTTTTCCTACCCACCTCTCTCTCTTTCTCTCTTTCACAGTTTTGCTCCAATGGTATCTACACTTTCTCTATCCCTGAATGTTATACCCTCTCTGCAGGTGTCATTACGTGTCTACGCGGTAGGTATATGCTGTTCCCGACTGTATGTCCTAGATACTTATAGGTTCTGAACGAACAGATAGGTTCTGAACAAAGACTCACGGACAACTAGAAAAAGCTCAAACCAAGTTTATTCAGCCACTGGGTCATACAGCTACAAAGACATGTTAACACAAGCACATATTTATACCCTCCTACTAGGCGGAGTCAACTCCTTGCACATCTAGACAGCCAGTACATCGCTGTTGCTAGTCTGGAACTTAATTGGTTCCTCTCACTGGTGTGGTCATGGCCCTGCCTCATGGTAGAACCTTCATGGGTGTGGATGTATATGTGTGTGGGATAGGACTGTTCCTTCTCACTTCATCTGACCTGACCTCGGGCCGAATTCCTCACTCCTCCCTAATCCACGGCTGTCCTACCTTATCAGTGACTGAAACCAGACTGTTGCCAGTTGCCTGCCTCCTTAGGAGCCATAAGATTTAGCAATACCATGTTTTGACAGAATGTAACCTTTCTGCACTCCACCTTCCCCACTCATTAACTTTCCATGAACTTTATCCACTCTCCATTGCCCCCTATAAATACAGTACCAGTCAAAGGTTTGGACACACCCACTCATTCAAGGGTTTTTCTTAATTTTCACTATTTTCTACATTGTAGAAAGGAAAGGAAGACCCAGAGTTACCTCTGCTGCAGAGGATGAGTTCATTAGAGTTACCAGCCTCAGATAATTGCAACCCAAATAAATGCTTCACACATCTCAACATCAACTGTTCAGAGGAGACTGCCTGAATCAAGCCTTTGTGGTCGAGTTGCTGCAAAGAAACCACTACTGAAGGACACCAATAGGAAGAAGAGGCTTTCTTTGGCCAAGAAACACGAGCAATGAACATTAGACCGGTGGAAATCTGTCCTTTATGCTGTTGCAACCGCCGTGTCTTTGAGATGCAGAGTAAGTGAACGGATGATCTCCGCATTGTGTGGTTCCCATCGTGAAGCATGGAGGAGGAGGTGTGATGGTGCGGGGGTGCTTTGCTGGTGACACTGTCAGTGATTTATTTAGAATTCAAGGCACACTTAACCAGCATGGCTACCACAGCATTCTGCAGCGATACGCCATACATTCTGGTTTGTGCTTAGTGGGACTATCATTTGTTTTTCAACAGGACCATGACCCAACACACCTAAAGGCTGTGTAAGGGCTATTTGACAAAGAAGGAGAGTGATGGAGTGTTGCATCAAATGACCTGGCCTCCACAAGCACCTGAGCTTGTGGGCTCTATATAGAACCTTTAGGTGTGCCATGTATGAAACAAGCAAGGTGACATTACGTCAAAGCATTGGGCTTGTGATTGGGTTGTTCTTATGGGGATTTCCACAAGGCATGGATCTCCTTCTGGAGGAATCTGAAGCCTTTTAGCCTGGCAGTTATGTCATCTCAAATCCTTTCATTTCCAGCCAGTTACATTTTCCGGCTAAGGTGTTAGGTTTCAGTAAGAGGATGGCCATTTTCTAACACAGCAATAGCCTTCAAACTCTGAGCTACATTGCACCACTGGTACAATGCAAGGTCAGAGACAGGTATGCCGGGGTCTTCAACCTTTTCTTGCCCGGGCGAAACAAACGACCCAGGGGCCGACGTTATATGTTTGAATAAAATAACATTATTTCCCCATAGGATGTATGACATTGACAAGGAGAAGTAGTCAACATTTTAAAAATGAATAGATTTGGTGGATAGTTTTTTCCATTTATTTTGACCTCCCACTTTATGATTGACTAGAATGTTGTATTATTAGCGTGGTCATGCTACTTCTTTTATAAATGTGGTTGGAGTGGCCATTGATTTGTTTTCTTCCTCAGACACCTGTGTCTTCAGCTGCTGCTGTGCTCGCCTCAATACATGTCATTGCTCTAAACAAGGATAGCGTTACCCGTGGCTATCATTAGCCACATACTGTATTAATGGGAAGAGACTCGGACAACGGAAAAGATTACTGCCATATAACTTCTCACGATTTTGTCCCCTCATAGCTGTTCTGCGACGCTTGCTTCAACAGATGCTCGCTTCACATGTACACACGCACACTCACCGCTCTCACAATCTCACACCATGTGCAGCCTCTCCCAGACCAACTGTGATGGATACTTTGAAAGGAGGCTTTTGACTTCTTTATTCCCATTCTCTTTTTAAAAAAAAAATCTCATATCCAATTGCTCTCTCAATACATATTACCTGCATGGATTTAGGTTCTGATTGGGCCCAATATAAACAGTCTGTCCTGGGATGTGTCCCAAATATATAAATTTAAAAAATTAAAAATGCCAACCTATTTGGTATTGGAATTTTATTAGGATCCCCATTAGCTTTTGCTGAATCAGCAGCTACTTTTCCTGGTGTCCACACAAAACATGAAACTTGACACAATACAGAAGATTAATAGATAAGAACAGCTCAAGGACAGAACTACATAAAAACATTATTTTTAAGGCACACGTAGCCTACATATTTCATACATACAGACAAACTACCTAGGTCAAATAGGGGCTAGGCGTTGTGCCGTGAGGTGTTGCTTTTTTAAACCAGGTTTGCTGTTTATTTGAGCAATATGAGATGGAACTGAGTTCTGCACAATAATGGCTCTGTATAATATTGTACCCTTTCTTGAATTGTGTGTCTGTGAAAAGACCCCTTGGGGCACGTCTGGTAGGGTAAGTATGTGTCAGAGCTGTGTGTAAATTGACTATGCAAACAACTTGGGATTCTCAACACATCAACATTTCTTATAAAAATAAGAAGTGATGCAGTCAGTCTCTCTCCAACTCTTAGCCAAGAGAGAATGGCATGCATAGTATCTACAAAGAGATGCAGCACTCGACCACACGACTCGACAACAATCAAGATAAGACAAAACTAGAGCCTGCAGAACTTGCTTTTTGGAGTGTGGTGTCAAATAATCTCTTTATTACATACAGACCTCTCCCCATGTTTACAACTATTGAATTCATATGTTTTGAACATGACAGCTTACAATCTAAGGTAACACCAACTAATTTAGTCTCCTTAACTTGTTCAACAGCCTCCCTATTCATTACCAGATTCAGCTGAGGTCTAGAATTTAAGGAAGATTTGTACCAAATACAATGCTCTTAGTTTTAGAGATGTTCAGGACCAGTTTATTACTGGCCATCCATTCCAAAACAGACTGCAACTCTTTAAGGGTTTTAGTGACTTCATTAGCTGTGGTTGCTGATGTGTATATGGTTGAATCATCAGCATACATGGACACACATGCTTTGTTTAATGCCAGTGGTAAAAATAGAAAAGAGTAGAGGACCTACAGAGCTGCTCTGCGGTACCCCACACGTTATATGTTTGACATTAGAGAAACGTCTATTAAAGAAAACCTTTTGAGTTCTATAATATAGATAGCTCTGAATCCACAAAATGCCAGAGGTTGAAAAGTCATAACACACAAGTTTTTTCAACAACAGGTTATGGTCAATAATATCAAAGGCTGCAGTGAAATCTAACAGTACAGCTCCCATAATATTTTTATTATCAATTTCTTTCAACCAATCATCAGTCATTTGTGTCAGTGCAGTCCATGTTGAGTGCCCTTCTTTATAAGTATGCTGAATGTCTGTTGTTAATTTGTTTACAGAGAAATAACATTGTGTTTGGTCAAACACCATTTTTTCCAATGGTTTATTAAAAGACAGACTTTCCTCTAGGCTCAGATTAAAGATATGACAGATAGAAGTGGCTATAGAGTCAACTACTATCTAAGTTGTCAATGCCAGGAAGTTTGTAATTATTGATCGATAACAATAATTTTCCACCTCTCCCACACTAACTTTACAAAATTCAAACTTTTCTTTCATTATTATTTTTTTTATGCATGAATACGATAGCTCACTTTTCGTTGTTGGTATTTCCTGCCTAAGTTTGCCCACTTTGTCAATGAAGTAATCATAAAAAATGTGTTAACATCAAATTGTTTTGTGATGAATAAGCCATCTGATTTCATGAAATATGGAGTTGAATTCATCTTTATAGCCATAATTTCATTTAAAGTACTCCAAAGTTGTTTTTCATCATTCTTTATGTCATTGATCTTGGCTTCGTAATACAGTTGTTCTTCTTTTTGTTGAGTTTAGTCGCATTATTTCTACATTTGCAGTAAGTCAGCAAGTCAGATGTGCAGCCAGACTTATTAGCTGCTCATAGTGGATGTAAGCAATGTCCCCAAGTGTTCATGCAGCTTTCATGACTGGGATAAGTTATTTCCTCTTCTGGCACACAGCTTCAGGATAGTCCTCATTGAGGAAGATGTATGTTCCTCTCATGTTCTTGGCTCACCTACCTTGTCCTTGAACCTCAGGAACTTGACCACTATCAGCCTGGGCCTGTCACCTGTGCCGGTGGTGGGTCCATTTTCAATTTCTCAGAGATCATTTCCCTCACTTTGTCCTCAGACTTCGTTCCAGATCTCATGTAGAGAGTCTGGAATTGTGTCCACAGCCATCTTGTTCCGCCTTGATTGTCCCTCGATAATCTGATTTCTCTGTAATTGTTTTTACGGATTCACACACAGAACTGATGTCCTCTCTCAATGACTTACAGATTGATGTCATCTTGCCATTTTCCTGTTTCAACTCATCGAGCTGACCCAGCGAGAACTGAAAACTGTTCTTCAGGTCCTGGACCTCTCTAGTCAGGTCGTCCATTGTTTTATTTGTTGAATCCACCAGTATTTGGACAAAACACTTGAAGCTATTTTCTTGTTTTTGTAACAACTGCTTGTGGAACTATTTTTGTTTGTTTTTGTTTGTTTAACTTCTTGCGTTGAGCAATCCCGTATCCGGGAACGTAATCATTGCCTCAAGCTCATTACCATAACGCAACATTAACTATTCATGAAAATCGCAAATGAAATGATATAAATATATTGGCTCACAAGCTTAGCCTTTTGTAAACAACACTCTCATCTCAGATTTTCAAAATATGCTTTTCAACCATAGCTACACAAGCATTTGTGGAAGAGTATTGATAGCTAGCATAGCATTAAGCCTAGCATTCAGCAGGCAACATTTTCACAAAAACAAGAAAAGCATTCAAATAAAATCATTTACCTTTGAAGAACTTCGGATGTTTTCAATGAGGAGACTCTCAGTTAGATAGCAAATGTTCAGTTTTTCCAAAAATATTATTTGTGTAGGAGAAATCGCTCCGTTTTGTTCATCACGTTTGGCTAAGAAAACCCCCCGAAAATTCAGTCATTACAACGGCGAAATTCTTTCCAAATTAACTCAATAATATCGACAGAAACATGGCAAACGTTGTTTAGAATCAATCCTCAAGGTGTTTTCCACATATCTATTTGATGATAAATCATTTGTGGCAGTTTGGTTTCTCCTCTGATCCAAATGGAAAAATGCACGCAGCTGGAGATTACACAATAATTTCGACGGAGGACACCAAGCGGGCACCTGGTAAATGTAGTCTCTTATGGTCAATCTTCCAATGATATGCCTACAAATACGTCACAATGCTGCAGACACCTTGGGGAAATGACAGAAAGTGTAGGCTCATTCCTGACACATTCACAGCCATATAAGGAGCCATTGGAACACAGCGCATTCAAAATCTGGGGCACTTCCTGAATGAAATTTCCTCTTGGTTTCGCCTGTAGCATTAGTTCTGTGGCACTCACAGACAATATCTTTGCAGTTTTGGAAACGTCAGAGTGTTTTCTTTCCAAAGCTGTCAATTACATGCATAGTCGAGCATCTTTTCGTGACAAAATATCTTGTTTAAAACGGGAACGTTTTTTTATCCAAAAATTAAAAGAGCGCCCCCTATATCGAAGAAGTTAAAAGATCCTTCACATGTGATAGAGAGACAACACTGTCCTCAACGGTACTCCCAACAGCTTTGGTCTTTGGTCATGGTATACAGTGCCACTGAGACTGCCCACTACCAAACGCTGTGGACTCTCCTTCACTGCAGCCGACGTGAGTAAAACATTTAAACATGTTAACTCTCGCAAGGCTGCAGGCCCAGACGGCATCCCCAGTCGAGTCCTTAGAGCATGCGGAGACCAGCTGGCTGGTGTGTTTACGGACATATTACATTTACATTTACATTTAAGTCATTTAGCAGACGCTCTTATCCAGAGCGACTTACAAATTGGTGCATTCACCTTATGACATCCAGTGGAACAGCCACTTTACAATAGTGCATCTAAATATTTTAAGGGGGGTGAGAAGGATTACTTATCCTATCCTAGGTATTCCTTAAAGAGGTGGGGTTTCAGGTGTCTCCGGAAGGTGGTGATTGACTCCGCTGTCCTGGCGTCGTGAGGGAGTTTGTTCCACCATTGGGGGGCCAGGGCAGCGAACAGTTTTGACTGGGCTGAGCGGGAGCTGTACTTCCTCAGTGGTAGGGAGGCGAGCAGGCCAGAGGTGGATGAACGCAGTGCCCTTGTTTGGGTGTAGGGCCTGATCAGAGCCTGGAGGTACTGAGGTGCTGTTCCCCTCACAGCTCCGTAGGCAAGCACCATGGTCTTGTAGCGGATGCGAGCTTCAACTGGAAGCCAGTGGAGAGAACGGAGGAGCGGGGTGACGTGAGAGAACTTGGGAAGGTTGAACACCAGACGGGCTGCGGCGTTCTGGATGAGTTGAAGGGGTTTAATGGCACAGGCAGGGAGCCTGATTAATTGTGTGTCGTCTGCATAGCAATGATAAGAGAGACCATGTGAGGTTATGACAGAGCCAAGTGACTTGGTGTATAGCGAGAATAGGAGAGGGCCAAGAACAGAGCCCTGGGGGACACCAGTGGTGAGAGCGCGTGGTGAGGAGACAGATTCTCGCCACACCACCTGGTAGGAGCGACCTGTCAGGTAGGACGCAATCCAAGCGTGGGCCGCGCCGGAGATGCCCAACTCGGAGAGGGTGGAGAGGAGGATCTGATGGTTCACAGTATCGAAGGCAGCCGATAGATCTAGAAGGATGAGAGCAGAGGAGAGAGAGTTAGCTTTAGCAGTGCGGAGCGCCTCCGTGATACAGAGGAGAGCAGTCTCAGTTGAATGACTAGTCTTGAAACCTGACTGATTTGGATCAAGAAGGTCATTCAGAGAGAGATAGCGGGAGAGCTGGCCAAGGACGGCACGTTCAAGAGTTTTGGAGAGAAAAG
Organism: Oncorhynchus gorbuscha; assembly: GCF_021184085.1. NCBI lineage: Eukaryota > Metazoa > Chordata > Actinopteri > Salmoniformes > Salmonidae > Oncorhynchus > Oncorhynchus gorbuscha. The sequence continues at coordinate 31,826,783 of NC_060179.1, read as the reverse complement.
AAAGAAGGGATACTGGTCTGTAATTGTTGACATCGGAGGGATCGAGTGTAGGTTTTTTCAGAAGGGGTGCAACTCTCGCTCTCTTGAAGACGGAAGGGACGTAGCCAGCGGTCAGGGATGAGTTGATGAGCGAGGTGAGGTAAGGGAGAAGGTCTCCGGAAATGGTCTGGAGAAGAGAGGAGGGGATAGGTTCAAGCGGGCAGGTTGTTGGGCGGCCGGCCGTCACAAGACGCGAGATTTCATCTGGAGAGAGAGTGGAGAAAGAGGTCAGAGCACAGGGTAGGGCAGTGTGAGCAGAACCAGCGGTGTCGTTTGACTTAGCAAACGAGGATCGGATGTCGTCGACCTTCTTTTCAAAATGGTTGACGAAGTCATCTGCAGAGAGAGGAGGGGGGGGGGGGAGGAGGATTCAGGAGGGAGGAGAAGGTGGCAAAGAGCTTCCTAGGGTTAGAGGCAGATGCTTGGAATTTAGCGTGGTAGAAAGTGGCTTTAGCAGCAGAGACAGAGGAGGAAAATGTAGAGAGGAGGGAGTGAAAGGATGCCAGGTCCGCAGGGAGGCGAGTTTTCCTCCATTTCCGCTCGGCTGCCCGGAGCCCTGTTCTGTGAGCTCGCAATGAGTCATCGAGCCACGGAGCGGGAGGGGAGGACCGAGCCGGCCTGGAGGATAGGGGACATAGAGAGTCAAGGGATGCAGAGAGGGAGGAGAGGAGGGTTGAGGAGGCAGAATCAGGAGATAGGTGGGAGAAGGTTTGAGCGGAGGGAAGAGATGATAGGATGGAAGAGGAGAGAGTAGCGGGGGAGAGAGAGCGAAGGTTGGGACGGCGCGATACCATCCGAGTAGGGGCAGTGTGGGAGGTGTTGGATGAGAGCGAGAGGGAAAAGGATACAAGGCAGTGGTCGGAGACTTGGAGGGGAGTTGCAATGAGGTTAGTGGAAGAACAGCATCTAGTAAAGATGAGGTCGAGCGTATTGCCTGCCTTGTGAGTAGGGGGGGAAGGTGAGAGGATGAGGTCAAAAGAGGAGAGGAGTGGAAAGAAGGAGGCAGAGAGGAAAGAGTCAAAGGTAGACGTGGGGCGGTTAAAGTCGCCCAGAACTGTGAGAGGTGAGCCGTCCTCAGGAAAGGAGCTTATCAAGTCATCAAGCTCATTGATGAACTCTCCGAGGGGGAACCTGGAGGGCGATAAATGATAAGGATGTTAAGCTTGAAAGGGCTAGTAACTGTGACAGCATGGAATTCAAAGGAGGCGATAGACAGATGGGTAAGGGGAGAAAGAGAGAATGACCACTTGGGAGAGATGAGGATCCCGGTGCCACCACCCCGCTGACCAGACGCTCTCGGGGTGTGCGAGAACACGTGGGCGGACGAAGAGAGAGCAGTAGGAGTAGCAGTGTTGTCTGTGGTGATCCATGTTTCCGTCAGTGCCAAGAAGTCGAGGGACTGGGGGGGAGGCATAGGCTGCGATGAACTCTGCCTTGTTGACCGCAGATTGGCAGTTCCAGAGGCTACCGGAGACCTGGAACTCCACGTGGGTCGTGCGCGCTGGGACCACCAGAGTAGGGTGGCCGCGGCCACGCGGTGTGGAGCGTTTGTATGGTCTGTGCAGAGAGGAGAGAACAGGGATAAACAGACACATAGTTGACAGGCTACAGAAGAGGCTACGCTAATGCAAAGGAGATTGGAATGACAAGTGGACTACACGTCTCGAATGTTCAGAAAGTTAAGCTACGTAGCAAGAATCTTATTGACTAAAATGATTAAAATGATACAGTACTGCTGAAGTAGGCCAGCTGGCAGTGGGTGCGTTGTTGACACTACACTAATCAAGTCGTTCCGTTGAGTGTAATAGTTTCTGCAGTGTTGCTATTCGGGGGCTAGCTGGCTAGCTAGCAGTGTTGTTTATGTTACGTTGCGTTAAAAGAACGACAATAGCTGGCTAGCGAACCTAGAAAATCGCTCTAGACTACACAATTATCTTTGATACAAAGACGGCTATGTAGCTAGCTATGTAGCTAGCTACGATCAAACAAATCAAACCGTTGTACTGTAATGAAATGAAGTGAAAATGTGATACTACCTGTGAATGCGACCGGGTTGTTGAGTTCTATACAGAAGACGTTGGCTAGCGTTGGCTAGCTAGCAGAGTCACCTACGTTAAGGACGACAAATAGCTGGCTAGCTAACCTCGGTAAATTAAGATAATCACTCTAAGACTACACACTCTAAACCTAAAACAACACAATTATCTTGGATACGATGATACGAAGACAGCAAAGACAGCTATGTAGCTAGCTAACACTACACTAATCAAGTCGTTCAGTTGAGTGTAATAGTTTCTCCAGTGCAGCTAATCAGTGGACGTTAGCTAGCTGGCTAGTGAAGACTACGTTAGGACGGCGAAATACGATAATTACGCAATTATCTTTGATACAAAGACGGCTATGTAGCTAGCTGAGAAGAAATTGCTAAGATTAGACAAATCAAACCGTTGTGCTATAATGAAATATAATGAAAAAGTTATACTACCCGCGGGAGCGAAGTGCAGATGCGACCACTCGCTCCAACCGGAACCGGTGGCAGGCTTGATTACCAACAACGACGAAGCGGCCTACAGGGAGGAGGTGAGGTGAGGGCCCTCGGAGTGTGGTGTCAGGAAAATAACCTCACACTCAACGTCAACAAAACAAAGGAGATGATCATGGACTTCAGCAGAGGGAGCACCCCCCTATCCACATCGACGGGACAGTAGTGGAGAGGGTAGTAAGTTTTAAGTTCCTTGGTGTACACATCATGGACAAACTGAATTGGTCCACCCACACAGACAGTGTGGTGAAGAAGGCGCAGCATCGCCGATGTCACAGGAAGGCCATAAACATCATCAAGGACAACAACTACCCGAACCACTGCCTGCTCACCCCGCTATCATCCAGAAGGCGAGGTCAGTAGAGGTGCATCAAAGCAGGGACCGAGAAACTGAAAAACAGCTTCTATCTCAAGGCCATCAGACTGTTAACTGGAACTGCCGATCTGCAGCCAACAAGGCAGAGTTCATCTCAGCCTATGCCTCCCTCCAGTCCCTCGACTTCTTGGCACTGACAGAAACATGGATCACCACAGATAACACTGCTACTCCTACTGCTCTCTCTTCGTCCGCCCACGTGTTCTCGCACACCCTGAGAGCTTCTGGTCAGCGGGGTGGTGGCATAGGGATCCTTATCTCTCCCATGTGGTCATTCTCTCTTTCTCCCCTTACCCATCTGTCTATCGCCTCCTTTGAATTTCATGCTGTCACAGTTACCAGCCCTTTCAAGCTTAACATCCTTATCATTTATCGCCCTCCAGGTCCCCTCGGAGAGTTCATCAATGAGCTTGATGCCTTGATAAGCTCCTTTCCTGAGGACGGCTCACCTCTCACAGTTCTGGGCGACTTTAACCTCCCCACGTCTACCTTTGACTCATTCCTCTCTGCCTCCTTCTTTCCACTCCTCTCCTCTTTTGACCTCACCCTCTCACCTTCCCCCCTACTCACAAGGCAGGCAATACGCTCGACCTCATCTTTACTAGATGCTGTTCTTCCACTAACCTCATTGCAACTCCCCTCCAAGTCTCCGACCACTACCTTGTATCCTTTTCCCTCTCGCTCTCATCCAACACTTCCCACACTGCCCCTACTCGGATGGTATCGCGCCGTCCCAACCTTCGCTCTCTCTCCCCGCTACTCTCTCCTCTTCCATCCTATCATCTCTTCCCTCTGCTCAAACCTTCTCCAACCTATCTCCTGATTCTGCCTCCTCAACCCTCCTCTCCTCCCTTTCTGCATCCTTTGACTCTCTATGTCCCCTATCTTCCAGGCCGGCTCGGTCCTCCCTCCCGCTCCGTGGCTTGACGACTCAATGCGAGCTCACAGAACAGGGCTCCGGAAGGCCGAGCGGAAATGGAGGAAAACTCGCCTCCCTGCGGACCTGGCATCCTTTCACTCCCTCCTCTCTACATTTTCCTCCTCTGTCTCTGCTGCTAAAGCCACTTTCTACCACTCTAAATTCCAAGCATCTGCCTCTAACCCTAGGAAGCTCTTTGCCACATTCTCCTCCCTCCTGAATCCTCCTCCCCCCTCCCCCCTCCTCCCTCTCTGCAGATGACTTCGTCAACCATTTTGAAAAGAAGATCGACGACATCCGATCCTCGTTTGCTAAGTCAAACAACACCGCTGGTTCTGCTCACACTGCCCTACCCTGTGCTCTGACCTCTTTCTCCCCTCTCTCTCCAGATGAAATCTCGCGTCTTGTGACGGCCGGCCGCCCAACAACCTGCCCGCTCGACCCTATCCCCTCCTCTCTTCTCCAGACCATTTCCGGAGACCTTCTCCCTTACCTCACCTCGCTCATCAACTTATCCCTGACCGCTGGCTACGTCCCTTCCGTCTTCAAGAGAGCGAGAGTTGCACCCCTTCTGAAAAAACCTACACTCGATCCCTCCGATGTCAACAACTACAGACCAGTATCCCTTCTTTCTTTTCTCTCCAAAACTCTTGAACGTGCCGTCCTTGGTCAGCTCTCCCGCTATCTCTCTCAGAATGACCTTCTTGATCCAAATCAGTCAGGTTTCAAGACTAGTCATTCAACTGAGACTGCTCTTCTCTGTATCACGGAGGCGCTCCGCACCGCTAAAGCTAACTCTCTCTCCTCTGCTCTCATCCTTCTAGACCTATCGGCTGCCTTCGATACTGTGAACCATCAGATCCTCCTCTCCACCCTCTCCGAGTTGGGCATCTCCGGCGCGGCCCACGCTTGGATTGCGTCCTACCTGACAGGTCGCTCCTACCAGGTGGCGTGGCGAGAATCTGTCTCCTCACCACGCGCTCTCACCACTGGTGTCCCCCAGGGCTCTGTTCTAGGCCCTCTCCTATTCTCGCTATACACCAAGTCACTTGGCTCTGTCATAACCTCACATGGTCTCTCCTATCATTGCTATGCAGACGACACACAATTAATCTTCTCCTTTCCCCCTTCTGATGACCAGGTGGCGAATCGCATCTCTGCATGTCTGGCAGACATATCAGTGTAGATGACGGATCACCACCTCAAGCTGAACTTCGGCAAGACGGAGCTGCTCTTCCTCCCGGGGAAGGACTGCCCGTTCCATGATCTCGGCATCACGGTTGACAACTCCATTGTGTCCTCCTCCCAGAGCGCTAAGAACCTTGGCGTGATCCTGGACAACAAACTGTCGTTCTCAACTAACATCAAGGCGGTGGCCCGTTCCTGTAGGTTCATGCTCTACAACATCCGCAGAGTACGACCCTGCCTCACACAGGAAGCGGCGCAGGTCCTAATCCAGGCACTTGTCATCTCCCGTCTGGATTACTGCAACTCGCTGTTGGCTGGGCTCCCTGCTTGTGCCATTAAACCCCTACAACTCATCCAGAACGCCGCAGCCCGTCTAGTGTTCAACCTTCCCAAGTTCTCTCACGTCACCCCGCTCCTCCGCTCTCTCCACTGGCTTCCAGTTGAAGCTCGCATCCGCTACAAGACCATGGTGCTTGCCTACGGAGCTGTGAGGGGAACGGCACCTCAGTACCTCCAGGCTCTGATCAGGCCCTACACCCAAATAAGGGCACTGCGTTCATCCACCTCTGGCCTGCTCGCCTCCCTACCACTGAGGAAGTACAGTTCCCGCTCAGCTCAGTCAAAACTGTTCGCTGCTCTGGCTCCCCAATGGTGGAACAAACTCCCTCACGACGCCAGGACAGCGGAGTCAATCACCACCTTCCGGAGACACCTGAAACCCCACCTCTTTAAGGAATACCTAGGATAGGATAAAGTAATCCTTCTCACCCCCCTTAAAATATTTAGATGCACTATTGTAAAGTGGTTGTTCCACTGGATGTCATAAGGTGAATGCACCAATTTGTAAGTCGCTCTGGATAAGAGCGTCTGCTAAATGACTTAAATGTAAATGTAAATGTTATACAGCCACCACTAACATTGAGTGGCTGCTGCCAACATACGGACTCAACTCCAGCCACTTTAACAATGGAAAATGGATGTAAAAATGTATCACTAGCCACTTTAAACAATGCCACTTAATATAATGTTTACATACCCTACATTACGCATATCATACGTGTATACTGTACTCTATACCATCTACTGCATCTTGCCTATGCCGTTCTGTACCATCACTCATTCATATATTTTTATGTACATATTCTTCATCCCTTTACACTTGTGTGTGTATAAGGTAGTTGTTGTGGAATATTTAGGTTAGATTACTCGTTGGTTATTACTGCATTGTCGGAACTAGAAGCACAAGCATTTCGCTACACTCGCATTAACATCTGCTAACCATGTGTATGTGACAAATAAAATTTGATTTGATTTGGTAGCTAGCAACGTAGGTTACGCTGTTTCTCCTCACAGTTCCAGACAGGGTAGGTCACAGGGAAGATTGAAAACAACAAACAGCAGGGATCTAGACAGCCACAAACCAGAGACAATCCGTGGTCCCAGCCACAATGTCTACCATGTTGCGGGCTGCGTTTCAAGCCCTCAAGAAAACCCCACTAGCTTGATGGGCAGCTAGCTAGCATCTAGGCTAACTGCTACGCCAAATAGCTTCTGAGGCCCGGCTTTGGTCGGCAGGATCACTGAACAGAGACTAGAAGTCCCAGCAACGGATGCCAACTGAGTCGCGGGATCCAAACTAAACAGTTAGCTAGCTACTAAAAAAAACGTTCCAATACACTTTTTAAAAAACACCCTTTTCAAAAGAACAAAACCAAGCTCTCCCTCATTCCGCATTGAACAGGAAGTGACGATGGGCCGGGTAACATCGCGCACTGATATGGGCACTGGTCAAAAGTAGTGCACTATATAGGGAATAGGATGCCATTTGGGAGGGCTCGCTCAGCTGCTGCCATGGCTATTTGCAGTGCTAGGGGGTCAATGGAGAGGGAGGAGAAGGGGGGGAGGAAGGAGAGCGAGAAGATGAGCGTTCGGGTGAGTGAGAGAATTGCCTAGCGGTGCCTGAGCAGAAGTGAGGATGTGCTGTTCCTATATTTAGACTTTTTAAGACACAAGTGAGTTATATGAGCAAGACAGAACACCCTGGACTCTCTAAATCGGCCAGGGGATGTGTGGGTGTGGGTGGGTATGTGCGTGCGTGCGCATATTTACACACACACACACTCAGAGGTCTGCTTCTAGAGGGGCTTAGTGCTGTTTCAGTCTGCCTGCAGTCATCTACCTCTTCACCTGCCTCTCCTGTTAGGGCTCTGCAATGAACACGTTCGCTGGATTAAAGGATATTTCAAGTGTTCACCTCTTATTATATATAAACCAGCAGGGCCAGGCCACTTCACTGCCTGTGATGGCCCAAGATAGTATCCCTTTCTCAGGGGAAAGGATGATGTGCTGATCCCTGTCTGGGTCTGTTGTGGGATTCCTATTCTGGGGATTAGGGTTTGCAATGTTTCTCATGGTGGACTTTGTCGATCCGGACCTCCTACAGAGATCTGTGGCCAGAAACGTTTTCTGGGTCTGGGTCTGTGATGGCCCTTAAAATAGACCATGCCACTGCTTGTGATGGCTTAGCACGCATGCCTTTCTTAGGGTCGTCTGTCAGTGTCTGAGGTTTCCCGTTCAGACAGGTAACCTAGTGACGGCAGGTAGCCTAATGGTTAAGAGCATTGGACCAATAACCCGAAAGGATGCTGGTTCAAATCCCCAAGCCGACATGGTGAAGAAAATCTGTTCATATGATCTTGAGCAAGGCACTTAACCCCAACTGCTCCTGGAAGCCACTCTGGATAAGAGCATCTGCTAAATGACTCTTTTTTTAATGTTGAATGGAGTGGAGATGGAGAGAGAGAGCTCATACTGCTTCATGATAGTTGGTGATGGACTCCCCTCTTGTCTGTGTCTTTGAATATACACGCGTGCACACAAAGTAGAGCGAGAGGGAGGGAGGGTGGGATTATGGCAGATGAGATGATGATATTATTGTGTTTTTATTTTTTTGAATAGTAGCATTTACAATTCTCATCACTTAACTTTATTCATATGAATAGCTGCTGCTCCCAGGCTCAGACCTAACCTCTGATATGTATATTTAGAGCCAAACATTATTACATAAGGATATAAATGAGACTTTTTGCATGTTCTCTCGTTAGTGAAATGCATAGTCTAAATGCTGACCATTTTCACCTTTTCTGTTGTGCCGCGCTTATCGCTGTCCGGTTATGATTGAAATCACGTTAAAAGGATGTCCTGACTAATTTGTTTTTGTTTCTGTAAGTGGAATTGGTTTTATTGAATTACATTTCCACCCAATGGCAAATAAATGTGGGTGTCTGTGTATCATTTCTTGTAAGATTTTCCCATACAAAATACACTTTTTTCTAGCTTTTCAACAGACAGGGGGGGAAACGTGTTTCCACACATAACTTGAACCTCCCATGACGTTTTGACACATCCTGTGATTGAAATGGTCAGATCCCACAAACACCGTTCAAACATTTCACAGCAAACTCATTAAGATGTCCTTCTCAAACTTCAAAACTCTGACACTAAACAGACCTGCTTTATTTCACCAGCATTTTCTTTCATTAAATAGAGGGATGTTCTGTAGGGTTTCAGAGCGGAGATTCTATTTGATCTTTGATGTTAAAGAAACAGTGTTTTTACCCACCCCACCCCTCGCCTCCCCTCTCCCTGCACCACACCCACCCTTGACAGAAAGCACACTGATTCATTAGAAGCCTCAGAAAGTCAATAATGGTAATAGTATCTTTTGCCCGGGGAAGTGGGAGCTTGGCAGAACCACAGAGGGGCTTCTTTTCTGCACTTCACATACATATTTTATTTAAATCACATTTATATGTGCAAATTGATCGGAGAAGAGAGAGCGAGATAGACGAGGAAGGGGGAGGGATGCCTGCCTGGTCTCATAGACTAGACGTAACATTGTAAACGAAAATGTTACGTTAGGTATGGTTATATAGGACAGAAGGTTACTCAAGGCAAAAACGAAAGGAGGGGGGGGTGTTTAATGCGAGCGTCTAGCAACCCAAAGGTTGCCTGTTTGAATCTCATAGCCCCTAGCCCCTAACCTAGCTAACGTTAGCCAATTAGCCACCTAACTAACGTTAATAACAACAAATTGGAATTTGAAACATATCATACGTATTGCAAATCCATAACATATGTTTGAATTGCAACATGTAACATCATACCAATTGTAATTCATAACATACAGTATAATACGAAATGAGTGAAGGACATCCATAAATGAATACGTACCGTACCAAACGTACCGTATCATACTAATTTGAGTGTCCCGTATTTTCGTTTTCTATATTACGTTTAGGTTGGGGAACCTTTCCCTCCCAAGCTCCAAGGCAAGGGGGTGAGGAGGGAGTAATGCAGGCAAATTCTGCACCAAGAAACCAAAAGACGAAGAGACACTCCAAAGGAATCCCGCTCCCTTATTCATGTGAGCAGGAAACGTGGAATTTCTTATCCTTATTATGGAATTTGGATTTGCACAAAACTGCTGTACTACAGTGGGCTGCCAACCGAAACCTCCTCCCCTTATCCACTTCACTTTCCCAAATTCTCACTTTTAATTCTTCCTCATATCGGATAAACACACAGGATGTTATGTTCCATAGATCACAACACTTCCCTCTCCGAAAATACTCCTCCTCACAAAAACGGTTAATGTATGGACTTAATTTAAGAGGGTTAGGTTAGTGTACTGACTTAATTTGAAGAGGTTAATATCCAGACTTAATTTGACAGGGTCACTGTGCTGACTTCATTTTTGGAGGGTTAGTGTAGTGGACAGCTTGACGTTTAAGTAGCCTGTCAGGGAGGAGGAGAGAAGGAGCAGATGCCGGACCTGAACTATACATTCTCACCCGTCTGTTTTCACTACCTGTCTTGAGTGACAGGCGCAGGGAGAGGAGGGCTGCTCTGCTGCACGTTGAGCCCACTGATTCAGAACTGAAATATGCATGAGCGTGGATCTGATAGCACTGGCTTTTCTAGTCCCAAAGTCACCACACAGCAACGTGACAAATGAGGTCTCAACCTCCTGTTTAATCAACAATTACACGTTCACATTTCACTAACGAGGTGAAATTGCCTCACGTCGTAGCCGCCTGGATACCACTCGATTCCGCCTGTGGGCAAGATTGATGTCATTTTGTGTGGCCTAACTCTACCACTTAACTAAACACCCCACGGGACACTTCCTGTTGTTCAATATACCTCTGTGTCACTAGTATTTGTGTCATTAGTATTTCTCTCCTGGTTCTCTTCCGTTGCTAGTTTATTTATTGATTTCCTGTTTGACCGTGTGGTGGCAGTGAGGAGCAAGCAGCCAGGGATTGAAAAAGAAATACATTTCAAAAACAGCCGGGCCTTTTCATTTGGGCGCTCTCGCTCGCTTTTGGCAGCCATTACCGTTACATGGATGACCCCGGGCGTGAATTAAGGAAGCCGGCCACATTTGGCAGGAGAGGAGGATAGATAATAAATACACAGAGAACAGAGGGAGGGATGGAGGGATGAGAGCCTACAAAAAGCCGACATCCTTCAGGGGCACTCAGGATCCTCCATTAGCAGCGTGCCCATTGCTCCCGTCTCTATGTGTACCTGGTTCGTCTCGGGTTGGCGTAGAGAGACACACTCACTCCTGCCTGGCACACACAAACACACGTTCTATCTCTTTCTCTCCCACACACTCTCTTACTTTCATCAGGGCAGTGAGGGGTAACATACACTACCGTTCAAAAGTTTGGGGTCACTTAGAAATATTTTTGTTAATTTAAAATAACATCAAATTGATCAGAAATACAGTGTAGAGATTGTTATTGTTGTAAATTACTATTGTAGCTGGAAATGGCTGTTTTCTTAAATGGAATATCTACAACCATCACTCCTGTGTTCCAATGGAACGCTGTGTTAGCTAATCCAAGTTTATCATTTTAAAAGGCTAATTGAACATTAGAAAACCCTTTTGCAATTATGTTAGCACAGCTGTAAACTGTTCTTCTGATTAAAGAAGCAATTAAACTGGCCTTTAGACGAGTTGAGTATCTGGAGCTTCAGCATTTGTGGGTTCAATTACAGGCTCAAAATGGCCAGAAACAAATACATTTCTTCTGAAACCTGTCTGGCTATTCTTGTTCTGAGAAATGAAGGCTATTCCATGCGAGAAATTGCCAAGAAACTGAAGATCTCGTACAACGCTGTGTACTACTCCCTCCCTGTGTACTACTGGCCTTCAAGCAGAGTTGTGAAGAAAAAGCCATGTCTCAGACAATGAGAAGAAAAGATTAAGATGGGCAAAAGAACACAGACACTGGACAGAGGAACTCTGCCTAGAAGGCCAGCATCCCGGAGTCGCCTCTTCACTGTTGACGTTGATACTGGTGTTTTGCGGGTACTATTTAATGAAGCTGCCAGTTGAGTATAAAGGGCCTCTGTACGCTTATGTAGATATTCCATAAAAAATCTTCAGTTTCCAGCTACAATAGTTATTTACAACATTAGCAATGTCCACTGTATCTCTGATCAATTTGATGTTATTTTAATGGAGAAAATGTTTACTTTTCTTTCAAAAACAAGAACATTTCTAAGTGACCCCAAACTTTTGAACGGTAGTGTATATAATATGACAAAACAGATTATGCACAGGGCCTTTTAGTTAACTGGACAAGTCAGTTAAGAACAAATTGTTATTTACAAGATTGTTTTACCTTGTTCAGGGGCAGGATCATTGTTTTACCTTGTCAGTTCGGGGATTCAATCCAGCAACCTTTCGTTTATTGGCCCAGCTCTCTAACCACTAGGCTACCTGCCGCCCCAGACCTATCATCCAGCTGGCCCCTCATCGTTAGGTTAGTCATTTAGCGCTAGGGAGCCTCACTAAAATGGGTTTTGGTCAATCAAAACCATCATCTGGGTTTCATAGACACATAAGGGATACATATGAATAACATTCTTACTCCTCAATGCGAAAGCCTGTTGTTTAGAATGTTATGCACTTGTTTTGATCGCTTTTCATATTTATTGCCAATAGATACAGCAAATCCTCTTTTCCCTTCTGCACATGACCTCCTTTGTATTGTTGGATATGGTAGCTAAGTGTCTTTTGACTGTTTGTGTGTGTGCGTGTGTGTGTGCGTGCGTGTGTGTGTGTGTGCGCATCATTATGTGAACAGTATGTACGACGGGTTTGGTGTGAAATTAAATAGGGCGGGCGGAGGTTTGGGAGAGATTAAAAACAAAGTTGGCAGAGATTCACGCAATCCGATGCAACAGTGGCGCAAGGCGAGCGCTTTTCTCATGTTTTGTAAATCAGAACACACTCCAGCATAAATGACTGCTTACATAACACACAGACCACAGCAGTCTGGTCTGGACAAGCAGCTAGCGCCCTTTAAACACATACCAGCTACAGATCCACACCAACCCGTGAGAAAAAGGATTTGGCATCCAAACACACATGCATGCACACAACACATACACCTACACACACATGCACATACAGACACACACACACCCTCAATGCACAGTCAACACATACGGAAACATACACAATACACTCCAATGGCATTGGATCATCGGGTTAACAAGGTACGTATACCAATAAAAGTGCTGTGAATGGGACTGTTGACTGCTTGACTTGACTCCGTGACTTAACACCAGGGGCTGGCTGTGTCTCAGGTGGCACCCTATTCCCTATATAGTGCACTAATTTTGATCAGAGCACTATGGGTTTCCCTATTGCACTATGTCGGGGAAAAGGGTGCCATTTCAGATGCAGCCCATGGACGGAGAACAAGACAGCCAGCTCTCTCTCCCTGACTTTGTCTGTTCACAAGGGAAAGTGTTTCCCATGAAACGCGCAGCGTCGCCCGAAAGCGATAAACTGTAGTTATCTCTCTGCCACGGTAATACAAAGGCATCAAATTAAACTTTGCGTTTTCTTAATGGATTTCATGACGTCGGCCGCGATTAGAAGTTTTCCCCGGTTCCTTTGTGCTTTTTTTTCTCCATCCTCTTTACTCTGTGCCATGTTTAATTTCACCTGTGACTGACTCTCTCTCTCCCTTATCTCTCTCTCTCCCTCTTTCTTCTCCTCGTCTCCAGGATATTGAGGACCCAGTCTCTGGAATGGTACTATAACAACTTGAAGAGCCGCTTCAAGAGGTTCGGCAGTGCCAAGGTTCTGAAGACGCTCTACAGGAATCACATAGTGGAGAGAGGAGGCAACTCTGATCTACCAGGTACAGGAAATGTCTCTCTCTTTTGTCTCTTCCATGTACGGAACGGTGGGCGCATCCCAAATGGCATCCTTTTCCCTATATAGTGCAGTACTTTTGACCAGGGCCCGAGAAGTGCACTAAATAGGGAATAGAGTGTAATTTGGGACGCAGCGGGTGTCATTGCTCTAGTGTTGTGTTTTTGATGTGATCGCTCTCTTCTGTATGGCCCACTCTTCAATGACTGCCTGACGTTCTCTGTTGGCTATGACGCCTCATTCATGGATCTCAGTTAGTAACTCAACTACAGGGGGCAAAAGGTCTCGCGTCAAAGAACCACACTCACTCAGTCCCACACGTCACGTGGACATTTATGTCGAGAGAAACTGAACCATTGCCCAACAGACATAAACGCCCACGCTTCTCGTTTACACACACTGTCACACACACACACACACACACACACACACACACACACACACACACACACACACACACACACACACACACACACACACACACACACACACACACACACACACACACACACACACACACACACACACACACACACACACACACACACACACACACACACAGATAATTTATTTCAGGACAGGGCTGTGTGTGAGTCACTAATGTTCCCAGACCAGAGAGCAGCAGGAAGCAGGAGAGAGACAACCAAATTCATGGTATAGCTAAGCTAGTCACTGACTCACTGAACCAACTGATATCATGACATTGGTCATGTTTCAGGCCGACTACATTGTGGCCGTTGCATTGCATCAACCAATGTTTGTGTACCACGCCATCGACCGCACAGTTGGACATCAGACTGCTAAGTCACATTATGGGGTTAGCTCATGTTAACTACCTATCCAGGCGTAGTGTGATCTGGAAGGCAATGTCCAAGCACATCAAGACAGTCGTGAAGAGAACACGACAAACATACCCCCTCAGGAGACTGAAAATATTTGGCATGGGTCCTCAGATTCTCAAAAGGTTTCACAGCTGCACCATTGAGAGCATCTTGAAGGGTTGCATCACTGCCTGGTATGGCAACTGCTTGGCCTCCCACCGCAAGGCACTACAGAGGGTAGTGCGTACGGCCCAGTACATCACTGGGGCCAAGCTTCCTGTCATCCAGGACCTCTATAACAGGCGGTGTCAGAGGAAGAGGAAAATTGTCAAAGACTCCAGCCACCCTAATCATAGACTGTTCTCTCTGCTACCGCACGGCAAGCGGTACCGGAGCGCCAAGTCTAGGTCCAAGAGGCTTCTAAACAGCTTCTACACCCAAGCCATAAGACTGCTGAACAGCTAATACAGCTAATCCTGAACAGCTACCCAGACTATTGGCATCCCCCCACGCTGCTGCTACTCTCTGTTATTATCTATGCATAGCCACTTTAATAACCCTAGTGGTTAGAGCATTGGGCCCGTAACCAAAAGGTTGTTGGATCGAATCCCCGACCCGAGAAGGTAAAAGAAATCCGTCATTCTGCCCCTGAACAAGGCAGTTAACCCATTGTTCCCCGGTAGGCCGTCATTGTGAGTAAGAATTTGTTCTTAACTGACTTGCGTCGTTAAATAAAGGTCAAATAAAAAATGACCTCAATTACCTCGACACCGGTGCCTCTGCACATTGACACATTGACTCTGTACCGGTACCCCCTGTACATAGACCCGCTATTGTTATTTACTGCTGCTACTTAATTATTTGTTATTCTTATCTCTTACTTTTTTAAATGTATTTTCTTAAAACTACATTGTTGGTTAAGGGATTGAAAGTAAGCATTTCACTGTAAGGTCTACTACACCTGTTGTATTCGGCGCATGTGACAGATACAATTTGATTTGACCTGCATTGTAGTCAGCCTGGAATGCAGCCATTTTGTTTGTTTGACCTCACACCCCACTGGACCACAATGCTTTGAGTCAACATTGTTTCCACATCATTTCACCGCACCTTGTTGAAATGATCACGTTCCATCAGCGTTGCATCACTCAATTAATGTTTCTCGACAACTCAAATATCAATCATGACTGGATGTTGATCTGATGTCTGATGGTCATGGATGTTAGAGTAATGACTGGGCAACGTTATCTCGTGGTTGTGTGAACGTTATGAAGTTATTTTACATAAGCGTTTATTGTGCCACACTACCCCATGAAGGCTGTGTTGCTTGTGCTGTACAACATTATCATGCATGCGTTTCGGTAATGGCTATTGTGCTGTCGTGGGAATGTTAGCGTAGCATTGTGCTGTTTGTGTAAACCTAGATAGCATTAAGTAGAGTGTCTTTTTTTACTGTGTGGTGCTAGCTCTGTCTGACCTTTACCCTCAGGCCACACTGAGGCTAAAGAGCACAGGCCTCTAGGACATGCACGCATGAAGGCACACACACGTGCGCACACGTCCCTAGAACAACATCCATCATAGAAGCTCTGCGGCAGTCTTCTTGTAGGTCACACGTGTACATATTTCACTTTCACTGCGTACGACAGACATGGAAGGTACAAATAACAAATACCTCACATTTATGTTCCAGCCATGTTGGAGTGAAGGTCACATTATTCTCAAGGGGAAGTGTTGGCGTTAAAGGGATAGTTTGTCCAAATGTTTAATTCCCAGTAAGCAGTCTAGGCCCCCATCTTGCTGGTGTAGAGAAATGTTAGCATTTTGCCATGGCTAATGCTTAGGTTTTTTGCTCAAACAATATCAAAACATCAACACAATATGCTTGAGGCATCACTACAGACCTGGTTTCGATCCCAGGCTGTGTTACAGCTGGCCGTGACCGGGAGACCCATGAGGCGGTGCACAATTTTCCCAGCGTCGTCCGGGTTAGGGGAGGGTTGTGTTTGGCAGGGTTGTGTTTCAGAGGGCGCATGGCTCTCGACCTTCGCCTCTCCCGAGTCCGTAGGGGAGTTGCAGCGATGGGACAAGACTGTAACTACCAATTGGATATTATGAAATTGGGGAGAAAAAGAGGTAAAAGTACAAGTAAGTAAAATGGAAAATCCTCCCTGACTACCTAGCTTTTATTTTGGTGATTGTTAGTTCTCAAATATATGATTATTCCATGATCTGTTCGACATACTTCATAGCTGGTTTGAGTAATTTAAGTTTACACTGAAAGCGTTTTTCCATCTAGATTTTAAAATAAAATATATATTTATACAGTATCATTCAAAAGTTCTGCGTCACATTTTTTGTCCATTTAAAATAACATCAAATTCCAAATCAAAACAAAGTGTATTTGTCACATGCGCCAAATACAACAGGTGTAGGTAGACCTTACCGTGAAATGCTTACTTACAGGCTCTGACCAGCAGTGCAATTTCTAAGAAATGTTTTATTACAAAAGGGTATTAGGTGAACAATAGGTATGTAAAGAAATACAAACAACAGTAAGAAGACAGTGAAAAATACCAGTAGCAAGGCTATATACAGTAGTGAGGCTATATACAGTAGAGAGGCTATATACAGTAGAGAGGCTATATACAGTAGTGAGGTATATACAGTAGAGAGGCTATATACAGTAGAGAGGCTATATACAGTAGAGAGGCTATATACAGTAGTGAGGCTATATACAGTAGTGAGGCTATATACAGTAGTGAGGCTATATACAGTAGTGAGGCTATATACAGTAGTGAGGCTATATACAGTAGTGAGGCTATATACAGTAGTGAGGCTATATACAGTAGTGAGGCTATATACAGTGGAGAGGCTATATACAGTAGTGAGGCTATATACAGTAGTGAGGCTATATACAGTAGTGAGGCTATATACAGTAGAGAGGCTATATACAGTAGTGAGGCTATATACAGTGGAGAGGCTATATACAGTAGAGGCTATATACAGTAGTGAGGCTATATACAGTAGAGGCTATATACAGTAGAGAGGCTATATACAGTGGAGAGGCTATATACAGTGGAGAGGCTATATACAGTGGAGAGGCTATATACAGTAGTGATCTATATACAGTAGAGAGGCTATATACAGTAGTGAGGCTATATACAGTAGTGAGGCTATATACAGTAGTGAGGCTATATACAGTAGTGAGGCTATATACAGTAGAGAGGCTATATACAGTAGAGAGGCTATATACAGTAGAGAGGCTATATACAGTAGCGAGACTATATACAGTAGAGAGGCTATATACAGTAGAGAGGCTATATACAGTAGAGAGGTTATATACAGTAGTGAGGCTATATACAGTAGTGAGGCTATATACAGTAGAGAGGCTATATACAGTAGAGAGGCTATATACAGTAGAGGCTATATACAGTAGCGAGGCTATATACAGTAGCGAGGCTATATACAGTAGCGATGCTATATACAGTAGCGAGGCTATATACAGTAGCGAGGCTATATACAGTAGAGAGGCTATATACAGTAGAGAGGCTATATACAGGCATCAGTTAGTCGGGCTGATTGAGGTAGTATGTACATGTAGACATGGTTAAAGTGACTATGCATATATATATTTTTTTTAACCTTTATTTAACGAGGCAAGTCAGTTAAGAACAAATTATTATATTCAATGATGGCTTTGGAACAGTGGGTTAACTGCCTTGTTCAGGGGCAGAACGACAGATCTTTACCTTGTCAGCTCGGGGATTCAATCTTGTAACCTTTCTGTTACAAGTCCAACACTCTAACCACTAGGCTACCTGCCACTACTGTCTCTGAATAACAGAGAGTAGCAGTAGGGTAAAAGAGGGTTTGGCGGGTGGTGGGTGGCGGGACACAATGCAGATAGCCCGGTTAGCCAATGTGCGGGGGCACTGGTTGGTCGGGCTAATTGAGGTAGTATGTACATCAATGTGTAGTCCATGTGACTATGCATATGTGATAAACAGAGAGTAGCAGCAGCGTAAAAGAGGGTTTGGGGGGGGCACACAATGCAAATAGTCCGGGTAGCCATTTGATTACCTATTCAGGTGTCTTATGGCTTGTGGGTAAAAACTGTTAAGAAGCCTTTTTGTTCTAGACTTGGCACTCCGGTACCGCTTGCCATGCGGTAGTAGAGGGAACAGTCTATGACTGGGGTCTTTGACAATTTTTAGGGCCTTCCTCTGACACCGCCTGGTGTAAAGGTCTTGGATGGCAGGCAGCTTAGCCTAAGCTGATCAGAAATACAGTGTAGACATTGTTAATATTGTAAATGACTATTGTAGCTGGAAATGTCTGATTTTTTAAAATGGAATATCTACATTTATCAGCAACCATCACTCCTGTGTTCAAATGGCACGTTGTGTTAACTTATCCAAGTGTATCATTTTAAAGGCTAATTGATCATTAGAAAACCCTTTTGCAATTATGTTAGCACAGCTGAAAACTGTTGTTCTGATTAAAGAAGCAATAAAACTGGCCTTCTTTAGTCTAGTTGAGTATCTGGAGCATCAGTATTTGTGGGTTCGATTACAGGCTCAAAATGGCCAGAAACAAAGACCTTTCTTCTGAAACTCGTCAGTCTACTCCAGTTCTGAGAAATGAAGTCTATTCCATGCGAGAAATGGCAAAGAAACTGAAGATCTCGTACAATGCTGTGTACTACTCCTTCACAGAACAGCACAAACTGTCTCTAATCAGAATAGAAAGAGGAGTGGGAGGCCCCAGTGCACAACTGAGCAAGAGGACAAGTACATTAGAGTGTCTAGTGTACAGACGCCTCACAATTCCTCAACTGGCAGCTTCATTAAATAGTACCCGCAAAACACCAGTCTCAATGTCAACAGTCAAGGGGCGACTCCGGGATTCTGGCCTTCAAGCAGAGTTGCAAAGAAAAAGCAATATCTGACTGGGGAATAAGAAAAAAAGATTAAGATGGGCAAAAGAACACAGACACTGGGCAGAGGATTTCTGCCTTGAAGGCCAGTATCCCGGAGTCACCTCTTCACTGTTGACGTTGAAACTGGTGTTTTGCTTAACACTTATTTGGTTACTATATGATTCCATATGTGTTTTATTGTAGTTTTGATGTCTTCGCTGTTATTCTAAATTGTAGAAAATAGTAAAAATACAGAAAATCCCTTGAATGAGCAGGTGTGCATTTTGGGGGGACAAAAATTCAAAAATAAAGTTAGTATTAGCGGACATTTTTGTCCCCCAAAAATGTGTCAAAATCTTGTTCTTCTTACAGAGTAAGGAAACCAATACGCCCTTTTGTAATTTGGGTGAACTATCCTTTTAAAATGGCAATGGAGGTAAAACCTAACCTTCATTCACCTGTGACTTTCAAGTGGGCTGAAAGTGATCTATTACTTTCAAATCATATCTGCTCTTTCTTAAAGAAGTTAGATTTGTCCTCTAGTTTGTCAAAAACTCTTCAACTCAAACCAACAGCTGCAGTCAGATAGATTTCACAAATCGAGTTACATTATATAGTTCTTTATGTCAATACAATGTACCAACCATGAAATAATGGAGCAACGTTGTGTTTGTTTTATAAAGGGAATTGTTTCGATAGGCTACATTACTTGAAGGATTCCTTTACATTTTGTATTCAATGTGGGTTCAAAAAACATCAACGGCTGTGTCCCAATTCCATTTCAATTCCAGTCAATTTAGAAAATAAACCAAGGGCCTCTTGAGCAGTGCAGCGAATCCAAGGCACTGCAATGCAGTGTTGCAGCGTCACTACAGCCTGGGGTTCGATCCGGGAGTCCCATAGGGCGGCGCACAATTGGCCCAGCATCATCCGGATCAGGAGAGGGTTTGGCTGGGGGGTGCTTTACTTGGCTCATCATGCTCTAGCGACTCCTTGTGGTGGTGCCAGGCGGCTGCAAGAGGACTCGATCGTCAGGCGAAAGGTGTTTCCTCCGGCACATTGGTGCGGCTAGCCTCCGGATTAAGCGAGCGGGTGTTAAAAAGTGCAGCTTGGCGGGTCATGTTTCAGAGGACGCATTATTCAACCTTTTGCCTCTTCCGAGCCCGTTGAGAGTTGCAGCGATGAGAGAAGATCGTAATTGGATCGCAATTACAACAACAATTGAAATGGAATTGAACCCAACCCTGATGGACTCTGGTCAAAGATAGGGCACTATATAGGGAATAGGGTGCCATTTGGGGCACTCACCAAGCTTCCGGAAGCATACAAAACGTCTTTATCCAGTATTTCTACAGCCTTTTCTACATGGCCTTGACCCATTATGAGCAGTTATTGACAATCTCTTCCCTTTAAATCTGGTATACGAGAAGGGGGAGGAGGGAGCACATTCAGAATGGTGAGGAGGACATTCTCAGGGACAAACGCACGCACATACACAAAGGCACTCACACATATGCACGCATGCACACACACAAAGGCACTCACACATATGCACGCATGCACACACACAAAGGCACTCACACATATGCACGCATGCACACACACAAAGGCACTCACACATATGCACGCATGCACACACACAAAGGCACTCACACATATGCACGCATGCACACACACAAAGGCACTCACACATATGCACGCATGCACACACACAAAGGCACTCACACATATGCACGCATGCACACACACAAAGGCACTCACACATATGCACGCATGCACACACACAAAGGCACTCACACATATGCACGCATGCACACACACAAAGGCACTCACACATATGCACGCATGCACACACACAAAGGCACTCACACATATGCACGCATGCACACACACAAAGGCACTCACACATATGCACGCATGCACACACACAAAGGCACTCACACATATGCACGCATGCACACACACAAAGGCACTCACACATATGCACGCATGCACACACACAAAGGCACTCACACATATGCACGCATGCACACACACAAAGGCACTCACACATATGCACGCATGCACACACACAAAGGCACTCACACATATGCACGCATGCACACACACAAAGGCACTCACACATATGCACGCATGCACACACACAAAGGCACTCACACATATGCACGCATGCACACACACAAAGGCACTCACACATATGCACGCATGCACACACACAAAGGCACTCACACATATGCACGCATGCACACACACAAGTGGAAAATAAAGCCGTAACTCATGCATACTTTGTTTAGAAGAGAACTCGTGTTAACATCCCTTGTCTCAAACACACATGCGCACCCCCCACTTCTCCCCATTCGTCCCTCATTCCATCAGCCAGCTAGTCAGTCAGTCAGTACGGTTTGATGCAGTGTGTGTTTCTAACTCTGAAGCTGTATAATCTGCTCAGCTCATCTGAAATGGGAGCCCAGCGGCAGCTAGCAGCTAATCCTATTACCTCCTTGTGTGATGTAAGAGTGGCAGTAAGAGGAGAGGAGGAGAGGGAAGGGCAGGAGAGGAGAGGAGAGGGGATCACAGAGGGACAGCTGGAAAGACAGATTGGGACAGGAGGGCTTTTTTTGGACTGTATGGGGACCCACATACATTGGAGCTGATTGGACCAATAGCCATCCAGCAGTCACATGGACAGAGTGGAGCTGATTGGACCAACTGCCACCAGTCAGGGGGACACACCGTCACCAGTCAACACATCAGCACTGGAGCTGTGAAACTCCTAATGCTTCAAACAGTGGTATAGCGGCTGCCATGACTAGTTTTTGTTCCGGTAGACTGACTAAGAAAATACAGTTGCCCTATTCCTGCCATAAGTACCATTATTGGTACTACGGCTAACAGTAGGCCTAATGGCCATGGCGGATACTTTTAACAATGTGGTTCAATCAACTCATCCCTTGAAAGGAGCAATCTAGGATTAATATATCCATTTTGGAAATGGTGTATATATAGCCATTCATTTTTTTTAAACGTATAAAAGCCTCATTCCTCCGCTGTTGTTCTTTGAATCGCAGATTGCCCCTTTAATCCCAGTGTGCTATACAACAGTAATACTCCCTAACTCCACACACTCTAACAGATCAGGCTGATGGGGGGGGACAATGGCATCTGGATGATGAGATGTTGAGGGCAGATAAAACTGTTCCCACAGCAGGAACTAATCACTCAGAGGACAAAGTGGCCATTGCAACGGAGGGGATTACTAGCCAGCAAGACTAGCAGCGGTACCACCACCCCACCCTGACCGAGCAGCATCGCCACTCTCTTCTCTCCCCCATTATGCTTGCTGAGCAGCAGCCTTAACACTAGCTGTCTGCTAATATTACACACGGATTACACCCTCCAACCTCAGGGATTAGGACCATCTAGACTGTGTCCATTGGCTGGCCAGTGGTGGATGAAGAGGGTGTTTGTGTATAAAAGAGATTGTGTGATGGGTGAGTGAAGGTGTGTGTGTGTGTGTGTGTGTGTGTGTGTGTGTGTGTGTGTGTGTGTGTGTGTGTGTGTGTGTGTGTGTGTGTGTGTGTGTGTGTGTGTGTGTGTGTGTGTGTGTGTGTGTGTGTGTGTGTGTGTGTGTGTGTGTGTGTGTAAGGGGGGTGTAAGAAAGAGAGATTGTGCATGTGTTGGGGGGGGTTATGTAATGTCAAAGACATTGATCTGTCAGTAGCCATCCGTCAGACCTTTTACGAGGTTTAAGGACAAGCACACACACCTCTCTCTCACACACACACACACTCACTCACACACACACTCACACACACACACACACACATAGTAGATGACAGAGGCGTTGTCCGTGTTAGAAGAGATTTAACAGTTTGAGAACAGAACAGAAATCCCCTCTCGTCTCAAACCTTAATGGCTGCTGTAACGTCTCATGAGCTGCAGTGCCCCTGGTGGCCAGCATGTTACACTACAGCATCCAGCAGATGGAGGAGTCAGTTGTACTCCCAGTCTGTGCATCTATCTATCTATCTATCTATCTATCTATCTATCTATCTATCTATCTATCTATCTATCTATCTATCTATCTATCTATCTATCTATCTATCTCTATCCCTCTCTCTCTCTCTCTCTCTCTCTCTCTCTCTCTCTCTCTCTCTCTCTCTCTCTCTCTCTCTGTCTCTGTCTCTGTCTCTGTCTCTGTCTCTGTCTCTCTCTCTCTGTCTCTGTCTGTCTGTCTGTCTCTCTCTCTCTCTCTCTCTCTCTCTCTCTCTCTCTCTGTCTCTCTCTCTCTGTCTCTCTCTCTCTCTGTCTCTCTGTCTCTCTGTCTCTCTGTCTCTCTCTCGCTGTCTCTCTCTCGCTGTCTCTCTCTCGCTGTCTCTCTCTCTCTCACTGCCCTTCCTCCTGCTGCTGGAGGAACTTCAGCTTTGAGTGCTCTTTACTGACAGGACACACACCCTCTTTCTCTCGCTCACTCACTCACTCACGCACGCACACAAACACACACACACACAGACCGGTGCTGTCGTCTGCAGGGTTGTCATGGTAATATCGAGTGATTCCTCTGCCGATCCTTGAGTGGAAAAAAGGTAAGACTGTGGTCAGTGAGAGGAAATGAAATGGGAACAGGGAGGAACACAAAGGAGATGGTTATCTCTTTCCATCTCTCTATAATCATTTGACATGAGTAGGGCCCTGTGTTTTGGTTAGTCATGTCACATGGCCATTTCCAGAAATGAGAATTGGGCCACAAGTGAAATGAATTGTCTGATGATGGTGCTGGACCATCTGACATAAAAAGAAAAGGCGACAGTTTAAATTAAGGTTCAAATTCAGGTCATCTGGCATTATTAACCAAAGCACAGGGCCCTAGACACGAGATGACATGAGCTTTCTGATTTGAGGAGGACACGCCCAGTAGAGGCGGGGGGGGGGCTCTGCCCAGTGTGAAGGCTTGGAGGGGCTAAATGATTGACAGGAGTGGGTCATAACAATGGCAATGCATGCTGTGGTGGATTGTCAAGTAGCATGTCATCAATCATGTTTTGTCATCTCATCAAATCGCCGAATAGAGCAGGTTCACCTTGCAGTGAAATGCCTACCTACAAGCCCTTAACCAACAATGCAGTTTTAAGAAAAAACAAGTGTTAAGAAAGTATTTACTAAATAAACTGAAGCAAACAATAAATAAATAAAAATGAAAAAAAATGAAAATAGAAAATTAACAAATAATTAAAGAGCAACAATAAAATAACAGTAACAAGGGGGGTACTGGTACAGAGTCAATGTGCGGGAGCACCAGGGTGGTCGAGGTCATGGGTACATTTGTGGGATTCCCCTGACTGTCTCCCTGGGCGGTGAGGCATCGGGAAGTGGACATGTTGATGCTGTGAGAGATGACAGACAGGGTCCCCTGCAACTATGACACTGTTAGCTAATAGTTCTCACATCGTCAGCAAAGCACACACGCACTCATCAGCACTGCATGCATGTCCGCGTGCGTGCGTGCCTGCGTGTGAGTGAGTGTATGTGAAAGAGAATGGGAGCCGTAGAGACAGGTTGTGTGTGAGAGAGATAAAGAGAGAAAATGAGATGGAAAGTGAGCGTGGAGACGGAAAAGAAAGCAAAAAGTGAAAACGAAAGAAAGAAACAATCAGAGAAGCGTTACTGTGTCTATTCTGTGGAGACACCTAAAATGCCAGTAAACAAGATGCCACATGGCCGCCATCTTGTGATCATGTACCCCTCTGCATGCTTAGTTTCCTTCATTACACTCTTAGGGGGGAAAGTGCCAAGTAGAATCATGTAGGGTTCTTCGGTTTGGTGCAAGGTTGAAACCTTAAAAATGTACATTATGTATCTTTATGTAGCATAAGATCAATCAATGTACAAGCACAAACACAGACATTAAAACAAACAATTCTGAAAATCAACCTGTAATGGAGCATGCTGGGAAATATGATAATGATAGGTGTGGTTTTGAGGGTTTTACTCCCTTCTTGCCTTCCAAAGAATATTCAAAGAACCCTTTCTTCCAAAAACGGTTCTTTAGGATAAAAAAGATTATTGGTTGAACTCTTTGCCTAACAAAGAACCCTTGTCTTCCATAAAGGGTTCTTAGGAGCAAAACTCAAAACTATTATTTGTAGAAACCTAGCCCTCCTCAAAGAGTCTTTTGGAACCCTTCTTTCTAAGAGTGTAGGACTCGGTTATCTCAGCAGTGTCATCGTATGTCCGTGTCCTACTAAATACATGATTACAGGCTTGATTTGTGCTGGGTGATATACTGTTTGTTGCTGTTGGCTGTCTCCTTTAAGTCAAATGTGCAGGCAGGCAGCCAAACACACACACACACACACCACACATGCACACATACACCCTGCATCTCAAACAGAGGAGAGAGAGAGAGAGAGGTCTTGGAGTGGTCGAGACATAGTCGGGGACTTAAACCATGCCCTGCGGTTGAGTTGGGAGACCACAATTCTCACTTATTATCCTTAGGATAAAACAAGCCATCACATGGACAAACAAACTCCATAGATCAGTGGAGGGATGGTTGAAAGATGACAGGAAGAGGAGGAACAGAAGAGGAAGGTAAGGGAGGACACAGGACGGTGACGTGGATACAGATGGCATCGTTTGGAAGTTCTTGTCTTGATCAAAGAAGAACTGGAAGACCATTCCCACTGACCACACCCTCCGAGCCAGGAGGGGACTAAAACAGTTCAAACACAAGACAACCTGTCCTCTGCCCGACCAAGCAGAGTCCCATTACAGGCAGACAAACAGACCAACACAAGCGAGTCTAGTACTGTCTGATTGCATAGCCTACCACTGCAGTTTCAGAGTCACTGCACACAGACACTCAGAGGACTCCTGGTGGCCTGCCTCGACTCCCACTGCCAGGCTCCGAGTGCTTCGTGTCACGGCTACAGCCGTTATAGCCCCAGTCCTTCCATGCACACACATAGTTCAGTCCTTCGGGGGCACAGGCTGTGGCAGGGTGATAACTTCAGCTGTGACAACAGTCATATTCCCAGAGCTGTGGCTCTAAGCTGCTAATTGGAGGAAGTTGATTTGTCCCTTGAGAGGAAGTAAGGAGTCGATGAAAGACCTCCTGGGATACATATCCGCCACCGAATGGCCCCCTGCGCTAATGCAGGGTGGTTTATGAGGAGACGACGCTACACAGGCAAACACACACCCTGCATCTAAAACTGAGCAGAGGAGAGAGAGCGAGAGGCCCTGGGGTTGCGTTTAATGAAGCTGACCTGAATCAGGTCAGGGAGCTGACTTCAACCATGTGCTGTGGTGGGAGTTGTGGGGCCCAACGATTCTCGCTTATATATCAGAAGGATACAACACACCATCAAATGCAAATGGGCCAACAAAGTCCAGAGAGTAGTGGTGGGATGGTAAGAAGATGACAGGAAGAGGAGGAGGAACCGGAGAGGAAGAGGAAGGTAGGGAGGACACCAGTCGGTGATGAGGATACAGATTAGTGGTGCGCGAAGGTCAGCTGTTTGTTCACCCGCCCGCAATTACTAATAATCCATCCACAACCGCCCTACTATATGTGGTAGGCCCGCACCCGACCCTAACCTGCAAGTATAGAAAATGCTCTATAGGCTACAGTCAAAGACAGCAGGACGATTTCTTGACGGGTGTAGTTTTTGTTGTTGTTGCCTGATTTAGATACGTTTCTGCTTGTAAGTAGGCTGTTTGTTAGTCAATGTGTCTAAAATTAGATACGTGTAGGTTCTCTTTTGTCCTTATATGAGAATGAGAAATGGTTCTCAACTAGCCTGCCTGGTTAAATAAAGGTGAAATCCAATTGAATATGTATGTTGCCCTAGAAGACTAAATAAACCCCTTGCTCACCAGAATAATGTGATCGATTGATAGAATGAATTCTTCAATCTAGTTGACATCGGTAAAGTTTCCTCTGTCATCTTTCATGACGTTTAGGGACTGGAGACAATAAAACAACAAATGAAAAACGGGAAAGATATTCTGTGCAAAATTTCCAAATGACATCGGTTTGACCGGTTGTAAGAACAAAAATGAAGCTGTGAAAACGATCCATAAGATTTCACTTCGGCTTCCATGCATATTTTATGTGGTTGAAATACTATCAAGGTTCATGATGCTTTTACGATGAAGACGGCACCTCTACAGATGGTATCTAACAGAGCATCGCATTCTCTCAAGATGCATAAATAAATCAATCATATTTCTTCACTCCTGTTTCCAAGTCCAAATTTTGCCTACATTTGGTGAGTAATTTTACTGCAAGAAATGCTTAGATCTGCAGTATTCATTATTAAGGCTATAGCCCTATTCACACGAGACTAGCATTACCAGAGAACCTTGTCTTATCCCAGAATGTGGGTTATTCCAGAGGCGCAATATTTTTGAATTATACATTTGGCGATGTTCAATTCATTCGCACAAAACATGTAAACAAAAGCATTCACTGTGAAAGTTGATAGATGTAGGCCAAGTTGATAGATGTAGGCCAAGTTGATAGATGTAGGCCAAGTTGATAGATGTAGGCCATTCATATATAGGTTAAGCGCAGCCCTTCGTTCAATTTTTCGAAACCGGTTATTGTTTTCTTGCTTAAACCCTCGAGCAACACTTGTCAAACTCAGACATTTCTCTCAAAGCACAGGGATGTCGATTTGCACGGGACAAATATTATCAAAGAACGTTTGCCAGAAAACAGTAGGTTATGCTGGTTAGTCAATGTCCAGATTTAACCCATCTAAACAGCAGGCTACAGTTCCCTTGACGTGCCCTAGGCCTCATTCATAACACAGCCGGCACTGCTATCGTCCTCTCTTACCACTTCATCAAATCTTTTTCCAAACATGACTTTTCTTGCCCTCCCTTTTCTTTATTTTCAACAGCTTTCGCAGCTTTTGTGTTATTGAATTAAACTTCGACAATGTCCTTTTTTCCCTCCGTGGATTTTGACGTGAACTTTATCTGCCCTTCCCAAAAGCATTATTTGGAGATTATTTGGAGGCTGTGTAGGCTATTTGGCACACATACAGTTAAACCCTCAAGTTTAGGCTCATGCAGTAATAACAGATGGCCTACAATAATGAAAGAAAAACCTCAAGGTAGCCTATATAAATTGCGCAATAATTATACATTTATGGATATTCAAAGGTATTGTTTCTCTTCATTCAACCCGTCCGCCACGCACCCGTCCCTTCAGCCACACAATATTTAATGACCCTAAACCTGTCCTGCCTGCGTCATGAGTCCAGGAGTCCACCCGTATCGTTGGGAGTTCTTGTCTTGATCAAAGAAGAACTGAAAGATCATTCCCACTGACTACTCCCTAACTACTCCCTAACCCGAACCCAAGCCAGGAGGGGACTAAAACTTTTAAAACACAAGGCAACCTGTCCTGTGCCCGACCAAGCAGAGTCCCACTACAGACAGACAGACAGATAGACAGACCAACACAAGTAAATCTAGTACTGTCTCTTTGCCGGGCTCGAAATGTCACTGCAGTTTCAGCCTCACTGCACACAGACATCATTCCCAGTGGCCTGCCGTGACTCCTGAGTGCTTTGTGTCACCGTGAAAGCCATCACAGCCCCCCCCACACACACACACACACACACATAGTTAAGTCCTTCGGGGGCACAGGCTATGACAGGGTGATAACTTCAGCTGTGACAACAGTCATATTCCCAGTGCTGTGGCTCTAAGCTGCTAATTGGAGGAAGTTGATTTGTCCCATGAGAGGAAATAAAGAGTTGATGAAAGACCTCCTGGAGAAAACAGATAGCCCTATGGGACACATCCGTCCCCAAATGGCCCTCTGCGCTAAAGCAGTGTGGTTTATGAGGAGACGACACTAGACAGGCAAACACACAAAAAAGGGTTCACGGACAGGTTCAAATTAATTGAAGGCGTCGCACAGGTTCTCTGCTCTTTGCTCCTGTCTCATATCATTGCTCTCCTCTGCTGATGAGGGTGATGAGAGGTTCTCTCAGCGCGAGCCAAGGTTCCTCCCAGCACAACCGATGCTGACCTCTAACCTCTCCTCTGGCGGTCCCGTGTGGCTCGGTTGGTAGAGCATGGCCCTTGTGATGTCAGGATCGTGGGTTCGATTCCCGAGCTGGGGCTACCAGTACGACGATGTATGCACGCACGACTGTAAGTCGCTTTGTATAAAAGACTCTATATATTAGGTGTGTTGTTATTGTACCTGCGTCTCTGTCCCCCGCAGAAAGCAGTGTTCACGACGGAAGCAATGGCAACGATGGCAGCGTGTGTGGCAGTGACTCCACCTTCTACAGGCAGAGTGAAGGTACACAACCCCATATAGGTGGTGTCCTGGTCAAAAGTAGTGCACTACACAGGGGATGGGATACCATTTGGCATATACACCCATGGAAACCAACAAATGAATAAGTGTCATTTGTAGCATGTATATCCGTTTCAACAGGCTATAGCACATTACATATATCCACCGCATGACACAGCATTACCGTAGGGGGGTGTTGTACTACACACCCACTGCGTGGTCCTCTTGGTCAAGAGGTCTGTGACCCTCCCAGTCGGCCACTTGTGTGTGAATCACCACAGCCCTGACATTAGCCTGTAAACAAACCACTTTGCTCTGCACAAGCAGATATATCTGTAATTAAATCTGCTCCTGAAGGGCTGCAAGTAAACGTGTGTGTGTGTGTGTGTGTGTGTGTGTGTGTGTGTGTGTGTGTGTGTGTGTGTGTGTGTGTGTGTGTGTGTGTGTGTGTGTGTGTGTGTGTGTGTGTGTGTGTGTGTGTGTGTGTGTGTGTGTGTGTGTGTGTGTTGTTTGCAGGACACAGCATGGCAGAGACCCTCACTGTTGCCCTGCGTGTTGCTGAGGAGGCCATAGAGGAAGCCATTGCCAATGCAGAGGAGTTTACTGACAGCTTGGTGAGACAATAGTCCTGGTGTGTGTGTGTGTTTGTTTCCCTCTCTCTATTTCTCTCTGTCTCACTCTCTCTGTTTCGCTCAGATTCAGATCAGCTTTATTAGCATGAATGACAAGGCCACTGTTGCTAAAGCGACGTGAGATAATGACAACAATAACAGTAATAAAAAAAAGTCATTTCTTCTCTCTCTCACCATGTCTCTTTTTGGGGGGGTTTTGGTGCTTGTTTTTCTGTAGTTCTGACCAGGCTTTGATGTATCTGTGTTGCAGGAGAAGCAGAATGAAGCTTGCTACCTACGGGACCACAAAGAGGAGCTTATAGAGGAACTTGCCACGACCATCGTACAAAAAGTACGTTTAGAGTCTGGTGTGGAGTTTTCGGTCACATCTAACATTGCCCTCTCTCTCTCGCTCTTGCTCCGCTCCTCTCCTTTCCTCTCCCAGATCATCCAGAGGAGGAAGCGTTCAGAGATGCAGACAGAGTATGACTTTGTTTGGCCCCAGAGCCAGGGCCAGCCCCAGGGCAGTGAGATGTCCTCCCCCAGCCAGCCCCCTCACAGCACCCTGGCCCAGGCCAACCAGGCCCACCTCAAGAGTTCCTATTCCCTCTGGGTCAGTCTAGTTAGGAAGCCCTCACTACACTACACTACCTTACACTACGCTACCATGTACTAAGCTATGCTACACTACGCTACCATGCTCAATGCTACGTTACACTACGATATGTTATGTTTCACTACACTACGCTATGCTATGTTACACTGCACTACAGTACATTACACTACAGTACAGTACAGTACATTCTTAGGGCTGCAATTCCGTGAACGGGATTGATATGACAACAGCCAGTGAAAGTGCAGGGCGCCAAATTCAAAACAACAGAAATCTCATAATTAAAATTCATCAAAACATACATGTATCTTATACCGTTTTAAAGGTACTCTTGTTGTTAATCCCACCACAGTGTCCGATTTCAAATAGGCTTTACAGTGAAAGCACCACAAATGATTGTTAGGTCACCACCAACTCACAGAAAAATTCTGCCATTTTTCCAGCTAAAGAGAAGAGTCACAAAAAGCACATATAGAGATAAAAATAATCACTAACCTTTGATGATCTTCATCAGATGACACTCATAGGACTTCATTTTAAACAATATATGTATGTTTTGTTCATATTTATATAAAACAATCTCGGTATACATTGGAACGTTACTTTCACTAGTTCCAAAAACATCCGGTGATATTGCAGAGCCACATCATTTTACAGAAATACTCATTATAAATGTTGATAAATACAATTGTTAGACATGGGAATATAGATATACCTCTCCTTAATGCAACCTATGTGTCAGATTTCAAAAAAACTTTACGGAAAAAGCAAACCATGCAATAGTCTGAGACGGCGCTCAGAAAAAAATATAAAAATATCCGCCATGTTGGAGTCAACAGAAATCAGAAATAACACTATAAATATTCCCTTACCTTAGATGATCTTCATCTGAATGCACTCCCAGGAATCCTAGTTCCACAATAAATGTTTGTTTTGTTCGATAATGTACATTATTTATGTAAGTAGCTACTTTCGTTAGCGCGTTTAGTGCACAAATCCAAATGCTCGTGCAGGTCCAGCCGAACGTTGGACAAAAACTTCAAAAAGTTATATTACAGGTCGAAGAAACTTGCCAAACTAAGTATAGAATCAATCTTTAGGATGTTATCATAAATCTTCAATAACGTTCCAACCGGAGAATTCCATTGTCTGTAGAAATACCATGGAACGCAGGTTGCTATCATGTGAAATGCGCATGACCAGGACTGGCTCTCTGCCAGACCACTGACTCAAAGAGCTCTCATCCGGCCCCACAATACAGTAGAAGCCCAATTCAAGTTTCTAAAGACGGAAGCCTAGTGGCTAGTGGAAGCCTTATGAAGTGCAACATAACCAATATCCCACTGTGTATTCAATAGGGGCTGGGTTTTTACATTTAAGTCAAATGTTTGGGGCAATATTTCTCAAGTCAAAAAAAAAATTGTTGTCTCATGTTGACTGACAACATTTCATTGAAGAATCCCGTCCATAGTTTCCACTCATACTAGGAGTAGTTCTGTTGACCAATCACCGACAAAGGGGCGTATACTTTGTCTACTCAACTACGACTTGTTTGTGTGCTTGAACATCTGAAAATAAACCCTGCTGAACACCAAAACTAACAAAAACCTAACCACAATTTGTCATAATATGTACATGAACTGTTTTGAGTGGGAAGCATGCGACAAGCGTAAGCTCCACCACCTGCACTACCCTACCCTTTGTCCTGACCATTATAGCCTGTAGGTAGGGCCTGGAACTTTGGGGTATGACTAGGACCCAGAGTTTTTTCCCTGGTCAGGGCAGGGAATTCTTGGCCTTAAGTGAGGAGATATGGGGACAGACAGGGTTGAGGTCTGGCAAAGAACAAATGTAATTACTTTAAATGTGCTGGCAGATTTTCCCATGAATGGTCCTCTCCTGAGGGCTGTGTAACCTGTTTGTACCTGTGAGCTATACAGTAGCTTTCCAGGGAAACCTCTACACGCACACACACACACACACACACACACCTGGCAGTGTTTCACAGGGGAAGTCAGTGGGGACCTGGCTGAGATTTGTTATCGTCCCGTGTGTGTGTGAGGCAGGCACAGCAGTGTGGAATCAAAGCTACGCTCCCAGCCCGTCTCCTGTCCCAGTCTGTCTGTTACACTCAACCATGATCAAAGTCCTGCAGAAATACACAGAGATTCTCCTCCACGCCCTGGCCCACAGAGGGATGGGTTCCCTTTATAAATGCTCTGCAAACACACACATCCAGGCACACACACAGCACACACACACACAAAGCGTGCGCAGACACAAACACAGGCGCCCACATACACACATACATGGCGTTCACATACAGTCACACTTACTCACTCACACACACACACACTCTGCCTATGAATGAGCGCAGAGTGATGTGTGTGTGTGTATGTACGTCCGTAAGGAGAGATTTAGTCGTATTTGGTTGAGATTAGTTATTCATACACTGTTTTTTGTTTGTAATTTTAATTATCTGATACACAAATTGTAGTTCTCTGGTGCCCAGATTGTAATTCTCTGGTACCCAGATTGTAATTCTCTGGTACACAGATTGTAGATCTCTAATACCCAGATTGTAGTTCTCTGGTGCCCCCTGCAGACTCTTTATATGAATTACATCCATTGGACTGGCAGTGCATCCCTTAATGGCACCCTATTCCCTATAGTATACTACTTTGTAGGGAATCGGGTGCCATTTGGGACGTAACCTGAACGTCAGTCTTACAATGTACCAGGATGCCGGAAGAACACAAACTCCAGTTGCCATTTACAGGTCGCAATTGTAAATGAGAACTTGTTCTCAACTTGCCTACCTGGTTAAATAAAGGTGAAATAAATCAAATAAAAAATGACAATACCTTCTGAGATTTTTACCAAACGACCAGTTCAGTTGGAGCAGTGAAGACCAGGCTGTGGTCAGTGGTATCCACATTGCCACCCAAACAAACCAAGCTAATCTTTTGTACCTAAGCTGGAATTGGAGTGTGGGAAAATTCCTCCCCGGAACAAAATGTTGCCACTGTGCCTGTTACATTTTAAGCTTTCCTTGGCTGGTCGGCCCAAAATTCATCATATTGTGTCACCTTTTCAGCACTTGTTGTTTTTAAAGTGTTGTAGTCTATCATTTACGTGTGTGTGTGTGTGTGTGTGTGTGTGTGTGTGTGTGTGTGTGTGTGTGTGTGTGTGTGTGTGTGTGTGTGTGTGTGTGTGTGTGTGTGTGTGTGTGTGTGTGTGTGTGTGTGTGTGTGTGTGTGTGTGTGTGTGTGTGTGTGTGTGCGCGCACAGAGGTCGCGATCTGCGTTCTCCCTGACCAGTGACGATTCTCCAGAGAAGAACACCGAGGCACTAGTAGGGGCGGGGGGAAGTGGAGAGGTACAGGACTACGCCTCTCTGAAGAAGGAGACCGCCAGGGCCTCCTCACTGCCCAGCTGGAAGAATGTGGACCGCCTGGACAACTCCAGTAAGTAAGACACACACTGAAACATGGATCCCTGATACAGTCGCGCACACACACATATTAGAGACGCCCAGAGCAAAATCCTCCGTATTGTCGCACAATATAACGCTCTACGCTCAACCCAGAGAGACATGTCCATACTGTCACGTTTTACATGCAAAGACACGTCAGTACTGTCACGTTTTACATGCAAAGACACGTCAGTACTGTCACGTTTTACATGCAAAGACACGTCAGTACTGTCACGTTTTACATGCAAAGACACGTCAGTACTGTCACGTTTTACATGCAAAGACATGTCAGTACTGTCACGTTTTACATGCAAAGACATGTCAGTACTGTCACGTTTTACATGCAAAGACACGTCAGTACTGTCACGTTTTACACGCAAAGACACGTCAGTACTGTCACGTTTTACACGCAAAGACACGTCAGTACTGTCACGTTTTACATGCAAAGACACGTCAGTACTGTCAGGTTTTACACGCAAAGACACGTCAGTACTGTCACGTTTTACACGCAAAGACACGTCAGTACTGTCACGTTTTACATGCAAAGACACGTCAGTACTGTCACGTTTTACACGCAAAGACACGTCAGTACTGTCACGTTTTACATGCAATGACACGTCAGTACTGTCACGTTTTACATGCAAAGACACGTCAGTACTGTCACGTTTTACATGCAAAGACATGTCAGTACTGTCACGTTTTACATGCAAAGACACGTCAGTACTGTCACGTCTCTCTGTACAGTCAAACATGTTACATGCAACAGGACGATTCCATACCGTTGCGGTCCCAGGAAGAATGCTGTGTTTGTCACCTACATAAAGCTCTAGATATGTTTATCTGTGCCTGTATGTACAGGTGCGTCCTCGGTGCTGCAGAGCCCGGACGGTAACTGGATCGCTCTGCAGAGCTCTCAGCACTCCCGTCCCAGCCTGCTGACCAAGAGAAAGTCTCTGGTGTTCAGCGTCCTGGAGAAAGAGTCCGACGTGGTCTCGGCCTACGACGAGATGGGCCCCGAATCCGACCAGGAGGACGACAAGGGGGGCTGGGGGGCCGCGCTGCGCCAGTTCCAACGGAAACTCTCCGACGAGACGTACTACACGGACTCCCAGCACGACCCTGAGTGGACGTACACCCCGGTCCACCTCCCGGTCACATCGCCCTCTTCGGGCCAGTACACCAACATCGAGACCCTCAACTCTGACTCAGAGTGTTCCTCTGTACCCCCCACCCGACCAGGCAAACCCCTCCAGAACGTAATGACGAAGACAGGCCCTAACCAGGACCCGTATCTTCATCCCCAGCAAGCTCAGTACCACCATCATCAGCATCAACACCAGAACCCCCCTTTGTACTCGCTCCACCCGGAGGCGCTGGATGTGAACTTTAACCCCAAGGTGACTGGGGACAGTGGGCAAAGCAACCACGTCAGGAGGTCGCGGAGACGCAGGAAGAGCAAGAGGGAGCTGGCGGGGAACCAGGCCCACGCACAGACACACACACAACCACTTTATTCGTCATCTGCACAGGTGGGAGGACATTCACTCACAAAGCCTTGAGTAGGGTTTTACTTGCAATGACTGTGATATGTGGTTGTCTTATCTAGCTTGGTTGAATGAACTGATTGGAAATCTCTCTGGCTGACAGTGTCTCTGCTAAACCACAAAAAATGTCAATGTAAAGATATGGCACGTGTAGCAGCTTCGCCAATCTCTTCACATTGGCAGTAGT
Organism: Oncorhynchus gorbuscha; assembly: GCF_021184085.1. NCBI lineage: Eukaryota > Metazoa > Chordata > Actinopteri > Salmoniformes > Salmonidae > Oncorhynchus > Oncorhynchus gorbuscha. The sequence continues at coordinate 31,790,976 of NC_060179.1, read as the reverse complement.
AGGTACAGAGTTGTTTTAGTCACCTTTACGACACCTCATTCTAGTTGTTTTAGTCACCTTTACGACACCTCATTCTAGTTGTTTTAGTCACCTTTACGACACCTCATTCTAGTTGTTTTAGTCATCTTTACGACACCTTCTAGTTGTTTTAGTCACCTTTACGACACCTCCTTCTAGTTGTTTTAGTCACCTTTACGACACCTCATTCTAGTTGTTTTAGTCACCTTTACGACACCTCCTTCTAGTTGTTTTAGTCACCTTTACGACACCTCCTTCTAGTTGTTTTAGTCACCTTTACGACACCTCCTTCTAGTTGTTTTAGTCACCTTTACGACACCTCCTTCTAGTTGTTTTAGTCACCTTTACGACACCTCCTTCTAGTTGTTTTAGTCACCTTTACGACACCTCATTCTAGTTGTTTTAGTCACCTTTACGACACCTCCTTCTAGTTGTTTTAGTCACCTTTACGACACCTCATTCTAGTTGTTTTAGTCACCTTTACGACACCTCATTCTAGTTGTTTTAGTCACCTTTACCTCCTTCTAGTTGACACCTCCTTCTAGTTGTTTTAGTCACCTTTACGACACCTCCTTCTAGTTGTTTTAGTCACCTTTACGACACCTCCTTCTAGTTGTTTTAGTCACCTTTACGACACCTCATTCTAGTTGTTTTAGTCACCTTTACGACACCTCCTTCTAGTTGTTTTAGTCACCTTTACGACACCTCCTTCTAGTTGTTTTAGTCACCTTTACGACACCTCATTCTAGTTGTTTTAGTCACCTTTACGACACCTCCTTCTAGTTGTTTTAGTCACCTTTATGACACCTCATTCTAGTTGTTTTAGTCACCTTTACGACACCTCCTTCTAGTTGTTTTAGTCACCTTTACGACACCTCCTTCTAGTTGTTTTAGTCACCTTTACGACACCTCATTCTAGTTGTTTTAGTCACCTTTACGACACCTCATTCTAGTTGTTTTAGTCACCTTTACGACACCTCATTCTAGTTGTTTTAGTCACCTTTACGACACCTCATTCTAGTTGTTTTAGTCACCTTTACGACACCTCATTCTAGTTGTTTTAGTCACCTTTACGACACCTCATTCTAGTTGTTTTAGTCACCTTTACGACACCTCATTCTAGTTGTTTTAGTCACCTTTACGACACCTCATTCTAGTTGTTTTAGTCACCTTTACGACACCTCCTTCTAGTTGTTTTAGTCACCTTTACGACACCTCATTCTAGTTGTTTTAGTCACCTTTACGACACCTCCTTCTAGTTGTTTTAGTCACCTTTATGACACCTCATTCTAGTTGTTTTAGTCACCTTTACGACACCTCCTTCTAGTTGTTTTAGTCACCTTTACGACACCTCATTCTAGTTGTTTTAGTCACCTTTACGACACCTCATTCTAGTTGTTTTAGTCACCTTTACGACACCTCATTCTAGTTGTTTTAGTCACCTTTACGACACCTCATTCTAGTTGTTTTAGTCACCTTTACGACACCTCATTCTAGTTGTTTTAGTCACCTTTACGACACCTCATTCTAGTTGTTTTAGTCACCTTTACGACACCTCATTCTAGTTGTTTTAGTCACCTTTACGACACCTCCTTCTAGTTGTTTTAGTCACCTTTACGACACCTCATTCTAGTTGTTTTAGTCACCTTTACGACACCTCATTCTAGTTGTTTTAGTCACCTTTACGACACCTCATTCTAGTTGTTTTAGTCACCTTTACGACACCTCCTTCTAGTTGTTTTAGTCACCTTTACGACACCTCCTTCTAGTTGTTTTAGTCACCTTTACGACACCTCATTCTAGTTGTTTTAGTCACCTTTACGACACCTCATTCTAGTTGTTTTAGTCACCTTTACGACACCTCCTTCTAGTTGTTTTAGTCACCTTTACGACACCTCATTCTAGTTGTTTTAGTCACCTTTACGACACCTCCATTCTAGTTGTTTTAGTCACCTTTACGACACCTCATTCTAGTTGTTTTAGTCACCTTTACGACACCTCATTCTAGTTGTTTTAGTCACCTTTACGACACCTCCTTCTAGTTGTTTTAGTCACCTTTACGACACCTCATTCTAGTTGTTTTAGTCACCTTTACGACACCTCCTTCTAGTTGTTTTAGTCACCTTTACGACACCTCATTCTAGTTGTTTTAGTCACCTTTACGACACCTCCTTCTAGTTGTTTTAGTCACCTTTACGACACCTCCTTCTAGTTGTTTTAGTCACCTTTACGACACCTCCTTCTAGTTGTTTTAGTCACCTTTACGACACCTCCTTCTAGTTGTTTTAGTCACCTTTACGACACCTCATTCTAGTTGTTTTAGTCACCTTTACGACACCTCATTCTAGTTGTTTTAGTCACCTTTACGACACCTCCTTCTAGTTGTTTTAGTCACCTTTACGACACCTCCTTCTAGTTGTTTTAGTCACCTTTACGACACCTCCTTCTAGTTGTTTTAGTCACCTTTACGACACCTCCTTCTAGTTGTTTTAGTCACCTTTACGACACCTCCTTCTAGTTGTTTTAGTCACCTTTACGACACCTCCTTCTAGTTGTTTTAGTCACCTTTACGACACCTCCTTCTAGTTGTTTTAGTCACCTTTACGACACCTCCTTCTAGTTGTTTTAGTCACCTTTACGACACCTCCTTCTAGTTGTTTTAGTCACCTTTACGACACCTCCTTCTAGTTGTTTTAGTCACCTTTACGACACCTCCTTCTAGTTGTTTTAGTCACCTTTACGACACCTCCTTCTAGTTGTTTTAGTCACCTTTACGACACCTCCTTCTAGTTGTTTTAGTCACCTTTACGACACCTCCTTCTAGTTGTTTTAGTCACCTTTACGACACCTCCTTCTAGTTGTTTTAGTCACCTTTACGACACCTCATTCTAGTTGTTTTAGTCACCTTTACGACACCTCATTCTAGTTGTTTTAGTCACCTTTACGACACCTCCTTCTAGTTGTTTTAGTCACCTTTACGACACCTCATTCTAGTTGTTTTAGTCACCTTTACGACACCTCATTCTAGTTGTTTTAGTCACCTTTACGACACCTCATTCTAGTTGTTTTAGTCACCTTTACGACACCTCCTTCTAGTTGTTTTAGTCACCTTTACGACACCTCCTTCTAGTTGTTTTAGTCACCTTTACGACACCTCATTCTAGTTGTTTTAGTCACCTTTACGACACCTCATTCTAGTTGTTTTAGTCACCTTTACGACACCTCCTTCTAGTTGTTTTAGTCACCTTTACGACACCTCCTTCTAGTTGTTTTAGTCACCTTTACGACACCTCCTTCTAGTTGTTTTAGTCTCCTTTACGACACCTCATTCTAGTTGTTATACATCTCAACAACAACAACAGAAAAAAAAGTGTAGTCCTTTCGTCAACCCTCATGAGACTGTTGTGAAACATTAGTACACCACTGGGTGGCAGGAAAGGACAATGCTTGTTCATATGGAAGGAGATAAGCATGAAGGTCTCCCTATTGCTCTCTCTTTCATTCTGTCTTTCTCTCCATCTCCGCCCGTAGGAGAACAGTTTCCTGCTGAACGCCCTGCTGAAGAGTGGCATGAGTGAGGAGATGCCTGGGCCTGACGTGGGGCCCGTGCCCGAGACCTCCTCTGCGGTCATGACCCCCGAGCCCAAGAACCAGGACACTGTGGCCCCTAACTCTGCGGCCCCCAGCTCCCCTAACTGCATGGCCCCTGGCCCACTGTCCCCCAGCAGCTCTGGGCCCGGCTCGGGAGACACACTGGAGCAGGAGCTCTACTCCAAACTGGGCCAGCTGGTTGGACGAGCCAGCAGCGAGGAAGTAGCGAGCTCGTCCGAGGATGAGCCAATCAAAAGCCCCGTAAAGAGAGACAGAGAAAGCGACAGACAGAAAGAGAAGCTGAGGCAGATTGAGAGAGAGCGAGATCCCCAGGCACAAAGTGAGAGACAGAGCAGTAAAAGTAGGGATAGGACGAAGCGAGAGACGTTTGAGTCAGTGAACGGGCCGGAACTGAAAAAGAGAGAGCGACTAAGGGAATGTCTGACATTGAGACAGGAGGAGAGAGTGAAGGAGAGGAGGTTGGAGAGAGGAGGAAAGAGTTTGGAAGAGAAAGTAGATGGCAGGGAAAATAAGACAGTGGAGAAGAACAGGCAAAGTAAGAAACTACAGAGAAAAGAGGTGGACAGAGAGACCGAAAGAAAGGGGGAAGAAGTGGAAGACCGAAACGAAAAGACAGGATCCACGCCCTCCTCGCCTGCAATTACCCCATCTATCCAGGAAGGGGTGCTGTGTGACGGACAGGTAAGCAGAGAGAGGCAGAATAGGAGGTCTTTGTTTCATATTTAGCTTCAGCCATAGAGTTGGAAAGAGGGACAAATCGAAGGATAGGGATATGGATACTTGGATAGGGATGTTTGACCCAAAGCCTGTGTTAGCATGGGAAAAGATAGGAGATGAGCTCTTTAATACCTCTCTATGGCTTTAGCCTATCATACATGACCTGTATGTCCTGTTTGTGTCGTCACCTAAACACCGCAGGCGGCTACCCTGAGTTATCTTTACTCTTATATTAAACTCTCTGTTTCTCCTTTATCTCGTTTCTCTCGGTCACTCCTTTATTTTGCCTCCCTTTCTTCTGGCTGTACCTTCTACTCATCCCGAACCTCTTCCTCCCTCCTCGCCTACCCGTTCTCACCTCTTCTCTCATCCACATCTTTCTGTGCCATCCGTGTCCCACATCTGTCTTTCTCCCGTTTCTCTCGATATCCCCCCCACCCCCGTCTCCCTTTCTCCTTTTGTCTTTCTGTCCGTCCATCTGTCCGTGCGCGCATGTCTGTCTGTCGCGAGAGACAGAATGGGGTGGAACTACAGCAGAGGCTACAGTTGCTCTCCTCTCTCTTACAGCAGGTGAGATTTACTGTCTCTATAACACAGTCAGTCAGGACATCACACAAGCGCACACACACACACACACACACACACACACACACACACACACACACACACACACACACACACACACACACACACACACACACACACACACACACACACACACACACACACACACACACACACACACACACACACACACACACACACACACCTTGTATGCGACATGACTAACCACAGTCCCAACCTTAACATTCACGTGATGCAACCCCAAAACAATCAAATTAATCAGATTGCTGTGGTGGACAACGCACACTAACACACACTCACTGCGTCTATCTGATGATTCACTTCTTACAATTCTTAGACACTCTGTCACCAAGGCATCATCAAATGAAACATGGTTATTTTGTCAGGGGCCATCGTGATATTAGTCACGCTCTCTCTCTCTCTGATGAACTTCCTATATAGTTCACTACTTTTAACCAGTGCGTGTAGGGAATAGTGTACCATTTGGGACGTAGGTTTATTTTAGGGACTTCTGGACACAATCAGGTATAATTGTTATTCAAAGCCACTAGATGGAGTCATGAGTGAAAAGCTGATGGTGCTGTATTCAATTTAGACATAAAAGGCCGACTGCATTAGCTTGTACCCTTACGGAAAAACCACATGATTTCATATGTGGAAATCACATTAATTCCCGTGAAATTGTCACGTTTTGCCTAATGTCTCATTTTATTTCACGTGATGTTTCACATGTGGATTTTCACGTTATCACATATCCTTTCACGTGTGGTTTTTGAACACTTCTCATGTGATGATATTTCATATGAAGTTTCACGTGGATATCTTTCACATGAGATTTCACAGGTGATGCCCTGCAAATTAAAATGTGTCGTTAGGATGTCTCCGGAACATCACGCAGTCGCAGTGTTTTCAACTTACATATTTGACACACTTTGACATACAGTGCTTTCAGGAAGTATTCACACCCCTTGATTTATTCCACATTTTGTTATGTTAAAGCCTGAATTTAAATTAGATTAAATTGAGATTGTTGGTCACTGGCCTAAACACAATACGCCATCAAGTAAAAGTGTAATTATGTTTTTAGACATTTTTACAAATGAATAAAACATGAAAAGTTTAAATGTCTTGAGTCAATAAATATTCAATCCCTTTGTTATGGCAGCCTAAATAAGTTCAGGAGTAAATATTTTCTTAACAAGTCACATAATAAGTTTCATGGACTCACTATGTGTGGAATAATAGTATTGAACGTGTTTTTTGAATGACTGCCTCATCTCTGTACCCCACACATACAATTATCTGTAAGGTTACCTCAGTCGAGCAGTGAATTTCAAACTTGAATTTCAAATTTTAATATCTCACGAAGAAGGTACCTATTGGTAGATGGATATATATATTTTTAAAGCAGACATTGAATATCCCTTTGAGCACAGTGGTCATTATCAATACACCGTGTCACTAAAGCGATACAGGCATCCTTCCTAACACAGTTGCCAGAGAGGAAGAGAACTGCTCAGGGAATCACCGTGAGCCCAATGGTCACTTTAAAACAGTTCGCGTTTAATGATTGATCAACAACATTGTAGTTACTCCACAATATGAACCCAATTGACAGTGAAAATAGGAAATCCTGTACAGATAAAAAAAATCATAATCTAAAACGTGCATCCTGTTTGCAACAAGGCACTAAAGTAATACTGCAAACAATGTGGCACAGCAATTCACTTTTTGTCCTGATTTGGAGCAAATACAATAAAATACATTACTGAGTACCACGCTCCATATTCTCAAGCATATTGGTGGCTGCATCATGTTATGGGTATGCTTGTAATGGTTATGGACTGGGTAGAAGAAAAACAGAATGGAGCTAAGCACAGTCAAGATTCTAGGAAAACCTAGTTCAGTCTGCTTTCCACCAGACACTGAGAGATAAATAACCTAAAACATAAATCTACACTGGAATTGCTTACCAAGAAGACAGTGAATGTTGCTGAGTGGCCGAGTTACAATTTTGATTTAAATCTGCTTGAAAATCTATGGAAAGACCTGATAAAAATGGTTAGCAATGATCAACCAATCAACCAATTTCACAGAGCCTGAAGAATTTAGAAAATAATAATGAGCAAATGTTGCACAATCCAGGTGTGGAAAGCTCTTAGAGACTCACCCAGAAAGACGCTGCCAAGGGTGCTTCTACAAAGCACAGATAAAAAAATATATGGCAAATAGAAATCAAACTGGATGGTCTACAGGGATAGATGGGAGGGGTTGAGGGTAACTGAAGGATGGGACTGGTCTACAGGGATAGATGGGAGGGGTTGAGGGTAACTGAAGGATGGGACTGGTCTACAGGGATAGATGGGAGGGGTTGAGGGTAGCTGAAGGATGGGACTGGTCTACAGGGATAGATGGGAGGGGTTGAGGGTAGCTGAAGGATGGGACTGGTCTACAGGGATAGATGGGAGGGGTTGAGGGTAGCTGAAGGATGGGACTGGTCTACAGGGATAGATGGGAGGGGTTGAGGGTAGCTGAAGGATGGGACTGGTCTACAGGGATAGATGGGAGGGGTTGAGGGTAGCTGAAGGATGGGACTGGTCTACAGGGATAGATGGGAGGGGTTGAGGGTAGCTGAAGGATGGGACTGGTCTACAGGGATAGATGGGAGGGGTTGAGGGTAGCTGAAGGATGGGACTGGTCTACAGGGATAGATGGGAGGGGTTGAGGGTAGCTGAAGGATGGGACTGGTCTACAGGGATAGATGGGAGGGGTTGAGGGTAGCTGAAGGATGGGACTGGTCTACAGGGATAGATGGGAGGGGTTGAAGGTAGCTGAAGGATGGGATTAAAAACAAACAAAAGATAACTATTGGAAAATAAATTTTGTCCGTAAAATGTATATTATATGTATAAGCTGTTATAAGTTGGATGCAGTTTCTAAAAGCGCTTTCTAAACACATATGTCGCAGTAGGAAATGGAGCCTAGTGTTGGAGCCGTGTGATAATGATGTATATTGGTAATGTACTATAGGTGACGACCAAAACTCCGGCTCCCATTACCCATCTACGTACTCAGTCGGTACCTGAAATCTTTCCCTCTCGCTCTTTGCTCTCTAAGTCACCTCTGAGTGTTCAAAAGGAGCCGCCTCTCATCTCCTCTTGTCTCCCACTCGAGTGCCACCCCTTACCACCCACACTATACACACTTCCTTTCAAGCCCACGTACATCGCTAGCTAGCTAACACGTCTTAAAAAGAGAGAGAGAGAAAGGGGTGTGGATCAATGCACTTGTTAGTCCCACAGATCAAAGCTTCAAGCCAAGGATTATCTCATTATTGAATTACATCGATCTCTCTCCTTCTCCCTCGTCCCTCTCACCTTTTCATCCATTCAGATGTACTTGTTTGTACTTTACAGCAGGGGTGTTGTTTGTTAGTCTTGTAGGTTCGAGACTGCACTTATCGTGTTTTCTCACATTTTCTACTTTTCTAGTGGTTTGGTAGAGGAAAATGTAAATACAGTAATTGTAACTCTGTTAGGTAACCCTACCATGACCTGGAATCTAGTAATAAAGGTCAACAGCTCCCCTCCTCTTCCACATGAAGCGTCACACTCTTCGTCCTCCACCTGATTGCTCCTTGCAGGTTGACATGAGTCGTGACGATGTGTGTGTGTGTGTGTGCTGCACTGATTGGAGGTGTAAAAGCTCTGTGTGTCATTGAGGACCATGCTGTAAACATCTCACTTGGACCCTGTTACGACTCTCCTCTTGACTGTTCCATATTTGTTTGTACCCACTAATGATAGTCATGTTCGTGCCTGTGTGTGTCTGACTCGTATCTCTGTGTGTGTTGTGTGTCTGTTTCTATGTGGCATGTCTTTGTGTGTGTATGTGATGTGTGTGTGTGTGTGTCTTGACGTGTGTGTGCACGTGTGTGTGTGTGTTGAGCAGAAGTACTCGGCCGCATCGCTGTGCAGTATCACCACAGAGGTACTGAAGGTGCTCAACGCCACAGAGGAACTGATTGGTGAGGCGGGGGGCGATAGTGTCACCCCCTCTGAGTGCATGAGCGCGTCTGAGTCCTTCCTCAGTAACTTAGAGACCAGGAAGCTGGACCAGAAACTCACCAAGATGGAGGAAAACGTAAGACCCAGTGCCTACATACATCTCAATGTTGGTGGTCACTATCTGGCCATGCTAGAAAGGATATGTGTACTTGCTCATCTGAACTCACTATCTGAGCCACTTTTGTCCATCTTAGCATGACCATATAGTGACTACCACCTGTAAAGACTAAACAAGAAAGGCCCAAGGATAGAGCCCTGTGGGTCCTCAACATTGTTATGCTCAGCACCTGTGCCCATTGACCTTTCCTGTAACACGTGACTTGTCCCTGTAGGTGTACATGGCTGCGGGGGCGGTGTACGGCCTGGAGGGGTCACTGGGGGACCTGGAGAAGGTGGCCCGAGGCATCAGCAGTGGCACCTCAGACAGAGACCTGGCCTTCCTGGAGGACCAGGTGGCCACTGCTGCCGCCCAGGTGCAGCAGTCTGAGCTCCAGGTAGGGGGTCCATTCATATCCAAACGCCCAGTTGTTTCTATGACTGCATTCCATGCTGATGACATTGCAGACGCAGGTCAGATGTGATGCTTGCCCAACTGTGCAGTTGACGACGTGGCAATGTGTTGGGGATGGAATGCAACCAATGTTTGATGGTCCTGTAAGAATGCAGGTTTGAATGTGGAGACTGGAGAGAATGTGGCAATGTGTAATTGTATTCTAATGGTGTCTTCCAAATGAACCTGATTCATTCATTCATTAAATGAACCTGAGCCTTGATGTACTCTACAATACATCTACAGCGAATGTCGTTTTTATTTTCGGGAATCATTTGGAATCTTTCTCCTCCAGGTATCAGACATCGAGGAGAGGATACTATCCCTAAAAACAGCTGGACTGAATGTCACCGCCTGCAATCGTTTCTCCAACTTCTCCAAGCCAAGACCTACGGTAATACCGTAGTATATTCCCACCAGACAATTATTACGCACAGCTACACCCTCATATGGCCACTGTATTCACCATACTGATCTGTCACTCTGCAGCCTCAAACCCTTGACACATCACGCCAACAGAGGAGAAAACTACCTGCCCCTCCGGTCAAAGGTAACGGACAACTTGTTGAATTGATCGCAAAGGAAACCTTTTGCTGTTGAACAATGTTAAATGTTCTATTTAATCCATTTACTTTTCCTACTTCTGTTAAATGGAGTTTATAGGATTGGCTCCCCTTGATGATAGAAAAAAGTACCAGGTCGCAAAAAATACCCAAACTTTGTCGCTTCATAAAATCCTACGATTTTCCGACTGTGTAATGTCATACTGTCACAATGAAAAGTTTTTTTGTCCCTTTCAGGAGTTTGAAAATACACTCACACCCTCTTTACGCTTTGATGTGCGTGTTGCATCGATCGCGGGCTGACGTCACTGTGGCAACACGATGTTGTCTGCTCCACAGGATAACGCACCCTTTTTTCATGTGCGGACATTGGCTTGGCAGAAAGATTTTGTGTTCACACTTAGAAGACTAACATCACATTTGGATCTAAAGGAAGAGGTTGAATGGATTCCAGGCTAAGTGTACCAGGTAGAGAGGGAAGATATAGAAAGGAAAGAGAGAGGCTCCATTAGGAACGAGAGAAGGAGCACACAGAATAGGAGACGAATCGGACGGCTGCACCATTAGCCAATGGGGGCACGCTTCTTTTCATGTTAATAATTCATTCATTATTAATCAGGGTTTTCTTCTTTTTTTTGACACCAACAAGCAGCTTTTCCACATGGTCAATGAAATCACTCTGTTTTTAGGCTTTACTTTCCAAGTAAAACACAACACAACAGAGGCTAAATCAAAGAAGTCTCATATAGTCATAAAGCATTGATTTCAGACTGGGGTCGACGGTGCATCTTTTGAAAGAGACTCATTAGACAATCAATCAATCAAATGTATTTGTAAAGCCATTTTTTTTACATCAGTAGATGTCACACAGTGCTGTTACAAAAACCCAGTCTAAAACCCCAAAGAGCAAGCAATGCAGATGTAGAAGCACAGTGGCTAGGAAAAACTCCCTAGAAAGGCAGGAACCTAGGAAGAAAGCTCAAGAGGAACAAGGCTCTGAGGGCTAGCGATTCCTCTTCTGGATGTATCGGTGGCAATTATAGGAATGCAGGGCCATTAACACTAGATCCCTCTTCAAGATGTTCAAATGTTCATAGATGACCAGCAGGGTCAAATAATAATCACAGTGGTTATAGAGGTTGCAACAGGTCAGCACCTCAGGAGTAAATATCAGTTGGCAAATCAATTTATAACATTTTTGACATGCGTTTCTCTGGATTTTTGTTGTTGTTATTCTGTCTCTCACTGTTCAAATAAACCTACCATTAAAATTATAGACTGATCATGTCTTTGTCAGTGGGCAAACATACAAAATCAGCAAGGGATCAAATACTTTTTTCCCTCACTGTATATAGTGAAAACAAAAGTCCTAAAAAAAAAACAGAACCTTGAGGAACACCTATTTAGAATCATAAAACCCGGGACAAGATGTTAAAAATTGTCCATTGTGCCAATAGATGGAATGCACTCACATGAGATTTGCCGTGGTGCTGACAGAGTGGCATGCGAGGTTTATTTCTTAGACTGGGTTAAGATGTCAATTTTGGGACACATCCTCAGTAGTGTGCCTTCGAATCAGTGGGTGTTTCGGCCTTTAATCACTAAACACCCTCATCAAAGGTGGCCAGCTAAAGGGTGATCAAGCCTTAGCTTGTGTCCCATGCCCAATTAAGATGTCCCACGGGACTATGCAAGGCAGGGGCGTCCTCTTTCCTGAGCCAGCCCTACAGCTGACCGCATACCTCATATGCCCTCCTCAAGTTGGAGGGATTTGAATTGGGTTCTCAGGTGGGGGGTCATGAAGTTATAGCCCAGCTGCTTGAGAAACTGCTCTGATGGTCTGCCGCAGAGCCTGTCCATGGATTCCAAGTTCTTTCAGCAACCTGATGGTGGAAGAAGCCACGAATCCTCTGCATCCCACTTCAACTGGCCAGACTTTTGCATTCCAGCCACGCTGAGTTGCGTCTGCTGCCAACTCTGTGTAACGCAGTTTCTTACGCTCGTAGTCGTCTTCAACAGAGTTTTCCCACGGGACTGTGAGCTCTATGATGTACACAGCCTTTCGTGAAGGGGACCAGAGTACCATGTCTAGCCTAAGGTTGGTAGAAGCAATCTCAGGTGGAAAAAATAGTTGCTGGCCAATATCGACAAGCATCTTCCAGTCCCAGGCCATGGCTAGGTGTCCAGTTTCTGGCTTCGAAGGAGGATGCTTGGGCCTTTTCTGTCCCTCCCGGATGTATTTTGTTGTTTTGACGGGATTGCTTGTTTTTGGAGGTAATGAATTGGTTGCACTCCTCTTGGTCTCAAGTGCTGCAGCCAGGCTCTTGAGGACCTGATTGTGCCTCCAGGTGTAGCGGCCTTGTGAGAGGCTGGTCTTGCAACCTGTCATTATATGCCTGAGAGTCGCTGGAGCTGGGCAGAGGGGCAGGTCGAGTCCTCACCATACCATTGATGTAGATTCTTTGGTGATGGAAGCACATCATAAACAGCTCTTATGATGAAGCTGATGTTGCTTGCCTCCATTTGCCAAAGCCTACTCCAGTTGATCTTTCTCCTCTCCAGGCCTTCCCACCGCGTCCATTGCCCTTGTTTAGCAAGAGAGACAGCCTTTGCACTTCTTGCAGACTCCTCCTGTCTGCGCACCTCCTTGACCACCAGCTTTCTGCGTTCAGATGTTGTTGCCTTATGGAACGTTGGTTTGCTTGCTGCCAGGCCAAAGCCTCCTCTTCCATGCTGGATATTCCCCACAATGTCTTGGTGTCTCAGGGCTGATGTTGCTTGCTGCACAGCCTTGGATGATGTCCATTTTCGTCCAGTTTGTAGGGGAGGTGCAGCCTTGCTAATGGTCTGGTCTTTGGAGTCCTTCAATGTCATCTGAAGTCTTACTTTAGAGCACTTGTACTCCTCCGTTAGACTTGTAAGAGGTAGTTCAAGGACCCCTTTGCCATAGAGGCCGATGTTACTCAGGCATCGTGGGACACCCAGCCATTTCTTCACGTATGAGGTAATGGTTCGCTCCATCTTCTCCACTGTTGTTATTGGGACCTCATAGACGGTGAGTGGCCACATTACCCGGGGGAGAAGTCCAAACTGTAGGCACCAAAGCTTGAGCTTCCCAGGCAGTAGGGTCTTGTTGATATTCTCAAGACCGTTGGCGATGTCCTGCCTTACTTGCTGCACATGATCTTTATCCCGGAGGCTTTCGTTGTACCATCTACCCAGGCTCTTGATGGGTTGCTCATACACCGTTGGTATCGGGTCATCTCCAATGCAGAACCTCACATCTTTAAGCTGTCCCTTGACTATGGAGATGCTTCGAGATTTGCTTGGCTTGATTTTCATCCGGGCCCACTTGATGTTATCCTGCAGCTTTGCAAGTAGCCGCCTGGTGCATGCTGCAGTGGTAGTCAGTGTAGTCATGTCATCCATGTATGCTCGGATAGGTGGGAGACGGAGTCCTTCCTTAGTTCTCTCACTGCCGACCACCCATCTCGATGCCCTGATGATGACTTCCATGGCCATAGTGAAGGCCAGAGGAGAAATTGTACAGCCTGCCATTATGCCTACTTCCAAGCGCTGCCATGTTGTTGTGAAGTCAGGTGTTGTGAAACACAATTGCAGGTTTTGGAAATAGGCCTTTACCAGTGTAGTGTTGGGTTCTGGTACGTGGAAAATGTTGAACGATTCCCAGAGGATTTCATTGGGAACTGAGCCAAAGGCATTGGCCAGGTCGAGGAAGATGACATAGAGGTCTCTCTTGTCCTTCTTAGCTGTTTGGATCTGGTGCCAAATCATACTAGTATGTTCCAGGCAACCAGAGAAACCAGGAATGCCTGCTTTCTGTACAGATGTATCAATGTACTTGTTCCTTTCGACGTTGAGAAGGGAGATTGGTCCGAATTGACTGATGTCTGTCGCATCCTTCTCTTTCGGGATTAGCACACCACCAGCCCTTCGCCATGCCTTTGGTATTATTTCCTTCTGCCACACTATCCTCATGAGCCTCCAAAGAAAGTGTAGAATATCCGGGGCGTTCTTGTAGAGCTAGTATGATACTCCATTAGGCCCAGGAGCCGAGGCCGCTCTTGCTCTTCGGACAACGTTCTCTACTTCCCTCCATTTTGGAGGGTCAGTGTCCAGATTGAATTCTGGTGGTTGAATAGGTGGGATGTCATCTGGGATGATTATCTGCTCATGCCTTTTCATGTCCTGGTGGACCTTTTCCAGATGTTCTTCCAGTTCAGGCTTTGGGGTTTTTAGGATTCCGCACTTTTCCTTTGCGAAGAGGTCTTTGACAAACTTAAAGGGTTTTTTATAGAACCGCGTTCTTGAGTGTTCCTTCTTCCGCGGGAGGCGCGGGAGGTGTCTTGCCACTTCTCCTTTTGTTTACTCCAAAGCGCTCTTCTCCGTAGTGGTAGATAATGTCTCCCATCCTTTCAAGCTTTTTCTCTGCTGTTCCTACCTGTTGTTCCAAGATTTTCGTCCGGTCGTTGTTGATTGTTTCCCACTATCTCTTTTTAGCAGCTTTGGGCCACTTCACACTCGGTCTGTGCCCTTTGATCTTTTCCTCTTTTAGAGGTCTCTGTGGTTGGGTGAGTTTATCCACCGGCATTTCTGTGCTTGTGTTATCCTCCTCCGTTACATGGGTGCTGATGCTCTGCAAACTTTGGTTTGCGTCCCGTCGCTGTGCTTCATTCGACTGATTTGACTGGCTGCTTCGTAAGAAGTACTGGTCAATGCGAGGTCCCTGTCTCTGCTCTCCCAAGCACCTTTTCCTCCCTTGATGGATCCTTAACCTCCTTGCCGATGTTACTCTCTCCCAACCACAGCTGCACACCTGAAGTGTGTGTCCTGCTGCTGTTATGGTTGTCTCATGTGCTGTGTTCCTACTCGTAGTCGTTTCCGTTCCTGGGTCCGTAAACCGTGTGATCAGTCGTTGAGACCCACAGATTTAGATCAGATCTAAACCAGGCAAAAACTTTTCTGCGTAGACTATTTTGGGTGTCCAATCTCTTAAAAAAACAGTGGTCGCCAACGATAAAGGCTTGCGCTCGTTTTTTTTTAGGTGTTACGCTGAAGGCGGTAGGTGCACTTAATTCAGAAGCCCTGCGCACCGGGCAAACAAAGTGTTTCCATTTTGTACCATTTCATTTGTCTGAAAAGATTGACTCCGGCCTACCCGGTGGACCGGGACATCTGTGGCTAAACCGAGTGCTCTAACTGCTCTGGCCAATAGGATTGCTCAAATCAACGTACCTATAGAGCTTCTACGACCCCAGCCACAGCAAAGTGTTATACTAGCCTATATACAATTTATTAACTTCATGAGTGAGTTCACATTTGTTTTTATATAGCTCAAAACACGGTTCAACACTATTACAAATCATAAAACGCGATTCTCCGTACTTGCGCTGCAATGAATGAATAGCCAAGTGTATCATTAGCCCTGCATTTTATTATTATTAGCAGCTTGTTGTGTCCATTTTAATATAGAGGAATGTTTCACTTTCTCTGGACATAGGTACAACATAACTTTGAGCATGACTGAGGCAGATGCGGAGCGACTCAAGTTTCGTCATCGGGTAAGAAGAGGTGTACCCTCTCTGGTTAGTCTCACTGGAGGAATGTTCAAAACAATTGGGAAATCGGAAATCTTCTGACTTCCGACTTCAGTGAGTTGGGAACTCAGAAAAAAATCAAGATCCCATTTTTTTTCAATTCCAAGTCGAAAACTTTCCGACCTAAAGATCATTGACGTCTTGATTTGACCTGTGTTTTTGTTTTTTGGGGGTGGGGGTTCCCAGTTGCCTTGAAAGCACCATGACCATCAGATGCAGGTACAGTAAAAATAAAAGTAAAATAAAAAAATATTTCAATTTATGGTCCGCAGTGCAAGTGCTACACCAACTGATCTATTTTGTTATCAAAGATCGAGTTTTGAACTATGATATGGTCTGAGAATAAAAATATTGTCAGTCCAGCCAAAAATCTCGACTAGCTTTTTGACTGTGAGTGATCTTGACTCAAAAGGGTGGTGTTAAAAGCCGGACTAAGGTCTAGTAGCACAACGACAGACGCAGAGCCTTGGTCTGACGCCATTAAAAAGGGAAATTTACCACCTTCCCGAGTGTGGTCTCAGTACTATGATGGAGTCTTAAACCATACTGGAGCTTTTTTTACACAGTTGAAGTCGGAAGTTTACTTACACCTTCGTCAAATACATTTAAACTCAGTTTTTCACAATTCCTGACATTTAATCCTAGTAAAGACTCCCTGTCTTAAGTCAGTTAGAATCACCACTATTTTAAGAATGTGAAATGTCAGAATAATAGCAGAGAGAATTATGTATTTCAGCTTTTATTTCTTTCCCAGTGGGTCAGAAGTTTACATACACTCAATTAGTATTTGCTAGCATTGCCTTTAAATTGTTTAACTTGGGTCAAACGTTTCTGGGAGCCTTCCACAAGCTTCCCACAATAAGTTGGGTGAATTTTGGCCCATTCCGCCTGACAGAGCTGGTGTAACTGAATCAGGTTTGTAGACCTCCTTGCTAGCTTTTTCAGTTCTGCCCACAAATTTTTTATAGGATTGAAGTCAGGGCTTTGTGATGGCCACTGCAATACCTTGAATTTGTTGTCCTTAAGCCATTTTGCCACAACTTTGGAAGTATGCTTGGGGTCATTGTCCATTTGTAAGACCCACTTGTGACCAAGCTTTAACTTCCTGACTGATGTCTTGAGATGTTGCTTCAATATATCCTAATAATTGTCCTGCCTCATGATGCCATCTATTTTGTGAAGTGCATCAGTCCCTCCTGCAGCAAAGCAACCCCACAACATGATGCTGCCACCCCGTGCTTCACGGATGGGATGGTGTTCTTCGGCTTGCAAGCCTCCCCCTTTTCCCTCTGAACATAACGATGGTCATTATGGCCAAACAGTTCTATTTTTGTTTCATCAGACCAGAGGACATATCTCCAAAAAGTACGATCTTTGTCCACATGTGCAGTTTTATAGTGGTTTTGGAGCAGTGGCTTCTTCCTTGCTGAGCGGCCTTTCAGGTTATGTCGATATAGGACTCGTTTTGCTGTGGATATAGATACTTTTGTACCCGTTTCCTCCAGCATCTTCACAAGGTCCTTGTTCTGGGAGTGATTTGCAGTTTTCGCCCCAAAGTACATTCATCTCTAGGAGACAGAACGTGTCTCCTTCCTGAGCGGTATGACGGCTGCGTGGTCCCATGGTGTTAATACTTGCGTGCTATTGTTTGTACAGATGAACGTGTACCTTCAGGCATTTGGAAATTGCTCCCAAGGATGAACCAGACTTGTGGAGGTCTACATTTTCTGATGTCTTGGCTGATTTCTTTTGATTTTCTCATGATGTCAAGCAAATAGGCACTGAGTTTGAAGGTAGGCCTTCAAATACATCCACAGGTACACCTCCAATTGAATCAAATTATGTCAATTAGCCTATCAGAAGCTTCTAATGCCATGACATCATTTTCTAGAATTTTCCAAGCTGTTTAAAGGCACAGTCAATTTATTGTATGTAAACTTCTGACCCACTGGAATTGTGATACAGTGAATTATAAGTGAAATAATCTGTCTGTAAACAATTGTTGGAAAAATTACTTGTGTCATGCACAAAATAGATGTCATAACCGACTTGCCAAAACTATAGTTTGTTAAAGGGCTGAAATCCCGTTCACGGGATGATATGACAACAGCCAGTGAAAGTGCAGGGCGCCAAATTCAAAACAGGAATCTCAGAATTTAAATTCCTCAAACATACATGTATCTTATACCATTTTAAAGCTAATCTTGTTGTTAATCCCACCACAGTGTACAATTTCAAATATGCTTTATAGCAAAAGCACCACAAACGATTGTTAGGTCACCACGAAGCCACAGAAAAACACACACATTTTACCAGCCAAAGATTTTCCAGCCAGAGTCACAAAAAGCACAAATAGAGATGAAAATGAATCACCAGATGACACTCATAGGACTTCATGTTACACAATACATCTATGTTTTGTTTGATAAAGTTCATATTTATATCAAAATCTGAGTTTACATTGGCGCATTATGTTCACTAGTTCCAAAAACATCCAGTGATTTTTGTTCTACTTTCTGTTGGGAAGTCAGTCTGAGGTGAGTAAATCGGCTGTGTACCTCGGTAGGAGATTTGGGTAGGAGATTTGGGTAGGGTAGTGGAACTTGCTACCCGGAGCTATAGCCTTTTCCCCCTGATAGGCTTAGCGACGTGTTTCAATTTTGGACATGTTGGGCATGGTTAAATGTTTGTTAATTTTGTGTGGTGTCTGTGGACTGAGCAGTTGTCTCGGGGGCACATCCGTGGCTTGGTGGAATTTTCCAGCATGCTGGGGGGTTCTCTTTCCTTGCCAGCGGGCTACAGTGCGTAAATACCCACCGCAAATCTGCACGAAGACTAGGGTTGAGTTATTGTAGGTTTTTGGGAAGCTCTGTATCTCATCTCTCTTCTGTGGTGCTCAGGGTGATTGTCATTTCTCTGGTTGTGGTCTGATGTGCTCAGCAGAGGAGTTGAGCAAGATTATTTACTTATGACTATGGTGTCTCATGTATACAAGTTCATTCGCTTTCCATCAGAGGACCTGTTAGAATTATGTACTTAAGAACAGCTGTGGAAGATCGCTGAACACTACAAGCTTAAATAATTGAAATTAGTGACATTCTGTTTCGTTGGAAGTGACTATGAATCGTTGGAAGTGACTATGAATCGTTGGAAGTGACTATGAATCGTTGGAAGTGACTATGAATCGTTGGAAGTGACTGAATCATTGGGAGTTGTAAAAATTAAGAAGGACCCTGATGTTCTTTTCGTTGGAGTTTGTAGCTGTTGGTCTTTTGTGCCATGTTCCTGAATGTTTACGTGACTGACCATTGTTTCGGGTTGTCATGTTCTATCTTTCCTGTCTGTTTCCTCCTGGTCTTGTGTTCTTCTTTCCTCTTAAATATTGCTTCCTATGCGCAAAGGTTGCTGAGGTCTGGGGAGGAGGAGGTTGGATGCGGCAGGTGGAGGTGTGAACACATAACCCCTCACCAATTTGGGACGCAGAGGCCTGTGTCAATTTGGGACGCAGAGGCCTGTGTCAATTTGGGACGCAGAGGCCTGTGTCAATTTGGGACGCAGAGGCCTGTGTCAATTTGGGACGCAGAGGTCTGTGTCAATTTGGGACGCAGAGGCCTGTGTCAATTTGGGACGCAGAAGCCTGTGTCAATTTGGGACGCAGAGGCCTGTGTCAATTTGGGACGCAGAGGCCTGTGTCAATTTGGGACGCAGAGGCCTGTGTCAATTTGGGACGCAGAGGCCTGTGTCAATTTGGGACGCAGAGGCCTGTGTCAATTTGGGACGCGGGAGGCTGGTATGTTGTTCCGGGGTCCTTGTTGGTCCCCGGTTTTATGGGGGGGAATGTGACGACCCTCCCACTCTGTCTGCCGTATTCTGTCTTTGTTCTTGTTTCCTTATTAGGATGCCGGTGGGCGGAGTTGAGAGGGTCGTCAGCTACATGGGAAACACCTGGGCCAGGTGTCTCCCAGGATAAATAGACCTCTTCCACATTCATGGAAGAGACTCTCTCCATGCAGACACCTTTTGTAGATTCTGTTGTGGTTCTTGGTGGCCTTTTGTTTGTTTGCTTTGGCACCTTTCATCACCCTGCATTATCACATTCATGCATGCAAAACACTCACTTACACTACTGATTACTGATTACACTCACCATTGTATATTATACTTAGTTACTTATTTAATAAATATAGATTTTGCTACTCCTTATCTCCACGTTGTCTCCCTTTGTTACGGGCTTTGAGCCGGTTCGTGACACCATGCAATAATCTGAGACGGCGCTCAGAACAATAGTCAAATTAGCCACCATGTTGGAGTCAACAGAAACCAGAAATGACATGATAAATATTCCCTTACCTTTGATCTTCATCAGAATGCACTCCCAGAAATCCCAGGTCCACAATAAATGTTTGTTTTGTTTGATAATGTCCGTTATTTTTGTCCAAATACCTCCTTTTGTTAGCGCGTTTGGTATACATATCCAAACGCTCGTTCTGGTCGTGCGTTACTTCGGACAAAAACTTCAGAAAGTTATATTACAGGTCGAAGAAACATTTCAAACTAAGTACAGAATCAATCATTAGGATGTTCTTATCACAAATATTCAATAAAGTTCCAAACGGAGAATTCCTTCCTGTGTCTTGAGGAGCAACGAAACGCAAGTGGATATCATGTGGAATGCGCGTGACCAGGAAATGGCTGACTGCCAGACACATGGCTCATTCTGCTATTATTCAGTCCCACAACACAGTAGAAGCCTCATTCACATTTCTATAATCGGTTCACATCTAGTGGAAGCCCTAGGAAGTGCAACTTCATTCATATCTCAATGGGATTTCAACTGGGACTATGTTGAAAAGCTACCAACCTCAGATTTCTCACTTCCTGTTTGGATTTCTTCTCTGGTTTTTGCCTGTCATATAAGTTCTGTTATACTCAGACATCATTCAAACAGTTTTAGAAACGTCAGTGTTTTCTATCCAATACTAATAATAATATGCATATATTAGCAACTGAGACTGAGGAGCAGGCCGTTTACTCTGGGGCACCTTATTCATCCAAGCTACTCAATACTGCCCCCCCAGCCATAAGAAGTTAACAAGAAATTTGTGGAGTGGTTGAAAAACGAGTTTTAATGACTCCAACCTAAGTGTATGTAAACTTCCGACTTCAACTGTACATCATTTGTCTTCAGGAAATAGTGAGTTTCTCAGCAACAGCTTTTTCAACAACAACATTTGAGTAAAGGGAGATTCGATATAGGCAGATAGTAAATAAATAAACCACTCAATTGTGGTCAAAGTTTGGCTTTCTCATGAGAGGCTTTATTACTGCCACTTTAAGTTACTTTGGTTCACATCGTAAGGATAGGGAGCCATTTATTATGTTCAGTATATAAGTAGGCAGTTGGAAGGCTTATGGGCCATTACTTTTTTTGTAAACGTGTCGACGAAAACTTGGGTTTATCCATTGATCTGAGGTTCTGCCAGTTCTGTGCAGACTTTGGACAACTACACCTATTCAAAGAGGAGTCTGTGATTTGCTTTCTAAAGATCATGATCTTTTCATTGAAGAAAGTTATGAATTCATCATTGCTGAAGTGAAGCGCATCCTCACTTGGGGATGCTGCTTTTCAGTTAGCTTTGCAACAGTATCAAATATGTATTTAGGATTGTTTTTATTCTCCTCAATCAGGTTTGAAAAGTAGGCTGATTGAGCAGCAGTGAGGGCTTTTTGATATTGCACTTTCTAAGATGGTCATAAGACTTCCAATTTGGTGGAGTGACATTTCTGATCCAATTTTCTGGAAGCTTCTTTCCGGGCTCTCATATTTTCTGTATTTAATTTTGTTTTGCTTTTAGTGGCGCAACTGCATCCAGGGTGTTACGCAAAGTTACTTTTATATCCTCAGGTGATTTTACGACTCTGACATCCTTGGGTAGGTGGAGGGAATCTGCAAGGGCATCTAGGAATCTTTGCGTTGTCTGAGAATTTATAGCGCAGCTGTTGATAATCCTTGGTTGGGGTCTAAGCTAATTATTTGATTGCAAATGTAATAAAATGGTGGCCCAATAGTCCAGGATTATGAGGAAAAACATTCAGATCCACAAAATCTATTCCACGGGACTAAACTAGATCCAGGGTATGACTGTGGCTATGCGTAAGTCCTGAGACATGTTGGACAAAATCCACAGTTGATGATGGCTCCAAAAGCCTTTTGGAGTGGGTCTGTGGAGTTCTGTGAATATTGAAGTCACCAAAAATGTGAATATTATCTGCTATGACTATGAGGCCCAATAGAAGTTCAAGGAACTTTGTGAATAACACTGTACACAGCCCAGGAGGCCTGTAAACAGTAGCTATAAAAAATTGATTGAGTAGGCTGCATCAATTCATGACTAGAACCTCAAAAGATGAAAATGTAGCCTTTTTTGTTGTCATAAATGTTAGCAACACCTCTGCCTTTGCGTGATGCTCTGGGGATATGGTCACTAGTGTAACCAGAAGGAGAGGCCTCATTTAACCCAGTAAATTCATCAGGCATGAGCCATGTTTCAGTCAGGCCAATCACATCAAATTTATAATCAGTGATTAGTTTGTGAAGGATCTTACATTAAGTAGTCCTATTTTGAGATGTGAGTTATGATCACAATCTCTTTCAATAATGACAGGAATGGAGGAGGTCTTTATTCCAGTGGGATTGCTAAGGTGTGTTTAATTTTGTCAGACCTAGATCGAGGCACAGACACGGTCTCAATGGGGAAAACTGAGCTGACTACACTGACTGTGCTAGGGGCTGGCAGGCTGGCTAACAGCACCCTATCCCATTGTGGAGCTAGAGGAATTAGAGCCCTGTCTATGTTGATAGAAAAGATGAGAGCACCCCTCCAGCTAGGATGGAGTCCATCACTCCTCAGCAGGCAAGCCTTGGTCCTGTTTGTGAGTGAGTCCCAGACTAGAGCATCATGTAATGATTATTTAACTAAGGGACTACTGTTTTACTGTTTCTCTCTCAGTGTTGGGAACTTCTACATTTTATGCCCAACTCTGAATAGATATTACCAGATAGACTGAGTATCCAAAATATTAGGAACACCTACCAAGTGACAGATTGCCCAGGCGAATCCAGGTGAAAACTGTGATCCCGTATTGATGTCACTTGTTAAATCCATTTCAATCGGTGTAGATGAAGGGGAGGAGACAGGTTTGAGACAATTGAGACATGGATTGTGTATATGTGCTCTGGGCAAGACAAAATATTTGTGCCTTTCAACTGGGTATGGTAGTTGGTGCCAGGCGCACCGGTTTGTGTCAAGAACTCCGGCGCTGCTGTGTTTTTTTACGCTCAACAGTTTCCCGCGTGTATCAAGAATGGTCCACCACCCAAAGAACATCCAGCCAACTTGACACAACTGTGGGAAGCATTGGCGTCCACATGGGGCAGCATCCTTGTGGAACACTTTTGACACGTTGTAGAGTCCATGTACCGACGTATTGAGGCTGTTCTGAGGGCAAAGTGTGGGGGGCAACTCAATATTAGGAAGGTGTTCCTAATGTTTTGTACACTCAGTGTATACGCAATGCAAACTACATGAATGGTTATGCTGTGTAATAGCTTCATTTGTCATTGTGACTATTGAATACACTCTTTAGCTTCCTGAATTGCTCAAGTCATATATTTCTATATGTA
This sequence comes from Oncorhynchus gorbuscha, assembly GCF_021184085.1. Taxonomy (NCBI): domain Eukaryota; kingdom Metazoa; phylum Chordata; class Actinopteri; order Salmoniformes; family Salmonidae; genus Oncorhynchus; species Oncorhynchus gorbuscha. Next base: position 31,767,562 of record NC_060179.1, on the reverse strand, counting down.
TTTCCTTGTTTTTCTCCAGATAAGGAGTCTGAGCAGCAGGTAACAGCACTTCATCCGTAGCGACAGACAGAAAGCACAAAGAGTCCCTCAGGGGCCCCGCACGGTCTCTCCACTCCAGTGCCTTGATCCAGCGTCTGCCTTGGGCTATGCAGGGGCCAACACCTGCCCTGTGCACCCCACCCAGCGCTCTCCTCAGCCAGGCACGGCCCCATCCAGTCACCCCCCTGAATATCTCCAGACCCCCTTCCCTGCCTCCCCCAGCCCAGGACCGACTCATTCAACCCCTGTCCCAACCTACTCCATCAGCCCCCTGGGCCTCATTCACTGTAATTACCACACCACAACGCTCACAACAGGGTGGTTTGATAGACGACGTGTCTCTGCCTTAAAATCAGCGAACGAACACTCCTCGCCCGAGACAACTCACTGTCCTACTGTCAAAAGAAGACCTAACTTCAAAGTCCTTGTACAGAAAATAAGAAAACCTCTGTCAGTCTTTTTTTTTCTAACTGTTTGCAAGGGTGTCGTAGGTGTTTGAAGATGTGAAAAACCATGTGAAAACTTCTGTGATGAATGTCCCAAAAGAGGCTGAACCATGTTTTATATTACTTGTTGTTTCTCTCGCTGATGAAATGTCATGATGAATTGCCGAGCACCTACAGAACCTGTTCAATGTTGTTGCTGTATTATCATTTCTGTGTACAGACTCAAACGTAATCATTTCCTTGAACTAGCATTTACAACAATCCTCATTCACGACGCTCTGGTCTGACGTGTTTTGGAATTTTAGATGAGAGGTTCACTTTAAGAAACATCTGGCGTCCTCTCCTGTTCCTTGAATGAATCATTTACATGAAGGTAACAGGTAAACACACCTCCATCTTTTCACGGTGGCGATTCTGAGACGAGCTCGTTACTCTAGCGCGTAGTTACCGTGTTTCGAGAAAGATTCACGACATTGCTCGGCCCACACAATGACAGTTTATGTCATGTCTGTTTTGTAAGGCCAAAATAACCTCCATCGACAGGCTGCGAGACTTTGGCATCTGTCTCCGGGGAGACCCAAGGCCAAAATAATGCAAGGCACAATATTTAGTTACATGAACAAATAATGAAACGTTTATCACACAAATGGTCTACCTATGATATAAAGTATATGTAAAGCATTTAGGAACCGAAAGAAGCCCGACATTAGAATAAATGGACACGTTTCTTAACCAAACAAAAACATCTCTGTACGACATCTTCACCGTTCTGTTTTTTTTTTCATGAATATGTTTCATCCTATAGCTAGAGGACTCCTGATATCTCCAGGAGTAATACATCAAATGTGTGTCTTTATCTGTTGTCTAGTACTGTCTTTTTGCTATGGCTAGGGCCGTCTACTTGATATCTGTCTTCCCAGTAGCATACTTGGGTGTGTGAACTGTTAACTGCTCATAACTTGCAGATGATGGTTGACACATTAACTAGGTTTAAAGGACAGGGCGATTTGCGCGTGAACTAATACTCACACCCGGATTTATTTTCCTACTAGCACTGACATTGCTGATAGCTACTTTATTGAGGAAAAATACATGTACTATGACTGAGGTATTTGGCTGTTGCAACTAGCTATCTGAAGATCAATGCACTTAACTGTAGGTCTCTGGATAAGAGCGTCTGCTAGATGACAACAACTTCAAATGTAATTTTTTGCTTGTTCTTTTTATGTTTAATTGGTTTCAGCTTTGTGGCCTTTACTTGGCGTACATTTTGATTTCTCTCCTGTGCTCTATGGCTCCAATAATTAATTGTGCGTTGTGTTAAATATCTTGTAAAGATTTATACATAATGAAGTCTACTGGGCTTTATGACAAAATGCCATGAAAAGCATGATTTTATTTTTGTACTTTTGAAGATTGTTATTACGCAGTTCTTTTCACTAAAACAAAGTGGGCGGAAACCGGCCTAGGCTTTATTCTCCTCCTCCGAAAGGTTTTCTCATCAGTTAAGTCTGAAACCGTGTCATGTTTCCTTCTTCAAAGTGCTTTACATGTATGCCTGCATTAATTGTCGGAAAATGTGTGATTTTAATGGGGATGATGGTATTCATATTCATGATAACGTGGGAGATGTGATAAATAACAGTTGATGCAGTGTCTGGTATTACTCCAATGACCAAGGGGAGAGTCTGGAATGCCAGGCCTGTTTTTTTTCAGAGTAGGAGTGCTGATCTAGGATCAGGCTTTCCCTGTCCATGTAACCATATTCATTGTGATCTACAACACAAAATGGATCCTAGATCAGCACTTCTACTCTTGAGATACTCTGAGAGGCCCTGGTCTTTATATTGAAAAGATCAGATAGTATATTAATATAGAGGAGAGGAAATACAGTGTTGAGGAATTCTGTTCCTTAGTAATTACAGGTAAAATAGTATGACGTTTGCGCTGGTTCAGGTTGTTACGTGCAGCCTGACCTTTCTTCAAGCCGCACCTATCAGGTGGGGTCCTGTTGTGGCTCAGTTGGTAGAGCATGACACTTGCAATGCTAGGGTTGTGGGTTCAATTCCCACGGGGGACCAGTATGAAGTTGCTCTGGATAAGAGCGTCTACTAAAGGACAATAAGAATAATATGTAACGCCCTGTACCGGAGCTAGTGACACAGGTTATTCCCATACCTATGGACTTCTGTTATATTTATATTATATTTGAACACTGTCCACTGGTGAGTCCTTCCATCCATCCTATGATCCCATTTTGCAGGTTGTGCATATCGTTTCCTGTATGTCGTCGTTGTTCCTGGATGTGTGTTGTGTATCAACGCATGTTTCTGGTTTGAAATAGATGTACAAAATTCGAGAAGCACAGCCAAGGGGTTCATTATTATCAATGTCCTGTATTTTTCTATTGTAAAAAAAAAGATATTTTATCTCACCTCCTAATTTGTTTATATATATATATATATAAAAATATATATATCCATATATATGTAAAAAAAAAATGGATATGACATAAGATAATTGCCCAATCATAAACTTGATCCTTCTGTGTTGTCTGCGGGAGGCAGCCAGCTGTCTATGTTCCTCGGCCGCAGTGAAGTTCACTTTGCACACCTCTGATGAATTATTCACTCATATGCGCAATCGTTTGTTGCAGTTCATATCATGTGTCGGGGAAAAAATATTAAGAAGCAGAAAATACAGATTCTCTATGTGCCAAATTGCTCTGATTGAGAAAAAGTGTAATACTGATTGAATAAAGTTTGCACCTGAATGACCTCTGGAGTTTCCTATCATTCCTAACCTCTGGGGATTAATGAAGTATGGTCTTACTTTATGTTACAAAGAATATCCCTCACCAATGGTAAGAAAAACTGACCGGCTTATTCACCGAAATGTTCAGATTTTGAGCAGCTTTATGTTTCTCGTTTTAGACTTCCTGCTTTTTATTCAACAATAATTGGTCACAGCATCAATGTACCAAAAACATAGTCTGTTACTATCTTCATTTATTAATCAATATAGATTGCATTTCTCAATATGTACCATACAGACTACAACTGGTCGGCCAGTTTAGAGGTCCCTAGACTAAGACATACTGTAGGCTTGAGAGCAAACCTTGAAAAGAAAGAAAGAACGACAGAAAGAAACAGGAGATAGAGACAAAGAAAGACAATACTTGATTAAATAAAGACACGTTCACAGACACAGATGGTGGGGGCGGGCGAGCGGCCAAGCATGTTGTCATGGTAGCCAGTCGGCGTCCTCTCCGCTAAGTGTCTTCCCGATGTTCTCCTGGTTCCTGATGATGTCGAGGAGAATCTCCAGTGTGCTGACCATGGCCACAGGGTGTCTGAGCCCTCCGCTGCCCCCTCCTCCGCTCTGCCTCTTCCCAAAACGCCCGATGGGCCTTACCCCACGCCCCACGTACCAGAATGGATCTATTTCTGGACCTGACAAAGACACAAGGGGTGAGTGGAAGCGTCAAGTTAAGGTTTCAGTATACACTGAACAAAAATATCAATGCAACATGTAAAGTGTTGGTCCCATGTTTCATGAGCTGAAATAAAAGATCACAGATATTTTCCATAACACAAAAAAAAGCTTATTTCTCTCAAATGTTTTTCACTCATTTTTTTACATTCCTGTTAGTGGCATATCAAGAAGCTGATTAAACAGCATGGTCATTACACAGGTGCAGCTTGTGCTGGGGACAATAAAAGGCCACTCTAAGATGTTCAATTTTGTCACACAACACAATGACACAGATGTCTCAAGTTTTTTGAGGGAGTGTGCAATTGGCATTCTGACTGCAGGAATGTCCAACAGAGCTGTTGCTAGAGAATTTAATATTAATTTCTCTACCATAAGCCACCTCCAATGTCATTTTAGAAAATGTGGCAGTACATCCAAATGGTCTCATAACTGCATACCAAGTTTAACCACGCCAGCCCAGGGCCTACACATTTGAGTATTTCTGTCTGTAATAACGCCCTTTTGTGGGGAAAAAATATATTCTGATTGGCTGGCCTGGCTCCCAAGTGGGTGCCCCTATGAACCTCCCAGGCCCACCCATGTGTGCACCCCTGCCCAGTCATTTGAAATCCATAGATTAGGGCCGAATGAATTTATTTCAATTGACTGATTTCCTCATATGAACTGTAACTCAGTAAAAATCTTTGAAATTGTTGCATGTTGTGTTTATATTTTTGTTCAGTATATATACAGTTGTGGTCAAAAATATTGGCACCCTTACACATTATTCAAGTAACTCACAATTTTCCCTAAAAATATGTTAAAATTGAACAAAGTATTTGGTCTCCACAATTCTTTATTTCACTGTTAATATTACAGAACCTTTTTATTTATTCTGAACTTAATATATCAATTTAAATCAGAAAATAAACAGAAATGACATTGAAATAATTATTGACACCCTAGACTTAATATTTGGTAGCAGCCTTTGGTCAAAATAACTGCAATCAAGTGCTTCCTATAGTCATTGATGAGCTTCTTGAACCTCTGTACTGGCAGTTTGGTCAACTCCTCTTGTGCAAACTTCTCCAGTTCTCTCATATTTTAAGGGTGCCTTCTCCCAACTGCTGTTTTCAGATCTCTCCACAAGTGTTCAATGGGATTTTGATCTGGACTCATTGCTGGCCACTTCAGAACAGTCCAGTGTTTTGTCTTGAACCATTTCTGGGTTCTTTTTGAAGTGTGTTTGGGGTCAATGTCCTGCCATCAATGTCCTGGCATGCACAGGTTCAAGGCACCCAGTGCCAGAGGCAGCAAAGCAATCCCAAAACATCATTGAACCTCATCCATGTTTGGCTGTAGGGAAGGTGCTCTTTTCTTTGAAAGTTCAATTTTGTTTTAGAGTTTCTTTAGACTATTCTATGGTTTTCTTTCTTTTGTCCATGCTCGTTGCGGCACACACAGTGACACACAACAGGAGAATGAGTCCTTTCCTCTATTCAAACTGGTTGAATAAGTGATTTTTATACTGCAGACACCTTCAACTCACCACAGGTGAGTTCAATTCTAAAGATAATGAGAATCACCTGATTTAAATTATTTCTAACTACTTCTAGAAGTTATCGTCCGGGCCATTTTAGGATTTGTTTGTGGAATTTGGTAAATTATTCCGTTTTATTGGTGTTGTTCAACTGGTGTTGTTCAACTGGTGTTATTGGTGTGAACAATAACCTAGTATGAACAATAACCTGGTATGAACAATACTATTTTAGGCTATTGGTGTGAACAATTACCTGGTATGAACAGTAACCTGGTATGAACAATACCATTTTAGGCTATTGGTGTGAACAATAACCTGGTATGAACAATACCATTTTAGGCTATTGGTGTGAACAATAACCTGGTATGAACAATACCATTTTAGGCTATTGGTGTGAACAATAACCTGGTATGAACAATACCATTTTAGGCTATTGGTATGAACAATAACCTGGTATGAACAATACCATTTTAGGCTATTGGTGTGAACAATAACCTGGTATGAACAATACCATTTTAGGCTATTGGTGTGAACAATAACCTAGTATGAACAATAACCTGGTATGAACAATACTATTTTAGGCTATTGGTGTGAACAATACCTGGTATGAACAATAACATTTTACGCTATTGGTATGAACAATACCATGTTAAGCTATTGGTATGAACAATACCATGTTAAGCTATTGGTATGAACAATACCATTTTACGCTATTGGTATGAACAATACCATTTTAAGCTATTGGTATGAACAATACCATGTTAAGCTATTGGTATGAACAATACCATTTTACGCTATTGGTATGAACAATACCATATTAAGCTATTGGTATGAACAATACCATGTTAAGCTATTGGTATGAACAATACCATTTTACGCTATTGGTATGAACAATACCATTTTACGCTATTGGTATGAACAATACCATGTTAAGCTATTGGTATGAACAATACCATATTAAGCTATTGGTATGAACAATACCATATTAAGCTATTGGTATGAACAATACCATATTAAGCTATTGGTATGAACAATACCATATTAAGCTATTGGTATGAACAATACCATTTTACGCTATTGGTATGAACAATACCATTTTAAGCTATTGGTATGAACAATACCATATTAAGCTATTGGTATGAACAATACCATTTTACGCTATTGGTATGAACAATACCATATTAAGCTATTGGTATGAACAATACCATTTTACGCTATTGGTATGAACAATACCATATTAAGCTATTGGTATGAACAATACCATTTTACGCTATTGGTATGAACAATACCATATTAAGCTATTGGTATGAACAATACCATTTTACGCTATTGGTATGAACAATACCATTTAGGCTATTGGTGTGAACAATTACCTGGTATGAACAATAACCTGGTATGAACAATACCATTTTAGGCTATTGGTGTGAACAATAACCTAGTATGAACAATAACCTGGTATGAACAATACTATTTTAGGCTATTGGTGTGAACAATTACCTGGTATGAACAGTAACCTGGTATGAACAATACCATTTTAGGCTATTGGTGTGAACAATAACCTGGTATGAACAATAACCTGGTATGAACAATACCATTTTAGGCTATTGGTGTGAACAATAACCTGGTATGAACAATAACCTGGTATGAACAATACCATTTTAGGCTATTGGTGTGAACAATAACCTGGTATGAACAATACCATTTTAGGCTATTGGTGTGAACAATAACCTGGTATGAACAATACCATTTTAGGCTATTGTGTGAACAATAACCTGGTATGAACAATACCATTTTAGGCTATTGGTATGAACAATAACCTGGTATGAACAATACCATTTTAGGCTATTGGTGTGAACAATAACCTGGTATGAACAATACCATTTTAGGCTATTAGTGTGAACAATAACCTAGTATGAACAATAACCTGGTATGAACAATACTATTTTAGGCTATTGGTGTGAACAATACCATGTTAAGCTATTGGTATGAACAATAACATTTTACGCTATTGGTATGAACAATACCATATTAAGCTATTGGTATGAACAATACCATTTTACGCTATTGGTATGAACAATACCATTTAGGCTATTGGTGTGAACAATTACCTGGTATGAACAATAACCTGGTATGAACAATACCATTTTAGGCTATTGGTGTGAACAATAACCTAGTATGAACAATAACCTGGTATGAACAATACTATTTTAGTCTATTGGTGTGAACAATTACCTGGTATGAACAGTAACCTGGTATGAACAATACCATTTTAGGCTATTGGTGTGAACAATAACCTGGTATGAACAATAACCTGGTATGAACAATACCATTTTAGGCTATTGGTGTGAACAATAACCTGGTATGAACAATAACCTGGTATGAACAATACCATTTTAGGCTATTGGTGTGAACAATAACCTGGTATGAACAATACCATTTTAGGCTATTGGTGTGAACAATAACCTGGTATGAACAATACCATTTTAGGCTATTGGTGTGAACAATAACCTGGTATGAACAATACCATTTTAGGCTATTGGTATGAACAATAACCTGGTATGAACAATACCATTTTAGGCTATTGGTGTGAACAATAACCTGGTATGAACAATACCATTTTAGGCTATTAGTGTGAACAATAACCTAGTATGAACAATAACCTGGTATGAACAATACTATTTTAGGCTATTGGTGTGAACAATACCATGTTAAGCTATTGGTATGAACAATAACATTTTACGCTATTGGTATGAACAATACCATGTTAAGCTATTGGTATGAACAATACCATTTTACGCTATTGGTATGAACAATACCATTTTAAGCTATTGGTATGAACAATACCATGTTAAGCTATTGGTATGAACAATACCATTTTACGCTATTGGTATGAACAATACCATTTTACGCTATTGGTATGAACAATACCATATTAAGCTATTGGTATGAACAATACCATTTTAAGCTATTGGTATGTACAATACCATTTTAGGATATTGGTATGTACAATACCATTTTAGGCTATTGGTGGGAACAATATCAATTTAGGCTATTGGTGTGAACAATACCAATTTAGGCTATTGGTGTGAACAATACCATTTTAGGCTATTGGTATGAACAATACCATTTTAGGCTATTGGTATGTACAATACCAATTTAGGCTATTGGTGTGAACAATACCAATTTAGGCTATTGGTATGAACAATACCATTTTAGGCTATTGGTATGAACAATAACCTGAAAGTGTATGTCACCTTTTCATCAGGCAGTGGAGGACCATTACTGGGTTTGGAAGATCATTTTTAGGCAACACTTTAGTCTTCTATGAAGATTTTAGGATGTATAAGTCAAGTTCATATACAAGACCCTGCTAGGTAAAGTCCCCCCTTATCTCAGCTCGCTGGTCACCATAGCATCTCCCACCTGTAGCACTGCTCCAGCAGGTATATCTCTCTAGTCACCCCCAAAACCAATTCTTTCTTTGGCCGCCTCTCCTTCCAGTTCTCTGCTGCCAATGACTGGAACGAACTACAAAAATCTCTGAAACTGGAAACACTTATCCCCCTCACTAGCTTTAAGCACCAACTGTCAGAGCAGCTCACAAATTACTGCACCGGTACATAGCCCACCTATAATTTAGCCCAAACAACTACCTCTTTCCCAACTGTATTTAATTAATTAATTTATTTTGATCCTTTGTACCCCATTTTTTTTATTTCTACTTTGCACATTCTTCCATTGCAAAACTACCATTCCAGTGTTTTACTTGCTATATTGTATTTACTTTGCCACCATGGCCTTTTTTGCCTTTACCTCCCTTCTCACCTCATTTGCTCACATTGTATATAGACTTGTTTATACTGTATTATTGACTGTATGTTTGTTTTACTCCATGTGTAACTCTGTGTGGTTGTATCTGTCGAACTTGTCATGTTTGTCATTTATTATCATGTCTTGTCTCTGTGCTCCCCATGCTATTCGTTTCCCTCTGCTGGTCTTATTTGGTTCTTTCCCTCCTTCTATCCCTCTCTCTCCCCCTCCCTCTCTCACTCTCTCGCTCTCTCTTCTCTCTATCGTTCCGTTCCTGCTCCCAGCTGTTCCTATTCCCCTAATCATCATTTAGTCTTCCCACACCTGTTCCCGATCCTTTCCCCTGATTAGAGTCCCTATTTATTCCTTTGTGATCCGTTCCTGTCCCGTCGGTTCCTTGTTTTGTATTCACCATGCTGTGATTGCGTTTCGCCCTGTCCTGTCGTGTTTTTTGCCTTCATCAGATGCTGCGTGTGAGCAGGTGGCTCTATCAACTACGGCCTGCGCCTACCCGAAGCGACCTGCAGTCTGTGGCCGCTTCTCTAGTTATTCCCCTCTACAGACTAGAGGATTTTTGTTATTCCCTGTTTTGGATTTAAATAAACTCTGTTTCTGTTAAGTCGCTTTTGGGTCCTCTTTCACCTGCATGACAGAACTGTTTTGCTTTATCTTGGCCAGGTCACAATTGTAAATGAGAACTTGATCTCAACTTGCCTACCTGGTTAAATAAAGGTGAAATAAAAAAGTAAAAAAGTAAACTGTGAATGTTTAATTTATGAATACCATATAAATCATTAAAAAACATGTTCAAATCCATAACTAAGATGTTGAAAATCTAAATGATATTAAAAATGAACAAAATGTATTTTTTTTTGCATAATTATAAATTATATCACATTAACAGTGGTGTGTTACATTCAAAAGTATTACATTTGTTAATTATGAGTAAATGTTTTGATGAACAAATTCTACAACCCTTTTATTAACCATTTGTAATAGGTTTGAAATTGACATTTTTTTTACTTTGAATTATAACACAAAGAAATGTATACAAAATAATGTGTGAAATCCTATGTGTAATATCCAAATGTGTCGTCAATGTCGCCATTCAAGATCAAATCCAATGAAGACAAATCATTCACTTATTCGAAAATAAAACGTGTTTCAACCTACTTCTGTTGTCGACATTGTGAACGATGTGAAAGTCGTGCTCCACGGTGGTACTGTGAACGCAGGTGACCGTCGTGGAAAGCAGCAACAGAATCGTGAGCGCAGCCATCAGCCAGCGGGACCCCAGGACGCACTCTCTCACCATCACTGGGCACGCAGCTGTAGTCTCAGGTGTCATTGTGGATGGACGGCAAGGCACTGCACATGGTCCGTTGTGTTTTTAAAATGACATAAAGGTAAAGATAAATAATTAAACCCGACTTTAGACTTGTGTCAATGTAATCTTGCCATATACTTTGAATTAGCCTAGTTCTTGCGTAATTGCGCACCAATGTGTAATTTTAGAACATACATATACCAGCGAACGATCTACTCTAACACAAGGCTAACTAATAACTCAATAAATACGTAATAATCCTAAATATATGTTCACTTTTTATACATAAAAGTGGAGAGCACACAACCAGTTTCAACTTACCGTAAACGTTGGTAGCTTGCTGAGGTGGGTCGGTGGAGAGTTTTCCTCGTGCCAGGTTATTCATTAGCGGAAATGGTGTGAGCGCGAATTTATATATTCCGGACTGCCCATGTTAAATTATGACTCAAGAACATCTGTCAGATAGGATACTCCGGTTGATATCGTCAGCACCACCACTTCCTCCCCATCCCCTCCTTCTTGCAAATCCCCTTATCCTTTAAGAATGAAACGGTAATGTAATGGGGCGTTTGGGTTGCCGTTGTCCTGGTCCATGGCACGCCGCGGTGCACTCCATCAAGGAGTCAATGACATGTGGACAACATTAACTTAGTTAGTTGACTCCTGCTTTGGGGACCTTTACTTCGGGTACAAGACAGTGAACCAGAGCTGTGGAGGCGGGTATGCGTCAATCATCTTGATTAGTATCGACAAGTCCTACTGTTGTCATAGCACCAACCAGATAGTGGAAAACAGATCACTGAGTATCATGTTCATTGAATTAACTTGTATATGTCTAATCAAATTCGCGCGTATTGTAATTCATTATAGGTTATTGAAATCTAGAACATTGGACAGTCACTTCAATGCAACATGGTACACGTTTATGTCGCCTACGTTCTTTAGTGATGTGCAATATTCACATGCATTAACAAATGGATGAGAGGTCAAGTACAACACTTGAGTGATCAAATAGAGTGATGTTCTTTTGCATGTGGTGTCAATGAGTTTGCACAGTTCATGTCCAAACATCCCTGACACAGCTAGGTCAGAGAGATGAGTCACGGGTGACAGTCCGGTTGAGGGGAAATTCAGAGTAAAACTGAAATGTCAAAAAGGTGATCGCAGCTTTGGCGTGAGGCCCATGACTACACTTGTCTAAAAAAAATAGTGCTATCAAGAAACTTAAACTGTTCTTTGGCTGTCCCAATGCAGGTAGAGCCCTTTTTGTGTTCCATGTAGAACCCTTTCCCATAGATGGTTTGACATGGAACCCAAAAGGGTTCTATCTGGAACCAAAAAAAGTTATCCTATGGGGACAGCCAAATAACCCATTTGGAAACCTTTTTTCTAAAGAGTTTAGATCCAGTGAGAGGATATCTAAATACAGATGACATATACAGTGTACAATACCAGTCAAACGTTTGGACACTACTCATTCAAGGGTTTTTCATTATTTTTTTACTATTTTCTACATTGTAGAATAATAGTGAAGACATCAAAACTATGAAATAACACATATGGAATCATGTAGTTACCAAAAAAGAGTTAAACACATCAAAATAGATTTTAGATTCTCCAAATAGCCACCCTTTGCATTGATGACAGCTTTGCTCACTCTTGACATTCTCTCAACCAGCTTCACGAGGAATGCTTTTTCAATAGTCTTGAAGGAGTTCCTACATATGCTGAGAATTTGTTGGCAGCTTTTCCTTCATTCTGCAGTCCAACTCATCCCAAACCATCTCAATTGGGTTGAGTTTGGGTGATTGTGGAGGCCAGGCCATCTAATGCAGCACTCCATTACTCTTCTTCTTGGTCAAATATCCCTTACACAGTCTGGAAGTGTGTTTTGGGACATTGTCCTGTTGAAAAACAGATAGTTCCACTAAGCGCAACCAGATGGGATGGCGTATAGCTGCCGAATGTTGTGGTAGCCATGCTGGTTAAGTGTGCTCTTAAATAAATCACAGACAGTGACACCAGCAAAGCACCCCACACCATTACACCCCCTCCTCCATGCTTCACGGTGGGAACCACACGCGGAGATCATCCGTTTTACTCTGGGTCTCACAACGACAGGCGGTTGGAACCAAAAAAATCTAATTTGGACTCATCAGACCAAAGGACAGATGTCTAATGTCCATTGCTCATGATTCTTGGCCCAAGCAAGTCTATTCCTCTTATTGGTGTCCTTTAGTAGTGGTTTCTTTGCAGCAAAATCGAGCATGAAGGCCTGATTCACGCAGTCTCCTCTGAAGACTTGATGTTGAGATGTGTCTGTTACTTGAACTCTGTGAGGTGCAATCTGAGGTGCAGTTACAGTAATTGCCTATTTCTGAGGCTAGTAACTCTAATGAACTTACCCTCTGCAGCAGAGGTACCTCGGGGTCTTCCTTTCCTGTGGCGGTCCTCATGAGAGCCAGTTTCATCGTTGTTGATGGTTTTTGTGACTACACTTGAAGAAACGTTCAAAGTTCTTGAAATTGTCCATTTTGACTGACATTCATGTCTTAAAGTAATGATGGACTGTTGTTTCTCTTTGCTTATTTGAGCCGTTCTTGCCATAATATGGACTTTGGTATTTTACCAAATAGGGCTATCTTCTGTATACCACCACTACCTTGTCACAACACAACTAATTGTCTCAAACGCATTAAGAAGGAAAGAAATTCCACAAACTAACTTTTAACATCTTTTAACACACCTGTTAATTAAAATGCATTCCAGATGACTACCTCATCAAGCTGGTTGATGGAATGTCAACAGTGCAAAGCTGTCATCAAGGCAAAGGGTGGCTACTTTGAAGAATCTCAAATATAAAATATATTTTGATTTGTTTAACACTTTTTTGGTTACTACATGGTTCCATATGTGTTATTTTATAGCGTTGATGTCTTCAATTGTACAAAATAGTACAAATAAAGAAAAACCCTTGAATTAGTAGATCAAGAAGCTGATTAAACAGCATCATCATTATACAGGTGCATCTTGTGCTTAGGACAATAAAAGGCCACTCTAAAATGTGCAGTTTTGTCACACAACACAATGTCACAGATCTCTCAATTTATTTATTTATTTATTTTGGGGGGGGGTGCAATTGGCATGCTGACTGCAGGAATGTCCACCAGAGCTGTTGCCATAGAATTTAATGTTAATTTCTCTACCATAAGCCACCTCCAACCTCGTTTTTGAGAATTTTGCACTACGTTCAAACTGGCCTCACAACCGCAGACCATGTGTAACCACGATAGCCCAGGACCTCCACATCCGGCTTCTTCACCTGCGGGATTGTCTGCGACCAGACACCCTGAAGAAACTGTGGGTTTGCACAACCTAAGAATTTCTGCACAAACTGTTTCAGAAACCGTCTCAGGGGAGCTCATCTGTGTGTTCGTCGTCCTCACCAGGGTATTAACCTGACTGCAGCGTCGTATCCGTATCCGAATTCAGTGGGCAAATGTTCACCTTCGATGACCACTGGCACGCTGGAGAAGTATGCTCTTCATGGATGAATCCCGGTTTCAACTTTACCGGGTGGATGGCAGATGTCGTGTATGGCGTTGTGTGGGTGAACGGTTTGCTGATGTCAACATTGTGAACAGAGAGCCCCATGGTGGCGGTGGGGTTATGGTACGGGCAGACATAAGCTAAGGCCAATAAACACAATTGCATTTTATCGATGGCAATTTGAATGCACAGCAATACCGTGACGAGATCCTGAGGCCCATTGTTGTGACATTCATCCGCCGCCACCACCTCATGTTTCAGCATGATAATGCACGGCCCCATGTCACAAGGATCTGTACACAATTCCCTGAAGCTAAAAATGTTCCAATTCTACCATGGCCTGCGTGCTCACCAGACTTATCACCCATTGAGCATGTTAGGATGCTCTGGGTCGATGTGTACGACAGCACGTTCCAGTTCCTGACCATATCCAGCAACTTCGCACAGCCATTGAAGAGGAGTGGGACAACATTCCACAGGCTACAATAAACAGCCTGAACAATTTCATTAAAAAATATATATATATTATTTAACGAGGCAAGTCAGTTATGAACAAATTCTTATTTACAATGATGGCATACCCCGGCCGAACCCTCCTCTAGACCGGAAAATGCTGGGCCAATTGTGCGCCGCCCTATGGGACTCCCGATGACGGCCGGTTGTGATACAGCCCGGGACCGAACCAGGGTCTGTAGTGATGCCTCTAGCACTGGGAAGCAGTGCCTTAGAGCACTGTGCCACCGCTGTGCCACTCGGGGGCTAAAGGAGATGTGTCCTATTTATGCGAAGGAGATGTGTCACGCTGCATGAGGCGGTCACACCAGATACTGACTGGTTTTCTGATCCACGCCTCTACCTTTTTTTTAAGGTATCTGTGACCAACAGATGCAATGTCTTTATTCCCAGTCATGTGAAATCCATAGATTAGGGCCAATTGAATTTATTTAAATTGACTGATCCTTATAGGAACTGTAACTCGGTAAAATCTTTGAAATGGTTGCGTGTTGCTTTTATATTTTTGTTCAGTGTAAAAAAAGACACTCCTGGCACCCCTTAATCAAATCTTATTGGTGCAGTTTGTAAGAAACAAATCTGCAAACAAAAAAACGGCCAAGAAAACTGTCACAATTCATAAGCACATCAATTGAGAGAGTGGCATTATTCATAATTCCATCCTCTTCATTCAAAAGTCTTGGTGGATATTGTAGTACGTCATTGGCCTGTTTAGTATGGGTGAGGCACGGTTCACTTGGGGGGATGCAGTTTGGTTCTCCTCCATAAATTAGGACAGACATTATTGCCCTGTTGAAGAGGATCAGATGCCATGATGTAAGTAAGAGTTCACCCAACAAGAGAGGATGGCTGTGCTAATGACTAAATTACTGCCCGAGGGTGTATATAATCATGACTCGGATGTGCCGCCGGAGACCAAATTGAGGCTTAATGCTTGAAGATGCATATAGCATATTATTGATTTATGGCGAGGAGCTCTCATTTTCAACAGAACAAATATTAGACGCTTCCACCAGATGCTCAACCCCTATCAGATTTCTCCCAATATTCAAGCTTCTGGGCAAAATGTATTTGAGGTGTGTCCAGTACATTCTCACCATACCATTTTAAAATGTATTGAACTGCTGTAAATTATTCATATTTCTTTGCTCTTCCAAAATATGAGGCCATCATTTTACTAATAAAATAGGACTTATCTATTATGTCAGAACCAAGGAGCAGCAGAATACCGCTTTACATCCACAAATATCAAGCACACAAATAGATCAAAGAACATATGCACATGCTATGACCTGCGTTCCGTATCGACCCCGTTCTGGGTCCGGATCCGGTCCGCCAGTTGAGTACGGAGGATATACAGTATGTTGTGCCCCTTAAAATGTGTGTGCTTAGCATGAGAAACATGAGCTTAGATGGATCTCCAGGTTGATCCCTGATAATCTAACACTACTGCCTTTCTCTACCACTCTGGGTTAAAGACGTCATAGGCCTCTCTCAACGTTTGGTGAAATCCTCCAAATCCTGCCTCAACGAGTCTTACCACACACACACACTCACTGCGTATTAATTAAGTCAGAATGTCACATAGCAGTCTCATTAACCCATGCTGTGTGTCTGACAACACTATAGGAGAGGCTACAGCTGTGGAAGGATAGCGAAAAAGCACCGTGTGGAATCCGAGGCCACGTTCCAAATGGCACCCTATTTCCTTTATAGGGATCTGGTCAAAGGTAGTGCACTTTATAGGGAATAGGGTGCCATTTGGGACACACAGCCGACACTCTTGGCCCAGCAGTGTCATCTTGACTGAAATGACCATGAACATACTATTGGCTCCCTCCATCTACATTTGTGTGTGTGTGGTGAGAAAGAGGAGAGAGATACAAATCCAGGATAACACTCAGATTATAATTTTCGAGATCCCTGATCAGAACGTCCACTCCGAGAAATCATCTAAGGTATAGATTGTATTGACCTTTGGACTCGGACAAATCCTCACATATCCACAGTACTGCACATTAGGAATGCGCTTAAAATAAATCAGCTAAAATGCAATTCCACGTAATTCCAACATTTATAATTATTTCAAGATAGATCATACATTGACTATAAGACGTACAGTGCCTTGCGAAAGTATTCGGCCCCCTTGAACTTTGCGACCTTTTGCCATATTTCAGGCTTCAAACATGAAGATATAAAACTGTATTTTTTTGTGAAGAATCAACAACAAGTGGGACACAATCATGTAGTGGAATGACATTTATTGGATATTTCAAACTTTTTTAACAAATCAAAAACTGAAAAATTGGGCGCGCAAAATTATTCAGCCCCTTTACTTTCAGTGCAGCAAACTCTCTCCAGAAGTTCAGTGAGGATCTCTGAATGATCCAATGTTGACCTAAATGACTAATGATGATAAATACAATCCACCTGTGTGTAATCAAGTCTCCGTATAAATGCACCTGCACTGTGATAGTCTCAGAGGTCCGTTAAAAGCGCAGAGAGCATCATGAAGAACAAGGAACACACCAGGCAGGTCCGAGATACTGTTGTGAAGAAGTTTAAAGCCGGATTTGGATACAAAAATATTTCCCAAGCTTTAAACATCCCAAGGAGCACTGTGCAAGCGATAATATAAATCTACCAAGACCTGGCCGTCCCTCTAAACTTTCAGCTCATACAAAGAGAAGACTGATCAGAGATGCAGCCAAGAGGCCCATGATCACTCTGGATGTACTGCAGAGATCTACAGCTGAGGTGGGAGACTCTGTCCATAGGATAACAATCAGTCGTATATTGCACAAATCTGGCCTTTATGGAAGAGTGGCAAGAAGAAAGCCATTTCTGAAAGATATCCATAAAAAGTGTTGTTTAAAGTTTGCCACAAGCCACCTGGGAGCCACACCAAACATGTGGAAGAAGGTGCTCTGGTCAGATGAAACCACAATTGAACTTTTTGGCAACAATGCAAAACGTTATGTTTGGCGTAAAAGCAACACAGCTCATCTCCCTGAACACAACATCCCCACTGTCAAACATGGTGGTGGCAGCATCATGGTTTGGGCCTGCTTTTCTCCAGCAGGGACAGGGAAGATGTTTAAAATTGATGGGAAGATGGATGGAGCCAAATACAGGACCATTCTGGAAGAAAACCTGATGGAGTCTGCAAAAGACCTGAGACTGGGACGGAGATTTGTCTTCCAACAAGACAATGATCCAAAACATAAAGCAAAATCTACAATGGAATGGTTCAAAAATAAAGATATCCAGGTGTTAGAATGGCCAAGTCAAAGTCCAGACCTGAATCCAATCGAGAATCTGTGGAAAGAACTGAAAACTGCTGTTCACAAATGCTCTCCATCCAACCTCACTGAGCTCGAGCTGTTTTGCAAGGAGGAATGGGGAAAATTTCAGTCTCTCGATGTGCAAAACTGATAGACATACCCCAAGCGACTTACAGCTGTAATCGCAGCAAAAGGTGGTGCTACAAAGTATTAACTTAAGGGGGTTGAATAATTTTGCATGCCCAATTTTTCCGTTTTTGATTTGTTAAAAAAGTTTGAAATATCCAATAAATGTCGTTCCACCTCATGATTGTGTCTCACTTGTTGTTGATTCTTCACAAAAAAATACAGTTTTATATCTTTATGTTTGAAGCCTGAAATGTGGCAAAAGGTCACAAAGTTCAAGGGGGCCGAATACTTTCGCAAGGCACTGTATGTTCTGCTCACATACAGAAAAATCTGCTTTCTACCGGTGCTGAATTACTTTCTACTGGTGTTGAATTTCACTATTACGGTGTTAGGCAGGCTGTCTTAGCATGGACACCCTTCACTATAGGAATTTCTTAGTTGACTGAGGAAACCTTGCTTGCAGGATGATTAAGTGCCGGTGGACTAAGACTCAAGGTCTAAATCATTTCCGTTTATGCCATGGTGTTTTTGTTATTGAGACTGACCATAAATTGTGGCCTACACAAAGAGTGGGCAGAGGTCCACCATTGATCTTCTCTGGTTTCCCCAGTCTAGAACGGCAGCTTTCCTTACAGCTGGTTCCAATGACCAATCATTTGCTGCTAACTGATGGTGTTTGTTTCGTGGGGGTGCTGGTGTATCAGATTCAACAGGATATTATAAAGTATGGAAACACTATCAGTATATGGTCTGATGGGATTGAAAGCATAAGAAACTGCTACTTGCTTGAAAGTCATGCTGCTAAGGCCGGGATTCAATCCGATCAGCGGTAGATCCGCTTAAAAGCGCCGCGGACATTTAAAGGTAATTTCCGATTGAGACAATATTTGCAGCGTTTACCATGAATAACCTTGGGTAGTGTAATTTTCTTATTTGAATGATGAAAATAATGTTGGAAATGACATCAGTTTGAACAGGTACAGAGAAGGTGCCTGTGTTGAACAACGATTACACATCGATGTTCCACTTGGCTGAGGCAGAGAACAGAGCAGCAGGGAGTTGATCTCGCCTGTAAAAACAACACGTTCTGACCAAATACATTTTTCTCACCTTTACATCAGTGGCCCAGTGGAAAAGGCATCAATCAGCCTGGTGATTGTGGGTTCAAGTCCCACCTGGGTTGATTCGATTCTGCTTGTTTTTCAATGAGTATACCATTAATCAATGGCAAATTACTGTTGGGTACTTTGGTTCCAACTCCCAATTTATAATTGCACAGATCCCTATCCCCATCAGATCACTATCCCCGTCAGGTCACTATCCCCGTCAGATCACTATCCCCATCAGATCACTATCCCCGTCAGATCACTATCCCAGTCAGATCACTATCCCCATCAGATCACTATCCCCATCAGATCACTATCCCCGTCAGATCACTATCCCCATCAGATCACTATCCCCGGCAATGCGTAACATTGCTTGCTCACTCCAATTGAAATGCACGTGGCTAGCTTTCATTACTGTCAATAGTGAATTCCAAATTGCCTAAGTGGCCCAGAGGATCACAATAATAAGGGGAATGTTTTACTATCAAATAGGTACTAGAGAACCCACATTGGAAGTCCTTTTCCAGATCATGACTACAATACCACCCCATGTACTTCAACAAAATACACATTCGTACATTGTATTTTCTAAGCAAATGGAGCACACGTCAAACTGCCGTAAATCAAAACTTTAATATCCTAAATAAAAAAACATGTTCATAGTATTCCAACGACCCAAAATGATTTAGACCATCAGTGTCGTGTGCGAGTCAGGACTGTGGGATGTAGGCAGAGGTGTCCTCCAGGCCTGAGCAGTCGTTGTCCAGGTACTCAAGGATCACGTCGCCCCCGTTGTAGAGGGGCGAGTCTGGGTGAGCCAGCATGGAGAGAAGGGTGTCGTCCATCTTGAGAGCTTCGCCCGTCTGGGGGTGGCACAGCCGCAGCTTCTACACGTCAACAACAACGCCACGGGAGGAGGACAAAGTCGTTTTTTAGTAAGAGGTATCTTAGAGACATGACAGACCAACAGGAAAGTTTGCCATGCGCAGTCGATCACCTGCTGGGTGTCGACAAATGGTGGCAATTCAACATGTAGAATAGAATGGAAACAAACAGAAAATGGCGGCCGATGTTCTGTGGTCAGTGGCGATAGGATGGATAGCCATTGCGCACTGCCAACGTCCGTGTTGATATGTTTCGTCTCTAATATTTGCATAATGACAATGGTAGAATAGGTTCTTCTGCTTGGAGACAGCTCGTGATAGTATTCGGTTACCTTTCTGTTAATACATTGTTCTAAGATGTTTCAAAAAGAGAGGTTTCTAAAAATGTGTTTGATGATAGCGGTACAATAGGTTGATTGGAACCTGCTGCTCGAGGCTGTTTTCTGTTACCTTAGCCGTTAGTACGTTGTTGTTGTTCTTGAGGCTGGCCAGTGAGGCGGCGTAGTCCACTACTTTCCCCACACTCCACTTGGAACAGAAAAACATAGGCAGGCTGGAGTCTTTGCCCTCTCTGGGAAGGAAGACATTGAAATAGGTCCTCTCTGTCTGGAAAGCAAAGTTAGAGATGTAGACTTGTATATCAAATCAAATGAAAAAGCACATGAAAGACACGGACTCTTTATAGAATGATGACAAGTAGATGCTGTTTACAACAGGGTTCCTAACCTTTTCACCATGCCCCCCCCCCCATTTTCCCTTTTTATTGTTTATTGACATTCCCTATATTAAACCAGCTTGAATGTTTAATGGGGGCCCTAAGAAACATTTTGGAAGTCCATTTCCCTCAATTCCACGTAGTTTAACAAGACTCATGGCATCTTTTGGATAGGCTATTTAATCATAATAATAATAATAATAATAATAGATAAGGAAAATGCATTCTAAACCTGATTTCCCCGCTAACCAAATATGTTTTATAGGCCAATATTTTCAACTTAATTATTCATATATTTCTCTTCTACAGAATGTGAATAGATCGATTGATAGCGACAGAGTCACATTGTACAAGATTACTTCCAAGCAAGTTTCTTTGAAACTTAAGGCACACTCCTCAACTTCAAAAAGGTCATAGCTCAGCTTCTGAATATCAGAGACAAACCAAAGATATTCCCATCAGAGCTGACTCTTCCTCGGGTGTAAACCTTCCTTTACTCGAGGGGGGAATATTTGTTTATTATATGTGATTGTTAAAAAAAAATATGCATAAATCTGCCATGCTTTAGATACAAGCGGTAAAATACCAGCGGGAGAGTCGACTGCTGGGAATATCTTTGGTTTGTCTCTATGATATTCAGCAGAGGTACGACCTTCAAAAGATGAGGAGTCAAATCAATTAGAGGGTGTAATTTCTTTGACTCCTCAACTTTAAAAGGCCATAACTCAGCTTCTGAATATCATAGAGCCAAACCAAAGATATTCCCATCAGAGATAACTCTTCCTCTGGCATTCTATCGCTAGGCTAAAGCATCCCAGAGACTTATGCATTGTTTTAGATTGGTTTAAACAATTGCAAACAAATATACAGTATATACACTACCGGTCAAAAGTTCTAGAACACCTACTCCTTCAAGGCTTTTGCTTTATTTTGACTGTTTTCTACATTGTAGAATAATAGTAAAGATATCAAAACTATGCAGTAACCAAAAAGGTGTTTATGAGATTCTTCAAATAGCCACCCTTTGCCTTGACAGCTTTGCATTCTCTTGGCATTCTCCAAACCAGCTTCACCTGGAATGCTTTTCCAACAATCTTTACGGAGTTCCCACATATGCTGAGCACTTGTTGACTGCTTTTCCTTCACTCTGCGGTCCGACTCATCCCAAACCATCTCAATTTTGGTTGAGGTCGGAGTATTATGCAGGCCAGGTCATCTGATGCAGCACTCCATCACTCTCCTTCTTGGTAAAATAGCCCTTACACAGCCTGGAGGTGTGTTGGGTTATTGTCCTGTTGAAAAACAAATGAAAGTCCCACTAAGCCCAAACCAGTTGGAGTGGCATATCGCTGCAGAATGCTGCGGTAGCCATGCTGGTTAGTGTGCCTCAAATTCTAAATAAATCACAGTGTCACCAGCAAAGCACCCCCACACCAACTCCGTGCTTTACGGTGGGAAATACACATGTGGAGATCATCCATTCACCCACACCACATCTCACAAAGACATGACGGTTAGAGCCAAAAATCTCAAATTTGGACTCCAGAACAAAGGACAAATTTCCACCGGTCTAATGTCCATTGCTCGTGTTTCTTGGCGCAAGCAAGTCTCTTCTTCTTTTGGTGTCCTTCAGTAGTGGTTTCTTTGCAGCAATCGACCATGAAGGCCTGATTCACAGTCTCCTCTGAACAGTTGATGTTGAGATGTTTCTGTTACTTGAACTCTGAAGCATTTACTTGGGCTGCATTTTCTGAGGCTGGTAATTAATGAACTTATCCTCTGCAGCAGAGGTAACTCTGGGTCTTCCTTTCTGTGGTTGTCCTCATGAGAGCCTGTTTCATCATAGCACTTGATGGTTTTTGCGACTGCACTTGAAGAAACTTTCAAGGTTCTTGAAATTTTCCGTATTGACTGACCTTAATGTCTTAAGGTAATGGGCTATCGTTTCTCTTTGCTTATTTGAGCTGCTCTTTCCATAATATGGACTTGGTCTTTTACCAAATGGGGCTATCTTCTGTATACCCCCGACCTTGTCACAACACAACTGATTGGCTCAAAAGCATTAAGGAAAGAAATTCCACAAATTTACTTAAGGCACACCTGTTAATTGAAATGCATTACAGGTTACTACCTCATGAAGCTGGTTGAGAATGCAAAGAGTGTGCAAAGCTGTCATCAAGGCAAAGGGTGGCTATTTGAAAAATCTCAAGTATATTTGATTTATTTAACACTTTTTTGGTTACTACATGATTCCATGTGTCATTTCATAGTTGATGTCTTCACTATTATTCAACAATGTAGAAAACAGTAAAAATAAAGATAAACCCTTGAATGAGTAGGTGTGTTCAAACTGTTCTAAAACTTTTGACCGGTAGTATATATTTGTTCTTAACTGACTTGCCTAGTTTAAAAAACCCAGCAGAAATTAGGTTATTACTTCTTGACCCAACATAGTATGTGGCATTATATATATATATATCACAGCCCCACTTTAATAATACCATCACAGTTCAAGTCTACACACCACACTCTGTCTGAATCTCAAATTACACCCTATTCCCTAAATAGTGCACTACTTTCGAACAGAGCCCAGTGGGCCCTGGTTGAAAGTAGCCCACTAGGGAATAGGTTGGAAGCAATCACTCTGCATCTCGCTCTCCATCACTCTGGTAGTACCTGTGGCAGTCCCTTGTCTCCCTCAGCATGAAGCTTTAGTTTCATCAAAGTCACCTTGGCTGCTGTTGCAGCACTCTTTACTCCCTTGCGACCTTTCCTCGGAGGCAAAGCCTTCTTGGACTCTGTTCAGTCAAGAGGGTAGAACCCAACATTTTGGTGAACACTGCCCTCATGTGGACAGGCTAAAGAATAGCAGGGATAAGCATATCCTGTATGGCCATGGATGTCATACAATTTATTTTGAAAAAAGACTCCCAAATGGCACCCTATTCCCTATATAGTTCACTACTTTTGACCACAGCCCTGTGGAAATAGGTAAGAGGGTACCATTTGGGATATAACTCCAATGGACCCAGTAAAAGCATTTTTGGGGGTTTGTGATGAAAAGTTGCGACTGTGACTAACCTACAATCTTCTGCACGAGCGCTTGTGTGGCAGCCATGCGAGGCTTGGGCATTTCCAGTTTATCACACTTGTGGTCATCTTGGTGACGATGGCTGGAGAATAAAGAAAATGGGGGTATGAGAGGAGCTTAACACACCCATCTTCTTTCTTTCCACCGCAGGCGGTCCATGGCTAGCTCTCAAAGAGATATATTTTCTTACATTACATTTTTTTAAAGGAATATTTCGAACAACAGATTAAACCAATTTTGGCCAAGGGATCCATGAAATAAGTTTAGAGGGTGTAATATAATACAATGTAATATTATTTGTCTAAAATGTATGTAATTAATCCTGGGAAACATGGTCTTGGGAGGCTCACTGGGATATTGGTATCCCACAGCGCTCCACCAATGATCCATTTGTCAAATTATAATACTTCTTGTATTCCCAGAAAATGTTTTAAAAAATCAACTACATAAATGCACTGTAATTTTAAAATGTGCGTCAGCATGCATCCGTTCGGGTAAGTCCACGTTGAGACCCTGTAGCCAGTATACACTTCCTCAAAATAGAATGAATCTGCAGTGCCTTTAGAAAGTATTCACCCATGGACTTTTTCCACATTTTTGTTGTGTAACAATACCCCCAGCCACTACAAAGAACTCAGTTTCCGGAGAGGAAGGAAACTGCTCAGGGATTTCACCATGACGCTAATGATGACTAAAACAGTTACGGAGTTTAATTACATTTACATTTACATTTAAGTCATTGATGGGAGAATATGAGGTTGTGGATCCATCCTCAGTTCACTCCACACTACTAACCTAAATGACAGTGAAAAAAGGGACAGCTTTACAGAATAAAATATTCCAAAACATGCATCCTGTTTGCAAGAAAGTAAAACTAAAGTAAAACTGCAAAAAAAAATATATATGCCCTAACACATCACTGAGTACCATTCTTCATATCTCTAAGCATGGCGGTGGCTGCATCTTGTTATGGGTATGCTTGTCACCATCAAGGACTAGGAAGTTTAAGGATAAAAACAAAATGAATAGAGCTAAGCACAGGCAAAATCCTAGAGGAAATCCTGGTTCAGTCTGCTTTCCAACAGACATTGGGAGAAGAAATGTACCTTTCAGCAGGACAATAACCAAAAACACAAGGCCAAATATACAATGGAGATACTTACCAAGATGACATTGAATGTTCCCGACTGGCCTAGTTACAGGTTTGATTTAAATGAACTTGAAAATCTATGGTAAGACTTGAAAATGGCAATCGAGACATGATCAACAACCAACTTCGCAGAGCTTGAATAATTTTTTAAAGAATAATGAGCAATTTTGTCAAATCCAGGTGTGTAAAGCTCTTAAAGACTTACCAGAAAGACTATCAGCTGTAATCACTGCGAAAGGGGATTCAATGTATTGACTCAGGGGTGTGAATACTTATGTATATAAATATTTCTATATTCCATATTCAATAAATATACAAAAATATCTAAAAACATGTTTTCACATTGTCATTATGGGGTTTTGTGTGTAGATGGGTGAAAAAGAAAAAGCAATTTAATCCATTTTGAATTCAGGCTGTAACAATAAAATGTGGAATAAGTAAAGGGGTATGAATACTTTCTAAATGCACTGTATGATCACTCAAGAAATCTGTCATTAACAGACATTTTTGCCAAATGTTTGGTGCAGTATTTCTCAATTGAAAAATGTGCATGTCTCGTTGAATGACAACACTTCATTGAAGAATCCATATTGTTGACCAATCACCTACAAAGGGGCTAGGACTTGAGCTTGCCTCAATACATTATTTTGTGCACACGAACAGGCGAAGGACACAAAATATCATCATAATATACACGGTATATACAAATGAGTGGATTTGGCTATTTTTTAATTTAATCTTTATTTAACTAGGCAAGTCAGTTAAGAACAAATTCTTATTTACAATGAAGGCCTAGGAACAGTGGGTTAACTGCCTTGTTCAGGGGCAGAACGACAGATTTATACCTTGTCAGCTCGATCTAGCAACCTTTTGGTTACTGGCCCAACGCTCTAACCACACAGAGGATGTCTTCCCTGTAACACACTGTGTTGAGATTGCCTGCAATGACAACAAGCTCAGTCCGATGATGCTGTGACACACCTCCCCAGACCATGACGGACCCTCCACCTCCAAATCGGTCCCGCTCCAGAGTACAGGTCTCTGTGAAATGCTCAGGGGTGTCACATGCCGTGGCTTGTCAGTGAAGAGCACTTTTTTCCAGTCATGTCTGGTCCAGTGATGGTGGGTTTGTGCCCATAGGCAACGTTGTTGCCAGTGAGGTCTTACAACAGACCTACAAGCCTTCAGTCCAGCCTCTCTCAGCCTATTGCGGACAGTGTGAGCACTTACGAAAGGATTGCACGTTCCTGGTGTAACTTGGGCAGTTGTTGCTGCCATCCTGTACCTGTCCCACAGGTGTGATGTTCAGATGTATCGATCGTGTGCAGGTGTTGTTACATGGTCTGCCACCGCGAGGACGATCAGCTGTCCATCCTGTCTTCCTGTAGAGCTGTCGTAGGCGTCTCACAGTACGGACATTGCAATTTATTGCCCTGGCCACATCTACAGTCCTCATGCCTCCTTGCAGCATGCCAAAGGCAGTTCACGCAGATGAGCAGGGATCTTTCTTTTGGTGTTTTTCAGAGTCAGTAGAAAGGCCTCTTTAGTGTCCTACGTTTTCATAACTGTGACCTTAATTGTCTACCATCTGTAAGCTGTTACTGCCTTAACGACCGTTCCACAGTGCATGTTCATTAATTGTTTATGGGAAACAGTGTTTAAACCTTTTACAATGACCATCTTTGAAGTCATTTGGATTTTTACGAATTATCTTTGAAAAGGCAGAGTCCTGAAAAAGAGATGTTTCTTTTTTTGCTGACTTTATAGGATTCTGTGCTTCCAACTTCATGGCTTCACAGTTTGGGGAAGGCCCTTTCCTGTTTCAACATGACAATGCCCCCATGCACAAAGCAAGGGCCATACAGAAATGGTTTGTCAAGATCGGTGTGAAAGAACATGACTGGCCTGTACAGAGCCCTGACCTCAACCCCATCGAACATCTTTGTGATGAATTGGAACGGCAACTGCAAGCCAGGCCTAATCACCCAACATCAGTGCCTGACCTCACTAATGCCCTTGCGGCTGAATGGAAGCAAGTCCCCGCAGTAATGTTCCAACATCTAGTGGAAAGCCTTCCCAGAAGAGTCGAGGCTGTTATAGCAGCAAAGGGGGACCAACTCCAATATTAATGCGCATGATTTTGGAATGAGATGTTCTACGAGCATGTGTCCACATACTTTGATAACGTAGTGTGTGCACAAACTGTTCCGGACTGTTTTGGATGGGATGTATTGCTGTCTCTACCTTCTTGCCGTTTGTGCTGTTGTCTGTGCGCAATAATGTTTTGTTTTGTGCTGTTTTGTGCTGCTACCATGTTGTTGTCATGTGTTGGTGCCTTGCTATGTTGTCGTCTTAGGTCTCCCTTTATGTATTGTCGTGATGTGTGTTTTGTCCTATATTTATAATTTAAAAATGTCATCCCAGGCTCCGTCCCCACAGGAGGCCTTTTGCCAGGCCGTCATTGTAAATAAGAATTTGTTCTTAACTGACTTGCCTTGTTAAATAAAGGTTCAATGAAAAATAAATAAATGGGAAGCATGCGGACGCCTTGAGCTACATCAATTTTTTTGTATGGAATATCATGATATACCCATTGATTTGAAAATAATATAGCTTATAAATGCCCCATGAGCTTAGTTCAACTGTTGTACCCCATCAGAACCCAAAATATAAGCTTGTTCCACTAAATATTTTAAAAAGAACACTGTATAGCCTCAAAACATTGTTAAAACTTAAATTGAGGTATAATGGACAGTCGGTCCTTGTAGCTATAGCTCGTTCTATGAATTTGAGTGGTTACATTTCTCCAGGCCCACCCATCAGGTTTTTACCAATTGCAGGACATTTGCTTGAAAACTGCAACATTTTCACTCCAATGCCAAGAGGTGACCCTTTAAAACTGTCTTTCAGGGCTTGAGACACAGTTTGTCCAGCAATGCACTGGCAAAGTCATAGCAATAACATACAAAAAGTTGTATTATCTCATTCGAGGTGGTCCCTGATACATTTGCTGTCACAAAAGATGTCCCCGGACCCAAAAAGTTTGAGAACCCATGCTCTACTCCTCAACCAACACATCACCTAACACTAGTTTCAGTACCTCTGGACCCATATTCACAAAGTGTCTCAGAATAAGAGTGCTGATTTAGCATCACCCCTGTCCATCCATTGTGAAAAGGCAAAACTGATCGTAGATCAGCACTCCTTCTGAGAAACTTTTTAAATATTGTCCCTGTTCTTGTTGGAGAGACCAGGGCAGACAAAGGGAAGAAACATGACACTTACGCCAAACAGAAATGTTTCTGACAGTGTGGACAAATGACTGGCAACAGTTCTTTCCCTTTGCAGTCTTCAAATGTGCATGGGTGTCTCGTACAGCCACCAGATATCTGGACTTCTTTTTTAACGTCCACCTGAGAAAAACATTTTCAATCATGACTGGATTCAAAATCATGAGAAAACTAGTTTGCCATTAAATCTCAACGCTGAATATGCACCCCATTTGGCCCCCTATTCCCTATACAGGGCATTACTTTTGGGTCAAAATAGCAGGCTCTGGTCTAAAGTAGGAATTAGGATGCCGTTTGGGACGCAGGCAGAGTTTCTTACCACAGGACAAGCGTGCAAATCTCGACTTCTGTGTTCAAGGCTGGAAGGAAAGTGAAAAGACTTGTCTAGTAGTCAATCACAAAAACATGTTTTTATTTTTTATATCACATTCAAACCCAAGAGCCATGGTGAGTGAATTTAGTTAAACGCATATACACAAGTCAGGCCGTCATATTTATCGCCTGGATAAATAAAAGGTTAAACAACAACAAAAATCTGATCTTACCAGAAAACACCCCTGCAGGCATCACAAATGAATGGCAGAAAATCTGGAGGAGAAATTGGGATAGACAGTAGTAAAATGCACTGACAACTTCAACAGCATGCCAAAATCAAAGGCTTAGCAGCAGTGGTAGCAAAACGATGGTGTATAATTGAAGATGTCCCACCCAGACAGTTTAATACTAAAAAAATTGTTTCAGTATGCACCAATGCATTAGCAGCTGGGTCTGGTCTGCTTATTTCGCTGTAACGTTATAAGAACCAGAAGAAAAGATTGGCAAGCCACTGCTAACTGGCTAGCTACTGCTAGTTATAGCTGCCCTTGCTGACTCATTATGGATTCCAAAGCTTTTGTGTTTCTAGCTACTTCTAGAGAGAAATAAGAGCTCAATTGAATTGGCTACACTTACAAATTGACTAAGTGTTATTAACTAGCTAGCTAGCAGCTAAATGTTGTCAACAGCTAACAAGTTAGCCAGCCTTACAGTGATTAGCATAGACATGTAGCTAGCTAACCAATTAGCAAGTTGGCAAAGCAAACGGTAGCTACAAATACACAACATTTAACGTGAAGCAACATAGTTCATTCTTTCGATCACATAATTCTAGTAAAAAAATGTTTTAATGAAAACCTGTCTGATGGCAGGACTTTATGTTACAATGTTTCCCAATGTCTAGTTCAGCCATGATTCTTCTTGCGTCAAAGTCAACTTTTCAACTTTGGCCACAGATGTAACAATGAGACAGATATTTCACCGGATGTAAAAATGTGGAGCAATAATACCACTCACTACCAAATATGGTGGTGGTCGGCAGTGGGAGAAGATGGAGCGAGATGGATTTTTGCCGAAGTTCTGCTAATTTTCTCATCGATTAAACATTTGATCTCAATGCAGTTTTCTGTTTTCAAAACTATGAATATGTTACGAACAGAGTGGCACCGTTTTGTAGAATTCATCCTTTGTCAAAGTGTTTGTTGTTGTTTTGGAGTGCAAGGGCGAATTGAGTTATTGCACACGCGCACTTCACAGAGTAGGCGTTCTCTAACGGAGATGTGCAAATATATGCTAGAACGCGCCAATCGGCTCTCGCTAGTTCGTGTTTGGTTCTGTCCAACTCCTTGCTTGTTCTGCCGACCATGACTATGCTCCCATTGGAAACAACGGGCTGTGGTCTATCTTATGTTACTTATAAAAATCTTTGCTTTGACCCTGCAACGGACTCACGTGACTAAACATAAACCAATCTCTGTCCATGGTAAATTGATACGTTGTACTAACTAGTAATGATACATTTATGAGTGATACATTGTAAAAAAGACCTACATTGTAGGGGAATTATTCCACTGTAAATGTTTTGTTTTTTAAATGATTATTGTGTTGATTATCTTGACATTAAATAATTAGATACATTTCCTTAAGCCTATCCTTTATATGCAATATTTTCTCATAGGGGCCTAGTTATTTATTTCTGTAAAATTCAAGCCTATCCTTTATATGCAATATTTTCTCATAGGGGCCTAGTTATTTATCTCTGTAAAATTCACGTTTTTTAAAATAGCTAGGACCTAGGCAATTGTGTCATTCATTATAAAAGCCAATTGTTATTTTCCACGACCAGCCACAGGTGTCACATTTCAAGAATCGTCATTCAGGTGTGTGGGACTGGCTAGCTGTTTTTGAATTGAAGCCGTCGTACTTGAATTGCAACCTGCACCTGGCGCGACTTTCTCCAGAGAAGTTGATCTAACGAACGACATTTGAAAAGTAACTTTAACTGAATACAAAAAAAGGACAAAATGAGCAAAATTTCTAAATTGTTCAAGGGAAGCTCAAGTTCGAGCTCTTCTAGCCACTATCCAAGCTCTTCGAAGTCGAAACATGGCCATCGGTCTCGGACAGGACCTACCCCGCAGGAGGCCATTCACAAACTTCGAGAAACAGAGGCGATGCTGGCGAAAAAACAGGACTTCTTGGAAAATAAAATTGAACAAGAAATTATGATAGCAAAGAAGAATGGCCTCAAGAATAAACGTGGTATGTATTGTGAAATTGTCACGTCTGCATGATTTGGTTGGTCCTTGTTGAATCACCTGAACCTAAATAATCTGTATCGATAGGATCCCGTCTTTTCTGGTGAAGTATTTTGTTCATTGTCAATACAGGGAACTCCTAGAAACAGACCACAGTTGTGTCACTGCTGCTTGCAGCCCAATCTTCTATCAGTTACTTTTCTTTAATGACTCCTATCTAGTTCATACTAATTTGTGTCCTTATGTACCCCTTCTGCCATGTTTTTTTTTTCTTAACTACCAAAGATGCAAACGGTACTTCCATGTGCTATTTAATCACCATCGTAACCATATTTTTTTGTACCACCAGCGGCCCTCCAGGCACTGAAGAGGAAGAAGCGCTTTGAGCAGCAGCTCACCCAGATTGACGGGACCCTCTCCACCATCGAGTTCCAAAGGGAGGCATTGGAGAATGCCAACACCAACACTGAGGTCCTGAAGACCATGGGCTACGCTGCCAAGGCCATCAAGGGGGTCCACCAGAACATGTGAGTTAACAAGGATAATAACCATTAAACACCGGGTATGTGCCGCAAATGGCACCCTATTCCCTATAGTGCACAACTTTGGTCCTTGGTAGCTATCAAACACGGTCCTTTCTCAATATTTACTTTATTGCCAGTTATATGCTCCTAATTCTATTTAAACCGGAGTTGAATGTTATATCAGGCAAAAAAGAGGATCATGTCTAACTAGACCTATTATACTGTTCCTAAATATTCTCTCTTCCTCCCAGGGATCTGGATAAAATTGACTCTCTGATGCAGGACATCACTGAGTCGCAGGAAGTGGCCCAGGAGATCTGTGATGCTATCTCCCGACCTTTCGGAGATGCATTTGATGAGGTAACCCATTCACTGCTCACCATTTCTCAAAGAAATATATCTTAATTCATCCTCTTAGCCTATTCACTGTGACCAGTGGAGGATTCATTTATTTAGCTACTTGATAGGCTACTTAGGTTTTGACTTCCTGATTGCCAAACATGTACAATACTGCATGCATCTCAATGGCTCCCATTCGGATTATCCTGCAGGATGAGCTGTTAGCTGGGAGCTGGAGCTGGAGGAGAGCATGACGAACATGGGCAGAGTGCCCAGTGTGCCCACCGCCAAGCTGCCCACCAAGCTTCCCTCAACTCGACCCAGCCGGCGCACTCGTAAGTACAGGACAAAGGTAGTTGAAGTGTATGCTAGTTTTTATAATACAGTCTGTGTTAAACTGACTCTGGGTAACAGTTTTGAACTCCTGTTTTACAGCGTCCAAGAAGAGGGCAGAGGATGATGACATGCAGATGCTGGCAGCCTGGGCAGTGTAACTAACACGCACCAGATTCTAAATGTACAAATGTTAATTTTAATGTTTTTATCTTTATATTCTAATCAGTTTCTTAGGGAAAAGCCAATGATCTCTATTTTGTTGGATTGTTTTATGTGTGTTGTACAATTATGGAAGTGAAGTATTGGAATGTGTGCTCTGACTAGGTGATTTTTTTATTACTGCTACATTACACAATTTTCTGTCAATGAAGGATACAGTTGCTAGTGAAAGTCTACACACCTCTCTTTAAATTTAGCTGCCTTAAAATGAAAGGGATAGTTTGCCTATTTTAAAACGGTGCCAGGGAAACTAAACCAAAGCATGGATTGCTGTCGTACTTTGTCCATAGACCGCTTACTGAGTAAGGAAACCAATAACATTTTCGCATTTGTTGCACAAATCCCATTTAAGTCATGGTGTGGTTACTTGTCGTTGTGAGGCCAGTTGGACCTACTGCCAAATTCTTTTAAAATTATGTTAAGTGGCTTAGGGTAGAGAAATGAACATTAAATTCTCTGGCAACAGCTCTGGTGGGGCTTTCCTGCAGTCAGCATGCCAATTGCACACTCCCTCAACTTGAGATGTCTGTTGCATTGTGTTGTGACAACTGCACATTTTAGTGGCTTTTTACTGTCCCCAGCGCAAGGTGAACCAGTGTAATGAGCATGCTGTTTAATCAGCTTCTTGATATGCCACACCTGTCAGGTGCATGGATTAGCTTTGCAAAGGAAAAATGCTCACTAACAGGGATGTGAACAAATTTGTGCACAATTTTAGTTTTTTTTTGTGCATCTGGAACATTTCTGTGATCTTTTTATTTCAGCTCGTGAAACATGGTAGCAACACTTTACATGCTGCATTTTATATTATTGTTCAGTGTATAAGTGACAGATTCACAATCAATTGTAGATGCTTTTGTATGATTTGTTCATGGTATGTTAAAAAAAAGCAAGCTAATATTGGTACTATGACTTGAATAGTTTTTGTGCCACAAATGCTAAAATGTTCACATTTGGTAACAGTGCCAAGGAAATAAAGCAAATGCAAGGATTGCTCTCATACCTGTTCCATAGACTGCTTAGCCTTACAGGGTAAGGAAACCAATGTGTCATTTGGGTGAACTATCCCTTTAAATCTAAAAGGGGAATCAACTGGATATTTTGTTTCCTAACAATCTACACAACCAACTCCACATTTTCAAAAGTGAACTGTCTTAATTGTTTCAGTACTGTGGTAGACTCATTATGTTATGGGAATGCTTGTTACCGGCAGCCTGGGAAGTTTGGCAAGATCAAAAGAAATATGAAAGGAGATACAAGTTAGAAGAAACCCTGCCACGGGCTTCTGAGTACCTAACCCTGGGATAGTTTTATTTTTCAGCAGGAAAATTTCACAAATGTTGATGCCAAAGACTGACTGTAATGGCCTTCCTATAGGCGTTAAGTGTTCCTGAATGGTCCAGTCTTAGACCTGAGTTAAATCTGCTAGAAAATCAGTCAAGGTTTGAGTATTGCTCTCCATCAATGACTCCCAACCAAATTTACTGAGCTTGAGTAATTTTGACAAAAACAATGGATAAATGTTGTCCTCAGGTAAATTTCAGCTGTGAATCATTATACATAAGATTCTACACTTGTGTGAAGACATACACAATCAACAAATGTTTTACATTTCTATACTTGTGGAGTAGGTTGTGAACATCTACTTTTATCAAATGTTGTATTTCATTTGAAGGCAGCAAAACGTGTTGACTTTCAATAGGCACTGTACTGTATGTCCTTTATCAGTAGACTACTTCACTTTGTAAAAGGTGCTGGGTTTGAAAATCAAGTGTTAGTGAATTAAAGAATGAGTGAAGCACTATGCTATGAATGTTACTTTTAGAGTTGGAGTTTTACAGAAATATATTTTTTGTAAATATGAAGGATGTTGAAGATTTTAACAAAATAAAATTACTCCGTTTTTTGTTGTAATTTTAAGGAAGTTTTATTTTTTTACTGCAACTTGCTCCAGTAATGTGACCACTGTCCAATGGGAGTAATTTGGTCATGCAATAGTTGGTCAAATACCTGTCAGGGCCCGCACAAGCCACAAACCTCCACTGTACAAAAAACTAATCGAGGAAGGCTGCACTGTCCGCAGGAGGTTCCAAGGGGGCACCATAACACAAGTTTCACGCACACACGTCCTGCTTAAAATGTATAGTCCCGCGCCGTATGTCAACCAAGCAGGAAATCCTTCTC
This sequence comes from Oncorhynchus gorbuscha, assembly GCF_021184085.1. Classification (NCBI taxonomy): domain Eukaryota; kingdom Metazoa; phylum Chordata; class Actinopteri; order Salmoniformes; family Salmonidae; genus Oncorhynchus; species Oncorhynchus gorbuscha. Next base: position 31,733,040 of record NC_060179.1, on the reverse strand, counting down.
CAGCGGATTAATTGCGGAATACAATTATAGAATAACGAAGCATCGGCATGGAATCAGAGAAACAATTTCAATCAACAGGTGGGTCTCAAAATATAAACGGTGTCTCAAGTCAATCATACAACTAATCGAACAAAACCGATTAAAAGCCGGTTATCGATAGTTTACGGAATGCTAACAGCTAGGTTAGCCAGTTGAACTCTGACCCGAATGTGACACTTTTAACTTTATAGTTTACTAATTTGGCTGATGACACAGAACGACTCCGGTTTCAACCATAAATAACCACACAGGAGATGAACTGGCTGGTTTTTTTTGTTGGCACGGACTAACGAATGAAAGTCAAAGTGATTACTAGCTGTCCGCCCTCCTCATAGACAATGCTCATGCGTAGGGTAGGCTATATGATTTGGTTCTAAACTGGCTTTATATCATTTTCAATAAGGGTTTGAAGTTGATAAGTATTATGCACCGCTAACTAACTAAATAAGAAATAATCCATGGCTGCGGGAAGTAGGGGTGCCGAAGATGCTGCTGCACCCCCTGATAAAGTAATTAATTCCACAAAATGAGTGAACTAATCTTAATTACTCCTGTTTTAGCATTAGCGGAGAAAAATACTCCTTATGTGTGCGTTAAATAAACTGCTGAAACAGTATTAGCTAAAAAAAAAAGTCCTTGCTAATGACTTGTGATATGTGTACCCTCAGGAGAGGATGTGCCTGACCCAGAGGAGGAGGAGAAGAGGCTGGCGGCCGCAGCCCGGGAAGCCAACCGTTTATCTGAGCTGCGGCTGGTGCTGTTGGGCTGGAGGTGGCCTGGGAAGAGCCTCACAGGCAACACCATCCTGGGCCGCGAGGAGTTCCGCCTAGAACGGGCAGCCGAGTTCTGTGTCAAGCGTCAGACTGAGGTGGAGGGGCGCCAGGTGACAGTGATAGACACGCCGGGCTGGTTCTCAGCCCAGACAACGCCTCTCCTTTACCAGCAGGAGATGGTACGGGGCGCCACTATGTGTGGTCCCCCTGGCCCCCACGCCTTCCTGCTTGTCATCCCCGTGGGCATGTTTACTGAGGTGGACCGGGGCCGCATCGAGGAGCACCTGGCCCTGTTTGGGGAGAGCGTGTGGAGGCATACTATCCTAGTGTTCACTTGGGCTGAGGTACTGAGGAACATGTCCATCGAGAGACACATCAAGCGGGAGGGGAAGGATCTGCAGTGGGTGTTGGAAAAGTGCAAGAGGAGATACTTTGTCATCAATAACTGCATATTTGGGGAGCACCCCCAACTGAGGCGGCTCATGGAGAAGATAGAGAAGGTGGTGGCGGAGGAGGGCATCTATAACCCAGAGGAGGTGGAGGAGAAGAAACCTCTGGACCAAAACCAGAACCAGAACCGGGAGCTTGGGGCAAGGCCCAAAGTGAACTCTGCTGTAGGATTGGCCAAACTGGACGTGGACCCGCCCCACAGTGAGTGACAGCTTTACTGACAACTCAGACATAGTCTGGTACCAGGAAACAGCAGTCTCATAGGCTGAACCTCAGACCGGGTGAAATGTATAATCTTTGCTCTTCACTCCAAAACATGTGAACTTGCATTACAGTTGTATTATTCCACTTACGGTAACTGTATTTGAATTACTCATGTAGTGGTCATGTAGTGTGGAATTAGTCTCACTACCTCTCCCCTCAACCCTTTTTAACATTTCTTCCTTCATTTTTTAACTATTCTCTCAATTCATTAGGATTGTCCAGGACAGGGCAATATTCCTCTCCAGTAATATCAATACTGCTATTAACTAACCTAGATATTTTCACATAGACTTGACAATGACGTTTCTTCCAATTATATTACATCTGTTGTGTGTCCATTTTCAGATTCGGTGGATTGACTGACTGACTAAAGGAGCGATGGTGAGCCACCACAGTACCGATTTTAAGAGCTGCCGGATCTACATCCATACATCACCCTTAACCTCAAGGCCTGTATTCACACATTGTCTCAGTGTTGATCTAGAATCAGTTTGCCTTTTAAGATCATAATGAATGAGACCGGTGAAGGGCGACCTAATCCTAGATCAGCACTCGTACTCTGAGACAATTTCTGAATACAGACCCAGATTATTTTAGAGTTTTAAGATATATATTTTTTAATTTATATCAGTGTGAGCGATATTATCTGTAACTAGATGTAGGCCAACATTATGCTAGTTTGAGACTGTTCCCTCCCACCTATGACAGCTCTGATGAAATGTATCTATTTGGGGGTTAGATTTTTACTGATTTGGTTTGCACATGAAATTTTAAAAAGAAATATGACCAAGAAAAAAATCCCAGACATTCATACAGGATGATGAAAGAAACGCTAAATGACTTCAGATGGCCAATGTGTACTGGTATTTTTTAAAATTTTACCCTAATTTAGCTAGACATGTCAGTTAAGAACAAATTCTTATTTTCAATGACGGCCTAGGAACAGTGGGTTAACTGCCTTGTTCAGGGGCAGAGCGACAGATTTTGAACTTGTCAACTCGGGGATTCGATCTTGCCACGAACCACTAGGCTACCTTCTACCTGCCTAGTGGTTAGAGCGAGGGCCTAGTATAGGCTACCTGCCTAGCGGTTAGAGCTAGGGTAGACGGAGGGCCTACCCTTTGCTCCATAAAGGGAGGATAATGGGAAAACTACAGTACGAGACAAGTCTCTCTGAGGCTGGGAAAGAGACAGGGAAGTCCCTATGATACTTCTTAATCAAGTATTTACAGTACATACTAGACAGCAGAGCTCTACAGAGCAACCATTTTACTCTCATATGCATCTAAAAATAGATGTGTTGATCAAGTATGAGCACATGTGCGACTATCAAATTATTGCCCCAGAAAATACCTGCTGTAGACATTTTCAAAGTATTTGTTTGTGTGATTAGCTACCTTTTATGAAACAAAACAAGGAACTATGAAATCCATATAGCTATCCCACCTCGAGCAGCAACAGTGCCTGGGTGGGCTGTGCGCACCGAGGGAAGTGCTGAACGATACATTTTTAAGAAGCGCACTGGCATAGAAGTTGGTCGAATTTACCCGGAAGTCTACTAAAGTGGGACTTTGTCCTCGTGTTTCTTGGCAGTGTACATCGTTTTGTTCACTCTCTAGGTTTTTTTTTTAACGTTAAGAGTTTGCTCAACTGCTAGCGAAGAGACACGTCGGAAAATATCATCTCTCACAGACAGACATTACAACGGTGAAGGCCCTCCTATTATAAAGAGGCAGCTGAACATTTGTCTCGACTAAGTGACTCATATTTAAGGTTAAATTGTAATTGGTTGAGCATGGAACACTCTTAAAACTCCTACATTTTTCTATTTAGCAGCACATGTGCTCATTGTAAAACATGTTAGTGTAGAGCCCTGCACCGGTATTCTCTACAATTGCACTACTAGATTTGAAAATGTTTAATAATTGTCTGCGAAAATGTTGTTCGGGGAAATTGTGTGTGGAAAAGTTACCCAGTTGTGACCAAACCTAAATTGGCATTTTAGACTATGTTTTATCAAGCACTTGAAGTGCAGGTACTGTTTTACTCTACTAGTAGAGAATCCAAATATCTATGTCTGGGTTTTGTTCATGGGTGTGAAATGTTACATAAATATACAAAATCCACATGTATCAAACCCAACCTTCTATGCAAGCGTATAGCTACTGAAATGTAATTTAAAATGTAATTGTGTAATGATAAATTTAATGACACATTGCGTTTCATTTTTATACATAATTTTGGCAGTTATATGCTTCCGCAACACTCTAAATAGGGTCGCTTAATTATTCCGATTGGTTAGAAATGAAACACGATGTAGAATTACGATAGGCTTAACACTGTGAGTACAAGTATGTCTCTTATCATATCATCATCACATTATAATTGTATATTATTATATACTGTAGGTCTTTTACATTTACATTTACATTTAAGTCATTTAGCAGACGCTCTTATCCAGAGCGACTTACAAATTAATTTCTTCATATTCTGACAACCAATACTAGCTACTGGTAGGGACTAGCACTAACTCACATCCAGTGGTGGGCGTAATACGTATTTCTTTCCATGTTGATAATATATACAAACCCTTTCACAAACATCTCCATACTGATGATACGCATTGATGTTACATATTATTCTGTTAGCTCCACTTACGGGAATGCACATGTGCTGTAAGGGTTCTGAGTCGAGCAAAGTATCAGCACAGAAATATCTTTAAAGTTCTGTTTCGAGTTACCGCTGGTTGAATGATTTATCAGAGGGACATGAGGTAGGTGTCACCTCTAGTCGGTGCAACTAGAGTGGTCTTTTCTTTCCCTTTATAATTGATGCTGTTTTGTTTGTGTGAGAGAACTATGATTTCTATATTTTGTCTACTGCTGTAGTAGACAATTCTATCTTTCCTAAAGTATCCAAATAAAGTGTATGTTTTGCTGGAATGTATGTGAACCTGTGACCTCCAGTGTTTTTGTCAAGTCCTTACACACCTGAAGGCAAAATATCAATTGAGCTTTCCTCAGTTCCTTGTATGCTCTCACCTCCTGCTCAAAACCCATTGGAAAAGAAACTCAGAGGGGAGGGACCATGGACCTTCTCCTCCAATATGGTTAAGAAGTGTTAGAGTTGCGTAAATTCTAATCTGGTATCAGGATCAATATAACAATGAGTCACCGATTCTATACTATGTATTTTTTATTAGCTAAGTAATAAATGGCAAGTGCAACTTTCGTATATACGGGCTCACTGTAATACCACGCAGGGCAGTACAGGGAACTGACTGGATGTATGTAAATAGTTGTTCTTATACTGTGATGGACATAGGCCAACAGACGGGTTGGAACTATCACAGTAGAGGCTGGGCGTGGTTTAGACTTGCTCAGCCTATCGCAGGCGCTCAGGCAGGTCCCCGCCTCTTGGAGCTTCTTGGAGTCCTCCCTCGATGTATAGATTCTTACTATTCTGGTATCGCAGCCTAGTTATAACAGTTGCTCAGTTCCTGCTATTGTGTTGTTCAGTATTTTTCCATCTCAGTTAAACCTCGTAATGACCACCCCTCCCTATGCCTGCTTAACCACAACTTTGTAAGATACAGCAAGTCACACCATGTGCTCAATATTGTTACATACAAACACAAGGACAAAGCATCTGCTGGGCTGTTATCTACAGTTTTGCAACATGCAGGCCACACCATGTTACTCAGTTCTTGTCACACACACAAACAGGCAAGTAGATGTAGCAAGCAGTTGTTTAATCTCATGATGCTCAAGTGCACAAATGCAGATACTTCACACAGCCAACATCAGATAATATTTAATCATTAATATATGGTAATGGCTATAATGTAAAATACAGAATCCCACAGATGCAAGGAGATTTGAGGAATCACAGAAAGACAAATTGAGACCGACACTTACTGATGACGGCTGATCGAGTGTTGTTTCAAGTTGGCTATATCCTGGTCAATGTGTGGACTACCAAGTTCAAAGCCTGGTTTGGATTCAACATTTTACTAAGGATCTTTTTCCATGTATAAATTGTCCCTTTTAAGTGGAGTCCTTGGTGTATCAGTCAATGGGGTGTGTGTCAGCGATTGAGCTGTTATTGAAGTCAATAATGATTCATTAGAGATACTATTAAAGCGCTGGAACTGATGCGCATCAATAAATAACTGTGACAAAGCACAGGAAAACGACTTATCTAACGCGCTGTCGTCCTTGGATCTCGATCATTGCGGGGAGAGGACATTTGCGTGCTTCTGTTACGGGGAGAAGTCCACAAAGAAACTGACATTAAATGTGGAGAATGATACATTTTCATATGTTGGCCATCACCTTATTAATTTAACCAGTTGTAGGTAGGCTACTGTAGCCTACAATTTGACACAATAAATAGCCTATGTTGAAATGACAATATCACGGGAGTCAAATCAATTTGTGCCACTTGTGTAGCCTACCATCAGCTGGCAAACAAATGAACATAAAGCCTATAACTTTAGTTGATTGTTGTTGTAAGCCTTGTGTTATTATGCAATTATTAATGGCCTTGTTTGGTTTAATCAATAATTGTGACCGTGGTCACAGTTCTATCGCAATTGCTGATCAGCTATTGGATTGAAGGTAACGGTCAGTCAGATCAAATCAAATTGTATTTCTTCATCTACTTTGTGCATGACACAAGATTTGGCTACAGGTAAAAACAAATAAAAAACACTGGCTGTTGGTTGACAAGCATTCAGGTCATATCCATAATTTATTATTCATATTTGATTCAGGGATTGAAATTACGACACCATCATCAGTAGCCTATTCCAGCAGGTTATTGGGCAACGGAAGCACTTCTTACCTCGAAATCACCTCGCTGTTTATGTTGAATGAATTAGTCTATCAATTTAAACTAAGAAAGCAGCTAAATTATTGATTTACATCTTGCCTAGGCTACTGTAGGCTAAAACTACATATAGGTCAAATGGGCTATATGCTACCTGCATCTAGCTAACCAAATCATGGCACAGTTGAATTGAAATCATAAACCCAGATTTGAGTCAGTAGGCCTAGCCTACGCCTATTGAAATGACAAGTCAATATCGCAAATAGGCCATTCATAACGGTTTGTAGGCTAGTCTTAACATCTGGCACATAATAATGGCACCATTTGCCAGAAAATAGCCTAACATTGGTTTTGTGAAGTTTAATAAGGCCAAATGATCTTTTCTCTTCACTCTCTACCAAGAGAGTTCTCATCTATATTATTCGTAGCTGTCTACATACCACCACAGAAGAAAGCTGGCATTAAGACTGCTCTCAACCAACTCTATAAGGCCATAAGCAAAGAAGAAAGTGCTTACCTAGAAGTGGCGCTCCTAGTGGCCAGGGACTTTAATGCAGGCAAACTTAAATCAGTTTTACCAAATTTTTACCAGCCTGTCACATGTGTAACCAGAGGAAAACAAATCTTATACCACCTTTACTCCACACACGGAGATGCATACAAAGGTCTCCCCCACCCTCCATTTGGCAAATCTGACCATAATTATATCCTCCTGATTCCTGCTTACAAGCAAAAACGTAAGAAGGAAGTGCCAGTGACTTGCTCAACACGGAAGTGGTCAGATGACGTGCATGCTACACTACAGGACTGTTTTGCTAGCACAGACTGGAATATGTTCCGGGATACATCCAATGGCATTGAGCAGTACAACACAGTCATCAGCTTCATCAATAAGTGCATCGACAACGTCGTCCCCACAGTGACTGTACGAGCAGTTAAAGTCGGAAGTTTACATACACTTAGGTTGGAGTCATTAAAACTCGTTTTTCAACCACTCAACAAATGTCTTGGTAACAAACTATAGTTTTGTCAAGTCGGTTAGGACATCTACTTTGTGCATGACACAAGTAAATTTTCCAACAATTATTTACAGACAGATTATTTCACTTATAATTCACTCTATCACAATTCCAGTGGGTCAGAAGTTTATGTACACTAAGTTGACTGTGCCTTTAAACAGCTTGGAAAATTCCAGAAAATGATGGCATGGCTTTAGAAGCTTCTGATAGGGTAATTGACATCATTTGAGTCAATTGGAGGTGTACCTGTGGATGTATTTGAAGGCCTACCTTCAAACTCTTTGCTTGACATCATGGGAAAATCAAAATCAGCCAAGACATTAGAAAAATAATTGTAGACCTTCACAAGTCTGGTTCATCCTTGGGAGCAATTTCCAAACGGCTGAAGGTACCACATTCATCTGTACAAACAATAGTACACAAGTATAAACACCATGGTACCACGCAGCCTTGTGGGGATGCTGGAGGAAACAGGTACAAAAGTATCTATATCCACAGTAAAACGAGTCCTATGTCGACATAACCTGAAAGACCGCTCAGCAAGGAAGAAGCCACTCCTCCAAAACTGCCATAAAAAATCCAGACTACAGTTTGCAACTGCACATGGGGACAAAGATTGTGCTTTTTGGAGAAATGTCCTCTGGTCTGACAAAACAAAAATAGAACTGTTTGGCCATAATGACCATCGTTATGTTTGGAGGGAAAAGGTGGAGGCTTGTAAGCCGAAGAACACCATCCCAACCTTGAAGCACGGGGGTGGCAGCATCATGTTGTGGAGGTGCATTGCTGCAGGAGGGACTGGTGCACTTCACAAAATAGATGGCATCATGAGGTAGGAAAATTATGTGAATATATTGAAGCAACATCTCAAGACATCAGTCAGGAAGTTAAAGCTTGGTCACAAATGGTCTTCCAAATGGATAATGACCCCAAGCATACTTCCAAAATTGTGGCAAAATGGCTTATGAGCCACTGGGAATGTGATGAAATAAATAAAAGCTGAAATAAAGAATTCTCTCTACTATAAGGCAGCTCCAAAATGCAGGTGTTTCAGTCTAGCTCAGTACTTTCTGTGGTGGAGGGGCAGCCAGCGAAAGCACAGAGTGTAGGCTTTGAAAATTGTCTCTAGTTACGCTGTAATTGTCTCTGTCTTCTATCACTCATGGGGATACTACGTCATCGCAGAATCTTCAGGGAGAACTAGGCAGTTCAAGCGCTCTTGGGTGCTGCCATAGATTTACATTAGAAGCGCCCGTCCAAGAAGGCTCAAGGTCATTCGCCACAGATACGATTATGTCAAATCATGCTATATCTACCGTGGCTGTGATTGGACTGATCTTGTCAACATCATACTTTCAAAATCTTAGCTAGCTAGCTAGACAAGCAGTCATCATCATGAATCACATTGACCATCTACCGGCAAATCCTTTGCAAACCTTGTCATATGAAGAGAAAGCATAGATAAAACATTTCAGTGCTCATCAGCCATTGGACATAAACAATACACAACAAGTAAGAAATTGCAAATGCAACAATGAGTGGTTTGGAAGGAATCAGTATTTTGCTTCCCTGCCTGCTATTCGTTGGAGAGGATGTGTGGTCCAAGTCTGGGTTTAAGGATTTAAAGCATCTGTCTAAAAGGGTCTCTTTTCCAAGCTTAAAAGGATAAACATTCACACGCAACACCATGGGCCAGAAAAGGTTGGATACATTGGCCATGCTTTCAATCCAGCATGACTTCAGAACTCAGAACTGGGAAACTGGGTTGGTGTGGTTACACGTGGTCTGCAGTTGTGAGGCCGGTTGGACATACTACCAAATTCTCAAAAACGACATTGGAGGCGGCTTATGGTAGAGAAATTAACATTAAGCTTTGGTGGACATTCCTGCAGTCAGCATGCCAATTGCATGCTCCCTCACAACTTGAGAAATCGGTGGCATTGTGTTGTGTGACAAAAGTGCACACTTTAGAGTGGCCTTTTATTGTCCCCAGCACAAGGTCCACCTGTGTAATGTTCATGCTGTTTAATCAGTTTCTTGATACGCCACACCTGTCAGGTGGATTAATTATCTTGGTAAAGGAGAAATGCTCACTAACAGGGATGTAAACAAATTTGTGCACAACATTCGAGAGAAATAAGCTTTTTGTGCATATGGAAATATTTGGGATCTTTTATTTCAGTTCATGAAAAATGGGACCAACACTTTACATGTTGCGTTTATATTTTTGTTCAGTATATTTTTCTTACTCTCTGACCACATAGGTCTACTAAAATACTTAAAATGGTAAGTTGCGTCTCTCTCTCTCTCTCTCTCTCTCTCTCTCTCTCTCTCTCTCTCTCTCTCTCTCTCTCTCTCTCTCTCTCTCTCTCTATGCACGTTTTACTGAGTTACACAAATCCACGAGTCAGTAGAAACCATATTTATTTAAGCAAGTCAACCATATCAGCTATGGTTTTTCAAAAGGCAGCAAATGAGGCTGAATAAACTTTTTCGCTGCCAGATGAGGCTCCGCTGAGGTGTAGCGGTTGTAAGGATTCACTCCATGGTGCTGAAATGAAACCTTTTAAAAATATATTTTTTATTTAACCTTTAGTTAACTAGGCAAGTCAGTGAAGAACAAATTCTTATTTATAATGACAGCCTACCAAGGCCAAACCCTGACGACGATGGGCCAATTGTGTGTCGCCCTATGGGACTCCTAATCACGGCCGGATGTGATTCTGTATGGATTCGAACCAGGGACTGTAGTGACACCTCTTTGTGGGCACCGTTTGGCTCCGTTATAGTGCAATTCATGTTTTGTTTAGTGTTGTGTTGTGTAGTGGCTTTGCTGGCATGCATTAAAAAGGAGTTTGCCCCACCAAGATTTACATGTTAAAATTGCCACTGCAAACATCTTGCCCCCCTCCCCTAACAATCCCATCCACAGTGATTGATTGACAGGCCCAAACTATTAAATGGATAGTTGACCCAAATTACATAATGACACATTGGTTTCCTTACCCTAAGTGTCCACAACAGCAGAGCCAATAAAATACATAATTTGAAGAAGAAAAATAATTGTGGTAATTCATATCTTGCAGTTAAACTCGGAATATGACTTGAATCTCAAGAGAAGAAAGGTTTCAAAACTGTCCTGAACATATAGACTTAGACAATATCCAAAACAACTAACAATTACTTTTTATCGCAAAGTCATTTCGTTCTAATCAATTCCAAAACTAAACTCACCAATCTGGGAAGTACAATCGTTAAAGTATTCAATAATCAGTGTATTTTGGATGGAATCAAGGCATTAGAATGTACCAGAGGCCACCAAAATAGCTTGTTTTGCAAAAGAAAATATGCGGGGGGCAATCACCCCCAGGCCCACCCAGCCCAGACTCACTGGCTTGCTACTTTTTCCACTAAATGTACTTGAGGAAAACACCGTCACCAGCGAAAACACAACGAAGGCCTGATCGCCAGTAAAAACCCAATGACGGCTGGACTACCAATGAAAACAACAAAGGCTGTTCACCAGTGAAAACACATTGAACACAATGAAGTCTGGTCTGGTAAGACCAGCTTGACCAGCATCCGACCAGCTTGCAATTTAGGCTGGTCTATAGTGTTTTTTTTTTCTCAACATGGAAGACTATCATGTGAACTCAATTGCATCCTATTCCAAATGGACCTGTACTCTATGAAAAAGTTCCACCACTAGATGGCAATAAGACATCATGTTTGTACTTATAAAACCCAGCATTCAGTTGACAAAACCTACAAAAATAATGCTATGGTATTAATATTAGATGGGTGTTTGCCAGGGTTTTACCATATTATTATGCTCATGGACATGTTGTTTAATATACTATAACAATACTATAATATATGTATGATTACGCAATAAGCCCCGTGGAGGTGTGGTATATGGCCAAAATGCACGACGAGTGCTTGTTTATACATACTGTTCTTATGCACGACGAGTGCCTGGATACAGCCCTTAGTTGTGGTATATTGGCCATCTACCACAAACCCCCCGAGATGCCTTATTGATATTATAAACAAGTTACCAACGCAATTAGAGTAATACCAATATGTTTTGTCATACTCTTGGTATACGGTCTGATATACCACGGCTGTCAGCCAATAAGAATTCAGAGCTCGAAACACCCAGTTTATAATAAATTATAGTACATTGTTGGACTGCCCTCTGACACCACTACAAACCACTGACAGTATAGAGGAATCCTCTTGACAGTCGGCCGTGCACCTCTCCATTCCCTACATGCCCTCTTCACCCCTATCCTCACCTCAAGTGGCCCACCTGAGGTGGGGTATAAAGTAATGTATAAATGTTGTTGGTGCTTCAGATGGAGTCCCTGGAGCTTTCTTCTGCATGTCTCTGTACCTTTTTGCAGTGTTACTCTTGTTTTAGTGTTTTCCCCCAGCGGTAGTGTTTGGCGTAGCAGGCTCTGGTGACAGTCCGGATATATGATGAGTATTCCTTAAAGGGGGCTTTTTCTGGATTGGTGACTTTTTCTTTACAATGGCTATTCTATTCTGTTTTCTACAAGGATGGTTTAAAAGGCTTCCATCTGGCTGTTATTTATTCACCACATCACGGTTTATCAGGAAGAATGGAGATGACAATTGTGTGTGTGTGTGTGTGTGTGTATGCACCCACATGTTGGTGTGTGTGTGGTCCAATCTCTGACCCACCCCCATGCACAGAAAGCTCCTGGTCCTTGCTTTGGATCCCCCCTAACACACTCCACTGGTCCTTCGCTGTAGTGCTGATTCTTAAAAAACACACAAACGTTTCACTTAAACAAGTCTAGCAGCAGTGACTTCCCCAGCCAGTCAAAGAGCCCCTCAAATCTCAACATCTGCTCCATGAAACCTGCTTTCAATTCATCCCCAAACACACCTGTTTACTCTCTCACACACACACACACACACACACACACACACACACACACACACACACACACACACACACACACACACACACACACACACACACACACACACACACACACACACACACACACACACACACACACACACACACACACACACACTTGTTTACAAAGTCCGAATCCCAGCCTCGGTGAGACACATCCAGGCAGACACTCATGCTGCTGCGCCGTGTGAAGCCCAGCTGTCAGACGCGGAGCTTTCCGAGCTCATCTAAAACTTGAATGAAATCTGCCTGCGTTGGAGGTACATTTTTTTAAAAATAACCCGACAGGCTTCTGTTGTGTAAAGACTGTAGACAGTTCTGCTGCCTTCACGTGTTGTTTGAGGGGAATTTGCAGTTGTGTATCAGCTTCAAAAAGACATTATCCCCCGGATTCTGTCTAATTGCAATCATCTGTATGTATATGCACACAGAACTGAGCACAGCCACTAAACAGCCTCTCAAGAGATGGAAAACTTTAAATGGATTTTGGATTATACCAACTGAAGTTCTTGGTGTCATATTTAAATGAAACATATCTGTTATGGGGTCTAATGGCTTGGGGGTACAGAATACTAAGGTTTAATACAAGTATCCTGTGTCTGTCTCACGCCTCACTCTGTGTGCGCTATTCATTTATTTATCCACAACAGCAGGGATTACAAGATTCAACAGTGATTTTGGGTTGGATAGGAGTTTTGCAGCTGCTAGAGGGGTTTTTGAAACTCAATGATTTATACCACGCTTGGCATTTGAGTGAGATACCACCACAATATTTCCTCTTAACCTTCATCGAAAACTCAATTTCAGGAGAGATTGTGGCCACTGCTTTGGCTGAATTGCTTTGAGAAACACATTGATGTAGAGGTTAAACCCAGCAGACGACCCTACTTTACCCAAACATCCTTTCCTCTTTTTTTTGATCAAGTCTTGAAAAATACTGGCTACGCCAGCTCTCCACTGAGGAAAACACTCTTCTTGCTGTTTCCTCCTCATCAGCAGCACTCACACATACACACACAGTGGTGGAAAAAGTACCCAATTCTCATACCTGAGTAAAAGTAAAAGATACCTTAATAGAAAAAGACTCAAGTACAAGTGAAAGTCACCCAGTAAAATACTACTTGAGTAAAAGTCAAAAGTATTTGATTCGATATATACTTAAGTATCAAAAGTAAATGCAATTGCTAAAATATACTTAAGTGTCAAAAGTAAAAAGTATAAATAATTTCAAATGACTTATTAAGCAAACCAGACGGCACAATTGTCTTTCATTTTTAATGTATCGATAAGCAGGAGCACACTCCAACACTCAGACATCATTTACAAACTGTCATGTTTTGTCATTAATTATCATGTCTTGTCCCTGTGCTTCCCCTTCTATTCGTTTCCCTCTGCTGGTCTTATTAGGTTCTTTCCCTCTTTCTATCCCTCTCTCTCCCCCTCCCTCTCTCACTCTCTCGCTCTCTCTTCTCTCTATCGTTCCGTTCCTGCTCCCAGCTGTTCCTATTCCCCTAATCAATCATTTAGTCTTCCCACACCTGTTCCCGATCCTTTTCCCTGATTAGAGTCCCTATTTCTCTCCTTGTTTTCCGTTCCTGCCCCGTCGGATCCTCATCTATAATTCACCGTGCTGTGTCTATGTTTTGCCCTGTCGTGTCGTGTTTCCCTCAGATGCTGCGTGGTGAGCAGGTGTCTGAGTCTGCTAGGTTCAAGTGCCTTCCCGAGGCAACCTGCAGTTCTCGATCAAGTCTCCAGTCTGTTCTCGTCTTTACGAGTAGTATTATGCTTTTTGTTTTGTAAAGTTTCTTACTGGATTAAAAACTCTGTTTTCGCCAAGTCGCTTTTGGGTCCTCATTCACCTGCATAACAGAAGGATCCGACCAAGGAATGGACCCAGCGACTACAGAGGCTCGTAACACTGCCGTCAAGATCCAAGGAGCCATGCTCGGCAGACACGAGCAGGAATTGTCTGCTGCTCGCCATGCCGTGGAGAACCTGGCCGCCCAGGTTTCCGACCTCTCTGGACAGTTCCAGAGTCTTCGTCTCGTGCCACCTGTTACTTCCTGGCCTGCCGAGCCTCCGGAACCTAGGGTTAATAACCCACCTTGCTACTCCGGGCAGCCCACGGAGTGCCGCTCCTTTCTCACCCAGTGTGATATTGTGTTCTCTCTCCAACCCAACACATACTCTAGTGAGAGAGCTCGGGTTGCTTACGTCATTTCACTCCTTACTGGCCGGGCCCGAGAGTGGGGCACAGCTATCTGGGAGGCAAGGGCTGATTGTTCTAACAATTACCAGAACTTTAAAGAGGAGATGATTCGGGTTTTTGACCGTTCAGTTTTTGGTGGGGAGGCTTCTAGGGCCCTGGCTTCCTTATGCCAAGGTGATCGATCCATAACGGATTACTCTATAGAGTTTCGTACTCTTGCTGCCTCTAGTGACTGGAACGAGCCGGCGCTGCTCGCTCGTTTTCTGGAGGGACTCCACACAGTGGTCAAAGATGAGATTCTCTCTCGGGAGGTTCCTTCCAGTGTGGACTCTTTGATTGCTCTCGCCATCCGCATAGAACGACGGGTAGATCTTCGTCACCAGGCTCGTGGAAGAGAGCTCGCATCAACGGTGTTTCCCTGCTCCGCATCGCAACCATCTCCCTCCTCTGGCTCTGAGACTGAGCCCATGCAGCTGGGAGGGATTCGCATCTCGACTAAGGAGAGGGAACGGAGGATCACCAACCGCCTGTGCCTCTATTGCGGATTTGATGGACATTTTGTTAATTCATGTCCAGTAAGAGGCCAGAGCCCATCAGTAAGCGGAGGGCTACTGGTGAGCGCTACTACTCAGGTCTCTTCATCTAGATCCTGTACTACTATGTCGGTCCATCTACGCTGGACCGGTTCGGGTGCTACATGCAGTGCCTTGATTGACTCTGGGGCTGAGGGTTGTTTCATGGACGAAGCATGGGTTCGGAAACATAACATTCCTTTCAGACAGTTAGACAAGCCTACGCCCATGTTTGCCTTAGATGGTAGTCATCTTCCCAGTATCAGATTTGAGACACTACCTTTAACTCTCACAGTATCTGGTAACCACAGTGAGACTATTTCTTTTTTGATTTTTCGTTCACCTTTTACACCAGTTGTTTTGGGTCATCCCTGGCTAGTATGTCATAATCCTTCTATTAATTGGTCTTGTAATTCTATCCTATCCTGGAACGTATCTTGTCATGTGAAGTGCTTAATGTCTGCCATCCCTCCCATTTCTTCTGTCCCCACTTCTCAGGAGGAACCTGGCGATTTGACAGGAGTGCCGGAGGAATATCATGATCTGCGCACGGTCTTCAGTCGGTCCCGAGCCAACTCTCTTCCTCCTCACCGGTCGTATGATTGTAGTATTGATCTCCTTCCGGGGACCACTCCTCCTCGGGGTAGACTATACTCTCTGTCGGCTCCCGAACGTAAGGCTCTCGAGGATTATTTATCTGTGTCTCTTGACGCCGGTACCATAGTGCCTTCTTCCTCTCCGGCCGGGGCGGGGTTCTTTTTGTTAAGAAGAAGGACGGTACTCTGCGCCCCTGCGTGGATTATCGAGGGCTGAATGACATAACGGTTAAGAATCGTTATCCGCTTCCCCTTATGTCATCAGCCTTCGAGATTCTGCAGGGAGCCAGGTGCTTTACTAAGTTGGACCTTCGTAACGCTTACCATCTCGTGCGCATCAGAGAGGGGGACGAGTGGAAAACGGCGTTTAACACTCCGTTAGGGCATTTTGAGTACCGGGTTCTGCCGTTTGGTCTCGCCAATGCGCCAGCTGTTTTTCAGGCATTAGTTAATGATGTTCTGAGAGACATGCTGAACATCTTTGTTTTTGTCTATCTTGACGATATCCTGATTTTTTCACCGTCACTCGAGATTCATGTTCAGCACGTTCGACGTGTTCTACAGCGCCTTTTAGAGAATTGTCTCTACGTAAAGGCTGAGAAGTGCTCTTTTCATGTCTCCTCCGTTACTTTTCTCGGTTCCGTTATTTCCGCTGAAGGCATTCAGATGGATTCCGCTAAGGTCCAAGCTGTCAGTGATTGGCCCGTTCCAAGGTCACGTGTCGAGTTGCAGCGTTTTTAGGTTTCGCTAATTTCTATCGGCGTTTCATTCGTAATTTCGGTCAAGTTGCTGCCCCTCTCACAGCTCTTACTTCTGTCAAGACGTGTTTTAAGTGGTCCGGTTCCACCCAGGGAGCTTTTGATCTTCTAAAAGAACGTTTTACGTCCGCTCCTATCCTCGTTACTCCTGACGTCACTAGACAATTCATTGTCGAGGTTGACGCTTCAGAGGTAGGCGTGGGAGCCATTCTATCCCAGCGCTTCCAGTCTGACGATAAGGTTCATCCTTGCGCTTATTTTTCTCATCGCCTGTCGCCATCTGAGCGCAACTATGATGTGGGTAACCGTGAACTGCTCGCCATCCGCTTAGCCCTAGGCGAATGGCGACAGTGGTTGGAGGGGGCGACCGTTCCTTTTGTCGTTTGGACAGACCATAAGAACCTTGAGTACATCCGTTCTGCCAAACGACTTAATGCCCGTCAAGCTCGTTGGGCGTTGTTTTTCGCTCGTTTCGAGTTTGTGATTTCTTACCGTCCGGGTAGCAAGAACACCAAGCCTGATGCCTTATCCCGTCTGTTTAGTTCTTCTGTGGCTTCTACTGATCCCGAGGGGATTCTTCCTTATGGGCGTGTTGTCGGGTTGACAGTCTGGGGAATTGAAAGACAGGTTAAGCAAGCACTCACGCACACTGCGTCGCCGCGCGCTTGTCCTAGTAACCTCCTTTTCGTTCCTGTTTCCACTCGTCTGGCTGTTCTTCAGTGGGCTCACTCTGCCAAGTTAGCTGGTCATCCCGGTGTTCGAGGCACTCTTGCGTCTATTCGCCAGCGCTTTTGGTGGCCGACTCAGGAGCGTGACACGCGCCGTTTCGTGGCTGCTTGTTCGGACTGCGCGCAGACTAAGTCGGGTAACTCTCCTCCTGCCGGTCGTCTCAGACCGCTCCCCATTCCTTCTCGACCATGGTCTCACATCGCCCTAGACTTCATTACCGGTCTGCCTTTGTCTGCGGGGAAGACTGTGATTCTTACGGTTGTCGATAGGTTCTCTAAGGCGGCACATTTCATTCCCCTCGCTAAACTTCCTTCCGCTAAGGAGACGGCACAAATCATTATCGAGAATGTGTTCAGAATTCATGGCCTCCCGTTAGACGCCGTTTCAGACAGAGGCCCGCAATTCACGTCACAGTTTTGGAGGGAGTTCTGTCGTTTGATTGGTGCGTCCGTCAGTCTCTCTTCCGGGTTTCATCCCCAGTCTAACGGTCAAGCAGAGAGGGCCAATCAGACGATTGGTCGCATACTACGCAACCTTTCTTTCAGAAACCCTGCGTCTTGGGCAGAACAGCTCCCCTGGGCAGAATACGCTCACAACTCGCTTCCTTCGTCTGCTACCGGGTTATCTCCGTTTCAGAGTAGTCTGGGTTACCAGCCTCCTCTGTTCTCATCCCAGCTTGCCGAGTCCAGCGTTCCCTCCGCTCAAGCGTTTGTCCAACGTTGTGAGCGCACCTGGAGGAGGGTGAGGTCTGCACTTTGCCGCTACAGGGCACAGACTGTGAGAGCCGCCAATAAACGCAGGATTAAGAGTCCAAGGTATTGTTGCGGCCAGAGAGTGTGGCTTTCCACTCGCAACCTTCCTCTTACGACAGCTTCTCGTAAGTTGACTCCGCGGTTCATTGGTCCGTTCCGTGTCTCCCAGGTCGTCAATCCTGTCGCTGTGCGACTGCTTCTTCCGCGACATCTTCGTCGCGTCCATCCTGTCTTCCATGTCTCCTGTGTCAAGCCCTTTCTTCGCACCCCCGTTCGTCTTCCCTCCCCCCTCCCGTCCTTGTCGAGAGCGCACCTATTTACAAGGTACGTAAGATCATGGACATGCGTTCTCGGGGACGGGGTCACCAATACTTAGTGGATTGAGAGGGTTACGGTCCTGAGGAGAGGAGTTGGGTTCCGTCTCGGGACGTGCTGGACCGTTCGCTTATTGATGATTTCCTCCGTTGCCGCCAGGGTTCCTCCTCGAGTGCGCCAGGAGGCGCTCGGTGAGTGGGGGGTACTGTCATGTTTTGTCATTAATTATCATGTCTTGTCCCTGTGCTTCCCCTTCTATTCGTTTCCCTCTGCTGGTCTTATTAGGTTCTTTCCCTCTTTCTATCCCTCTCTCTCCCCCTCCCTCTCTCACTCTCTCGCTCTCTCTTCTCTCTATCGTTCCGTTCCTGCTCCCAGCTGTTCCTATTCCCCTAATCAATCATTTAGTCTTCCCACACCTGTTCCCGATCCTTTTCCCTGATTAGAGTCCCTATTTCTCTCCTTGTTTTCCGTTCCTGCCCCGTCGGATCCTCATCTATAATTCACCGTGCTGTGTCTATGTTTTGCCCTGTCGTGTCGTGTTTCCCTCAGATGCTGCGTGGTGAGCAGGTGTCTGAGTCTGCTAGGTTCAAGTGCCTTCCCGAGGCAACCTGCAGTTCTCGATCAAGTCTCCAGTCTGTTCTCGTCTTTATGAGTAGTATTATGCTTTTTGTTTTGTAAAGTTTCTTACTGGATTAAAAACTCTGTTTTCGCCAAGTCGCTTTTGGGTCCTCATTCACCTGCATAACACAAACAAAGCATTTTTCTTCAGTGAGTCCGCCAGATCAGAGGCAGAAGGAATGACCATATGCTGTCTTGATAAGTGCTTAAATTGGACCATTTTCCTGTCCTGTAAAGGATTCAAAATTTAACGAGTACTTTTGGGTGTCAGGGAAAGTGTATGGCGCAAAAAAAGTACATTCTTTTCTTTAGGAACGAAGAAAAGTAAAAGTTGTCAAAAATAGATATTGTAAAGTACAGATACCCCCCAAAACGACTTAAGTAGTACTTAAGTACTTAACACCACTGCTCACACAGCAGGATGGACCAACAGCCTTCAAAGGAAACCACGAGGGACTCTGCTGGAGGGAAGGGAAACACAGAACTCACCGAGGGGAGGATAAGAGACTGACCGAGAGGGGCAGCACAGCATGGTCTCTTTTGTGTTGCTACTTAGGTATTAATGATGACTTATACTTGTAGTGTACAATTCCCCAATGTCACAACAGTAACTACTAAGTCGGAGGTGAGGTGAACAGAAAAGTGGAAAACAAGACTTAAACAACATTGTTTATTTCAAATGTAATCAAAATGACAGTAGTTACAGAAATTACAGACAGCTAGGGTACTGTGTGATTTTTGAGTCTCTCGTTGTCATGTCCTAAAGAGTTTTGTAATGAGATCGGAAAACAAAACATAGGGTCACAGCTTCCTCCGTCCTCCATTTTGAGTTCAGGCAATCACCGTGGAACAAGACTTGTACCTGTATGAGTTACATTGTTGGTTTTAAGTCATTCGTCTGTAGAAAAAGCAACAGCACTTTGCAGTATTCTAATCTCAACAACAGCACAACGGCTGCGTTTAGACAGGCAGCCCAATCCTAATATTTTCTTCCACTAATTGGTCTTTTGACAGAGATCTGATGTGATTGGTCAAAAGACCAATTAGTGGAAAAAAGATCAGAATTGGTCTGCCTGTCTAAACGCAGCAAATGTTGCTTTTCTTATTCTAAAAAAGCATGTTAAGAGAATGTTGGTTGAAAGCAATCAGGCCATTCAGTGATTACTGGAGTAACTTGAATATGCTTTCTTCTCCCAAACAACTAGTTTGAAAGTGTTGCAATCACTGTCTAACGCAGACTGAACACTTAGGCCTACTGAATGCCCCCAACTTCTTCCTCCAAGTTTGTTTACAAAACTCAAACCCCTCTATCAGCTCTATCCTCAGTCCACTTCGGGCTGCGTCCCAAATGGCAACCTATTCCCTTATAGTACACTGCTTTTCACCAGAGCCCCATGGGCCCTGGTCCAAAGTAGTGCACTAAATAGGGGATAGAATGCCATTTGGGACACATCGTTGAGTGGTTATAAAAACATTTGCAGTTTTAGGTGGCAGCAGAACAAGCAGATGTCCCAGAGAGCTCAAACAACACAGCATTTCTCCACAAGGGAAGACTGAGCAAATCTCAAAGCAGTGTCTGCGTCCCAAATGGCACCATATTCCCTGTCTAGTGCACTTTGTAGGGAATAAGGAAGCATTTGGGACTACGGTATTTGGCTGTAGGCATGGAAAATCTGTGAGGGTAGTCACGTGTGCCTCCCCCTCACCCCCCCCCAGCCCATCGACTCTTTGACACTGTTTTGGAAAATAAGCGTAATGTTCAGTAGATGGTTACTGTGCTCAGTAACTCCACCTCTGTAGATGGACTTGTTATGAGTGGGGTTGTGTTGAGTTCTGGCGTAGCTGATGAATCATTCATCCTATAGGAGCATGTGCGCGCGTGTGTGTGTGTCTATGCCTCTGCGTGTGTTTTGAGTTGAATGTAGGCCTGTGGCTGTGTGCTCAAAGTGGTGAGTGCAATGTGAAAATAGTGGTTTGATTCAACGTCAAGGGGCGAGATTGATTTGGACTTGGTGGGGAATGAAGTGAGAGATTGTGAACATGGGACACAGAGCAGAAGAGGTCTCCTTGGTAGAGAACGTCGTAGTATGTTGACAAAATAAACATTGGGATGGGTCTTTGGTCTCAGTGCAATGGGGGATGAATTCATCATCAATGATGTAACCCTAAATAATTCCCAATCGTTATCACATTTTTGAAAATAACAAAATGCATAATGAAGTTGGATGAATGTTATATTGCACATTTGAGATATATATATATATGTTGTATAATCTATTTATTTGTCATTCTAAATAGTACCGTGTGTATGTACCATTGTAACCCAAGGCATATTTCCCAGCTCAATCTACAATCGATGGTGAAATACATTTCATTGTATTTGTTCGGTCGGTCTTGGTACAGTATACAAATCATAAGTATGAAGAAACAAAAATCATCATTTTGTTTGATTTGATCAATGTATGAAAGCCTTGTCCGGTATATCGACCAGCAACAGCAGTTATGCAATGATTGATACATTAATTCACATTTGAAAAAAAAAAAAAAACATTTTTTTTTGAGAAGGCCACTCAAAATGAAAAACAAAATAGTAATATAATATATCATATGTATGCTTTTTCAGTAATAACCCGAATCTGCAAATGTTTTGAGAGTCAATCTACAAAGGTGTAGGCCCATGTATATACATTGCTATGCTAGGGTTAAATGGCATGTACTAGTCATCCATTCATATTGACTTGGAACATTAAGGAGGTTAGAGATCTCCCCAAAAAAAGTATTTTTGACATTACGTTCGTTTAACGTTTCGGCAGATATCTCACTCCATATAACACGAATCCTCCAGTCCTGTACAATTTAGATTCTTCTTCAGGTTGAAACAGCAGCAGGTCAAACTGCTATTGAAAACCACACTGTATACCACAATTCAAAACCCAGGCAAACTCATGCCAGGTACGTTTTTTAATGTATCGCCAACGCGTCTCATAACATCTTGTTAATGTACCTCAGGTCAACCAATCAGCATCAATTACACAGAACCAGCTCAAACTGACCCACCTTCAAGCAGGTGGATATCTAATCACACAAACACAACACGCACACAAACACTCACTCACTCACTCACTCACTCACTCACTCACTCACTCACTCACTCACTCACTCACTCACTCACTCACTCACTCACTCACTCACTCACTCACTCACTCACTCACTCACATATAGACCATGCATACACACAACCGCACACAGTCACAAGCGCCTGTCTTGCAATTTTGCATTAGTAGCACAAGTCAAATGAACTAAAGATATATGTGCATGGAAAAACCTTTTGTGCAAAAAAATGTTTGAGCAGACTCCAGTCAAGGAAACAATGGCACGGCAGTACTGAAATCACTGTAAAAGAAGAACAGCATATGTTAATAAGGGAGGAATCAAACCAATGACAAGAGAAGAGTGTGTCCATCACCCCATCGTGGAAAACAGAGGTTTTGTCAGTAAGCAAAAACCACACAATCTTTGACAAAATGAAAAAAACAAAGAGATGCCAGAGCTGAACAAAAGAGACAGAACTGAACATTTCCAGACTTGCAGACTGCTACTCCTTGGTGGGATGAGTGGCAGTAGCAAGAGCATATCACACTATTGAACCACACTATGGAGTAAGCTATGGTAAAGAAGCCTTATTGTGGTAGTGGGAAGCAAGACAAACCCCCCCACACTGATTATGAGAAAACCCAAGTTTTAAAAAAGCAACAGAAACAAAATATGAAAAAAGTACATTTGCAAAATCCCAAAAGGATGTAAAGTTTATATAACCTCACCAACATTTAAAGTCGAGATCTCTGTTCACATACTCAGTATTGTTTCTGAAAAATATATTGTATAATTCCACCTACTCCCCCAATGCATCACAGTTACTCTGTACAACCCATTCAATAGCCTAGTTTACACCTTGTGCTAACATGTGAG
Organism: Oncorhynchus gorbuscha; assembly: GCF_021184085.1. Lineage (NCBI taxonomy): Eukaryota > Metazoa > Chordata > Actinopteri > Salmoniformes > Salmonidae > Oncorhynchus > Oncorhynchus gorbuscha. The sequence continues at coordinate 31,710,196 of NC_060179.1, read as the reverse complement.
TTTCGTGATCTGATCAATATGATCCAGTCACTATCTGATCAAGGTTTTTTCGCCTCCACACATAGTATTAAAATGTGTCTCTTATCCGTCCACTGTGCCTGCATTGTGACCAGATTAGCTCATGCCTCCCTGTATGCAAATTATTTGACAGATATTCTTTAAAATAATATGGATGATTTGTTTTAAGACAGTTACTGAAGCCCCTAAGTCAATTTTCATAACTGTCAATTATTTTAAAGGCCGGTATTATGATGATTTAAATGGTTTTGACCATCCACATCTGTTTACACTTAATTGATATCCAGACACAATGCGTGCCTGACTACCTCCGGAGGTGGTCAGGAAGATCTGATCACAATCAGATCACAATGTGTCTTTTAATCATCTACACTTGTCTTAAAATGTTGGCACGATCAAAATGTGGACAAGATCAGGACAAAGGACGCATGTCAGCACCAGGTACAAACGTGGCTACTTTTCCTCTGTCCCCAACAAGTCAGTCAGTCAGTCAGTCACTTCAACCAGCACGAGTGTGAGACTTTGAGAACTTGGATGAAGAGCTGACTTGAGATCAGTTTTCAAGGTTTACCTACAGCACAGTCCCTCTGGCAGTGACCCTCCCTAAGCTCTCAGATCAGCTCTTTGTTGGACAAGCTATGGTTGAAGGTGGTAGTCCACCATGGTAGTCCACCAAACACAAGGCCCACTCTTCAACAACCAGCAAGAGTGTGGGGTTTTTCAAATTAACACCTCCACAATTTTCTAATTTAAGTTTACAATCTTGACAGTGAGTGTTTTAATCAACAAAACAAGAGACCAGCGTCAATCAGTCGCCATGGGTATGGCAGATTCGGAAGGTCTGTTTCTGGGGCAATACTGGTGTGTCAGTGCCTGTGGAGCAGGCGCAAGGGGGGGCAATACGGGAGGGGGGAGAGCGGCACGGCGGGGTGTGTGTGTGTGTGTGGTGGGGGGGATGCCCTTTAGCACTGCTCAGACTCGATGAAGCCTTCTTTCTCCTGGCCCACGGGCTCCACCTCCGCATAGGCTGGGTGACCGGACCCTCGGCGGAACTTCATGGCCGGCCACCTGCTGGGACGTCTCTGGAGAAGGGGAAAGGGGTCACAGGTTAAGCCGGGTGTACAGTACAAGATTTTAGCCCTAATGACATTTTTTTGAGATCGGAGACAAAATCCCCATGTTGTTGCCCACTCGCGGGGCGTGCAGCTGTCACCGACGCTTGCTTAATGTAAGCGGGTCAGAGACAGAGTCTGAGGCTACCGATCACGTCTTTTCGCTGTCCCAGACATTTTCAAACATGTTTAATTTTATCGGCACAAAATCTGCAAAGCTCTTGTAGTGTGAGATGTGCAACAACAAGTTTTGAGAACAATGATCAGCAATAGCCAATGAGAGCTCGCCAAAGATGAAGCCAGTGAGATGATGACATTGTTTCGCATCACCCAGAATATAACTCTCGAGCAGGAGCGATGACTACCAGTATACATTTGTACTTGCCTTTAACCAAAGCCAAAGTGTCAAATCGTTACTGCTCTGAAGATCACAATTAATGTCAACTCTGTATGGCAAGCGTGAATGTCTGACTGAAAACTTATGAGGCTGCTTTGAGCCACAGCTTGTTCTAGCTACATTAACAATCTTATCACGTCATCATATCATTGTTTTGCAAGACAATGTGGTGGTACGGAGAATCCTCACGACCAAGAATCTCGTCGTGTGTGACACCCCACCAGATCGTTTTAGTGTGCGCACCACTACGTTGGCAAGACAACCAAAACTACACGAAAGACACCCGTTTAATGTGAGAGGCTCAGCGATGTAAGGATTTTGACAGTCGTGTAGTGTACACCCGGCATTAGAGGACCGTATATAAATATGTTAGAGGTCATGAGGGTCATTGAGGTTTCAGACTAGGGTCAAAGACCAAAGGTTAGCAATGCCACTGACCTGTGCCCAGGGTTAGGCCACTGTGCTACGTCCTGTGTCAGCTGAGCTGTCAGTAGCTAGAGTGCCCTTCTCATTTGAATTATGATAGTTCGCGTTAGTAATAAGCAAAGTACATTGTATCACAGACGGCGAGAATAATATCTAAGGTATCTTAGGCATGCATGACTGAAGCCGATGTATTGTATGAGATTAATAGAAACACGCCCGTTTAATATACACCATGTACTAAACCACTCGGTGAGTGATGAAAGCTCATCGAGAGAAACATTTGAATTCTCTCAGGGAAATTGTTCCTTGTTCGAGGGATTGGCTCATGGTGCGCTATTGACCTTGAAGATTATGCGTTTGTCCTTTATTTTCCCTAGATGTTTAAACATCAATCCGTCTCATTACATTTTCCAATCCGTACAAATGAAACCGAAACCATTTCATTGTCGAAGCAGTCGTAGGCATTTATCAACAAAGAACCAAGCCTGCACCCTGTGAAAGCAATCATGCATTTTTATGAGTTGGAGAAACGGATCAAGTGTAAAACTATGAAGTGTGCTATCCTTTACAGTGTGTTTTTGGCGGGGCTGCATCCCAAGGGGCACACTATCCTCCATAAAGTGCACTATCTTTTAAAAGAGCCCTATGGACCTTGGTCAAAGGTAGTGCAATTTGGGACACATACGGGCGTCTGGTTGTTGGCTGACAGATAGACTGACCTGGGAATTAAGTATCTGCTGGGGTAGATTAGGAAAGCACACATCATATTCAAACCTGACAGGCAGAGTGAGAGAGAGAGAGACAGACTACCCTCAGGCTAGCATGGGTCTCGGCCTGCTGTTCTTCAGTACTTCAGGTCACATATCTGACCAACATATAGACACTCCAGACCAAAGGGACTTTTAAATCTAGTGGATACTTTGGACTTTTGAGAAGTCAAAGCAATACCCGTCTTTGTACATTAACTTTTTATTTTGGGGGGAAGAGTGGATGGGAGAGTCACTCTTCTTTGATATGTTTTATGCTTTATGGACACACAGATGAGAAGCCGTGGGACATAGGTGAAGAGGAGACATCGTGAGACGGGTGCTCCCTTCACAGGGATTGAACCCCGGTCTCCTGCAGGGAATCGCAAATGTGCATCGAGCTGCTAGTAGCCTCTCATAGAGTAGTGATGGTGCTAAGACTCACCTCGATGAAGAATAGGCTTGCGGCCGAGGTGGGGTGGTGGTAGATGTAGACGGTGACCAGGACTGTGGCAGCCATGATGAGCACGACCATGAGGATTCCCAGGATCAGTCCAGTGTGCAGGGGGTGTGTGCCCTTCCGCTCTGCAGAACTCTCCTTTGGCATCGCTGGAGAAACACAGCCAAAACACCCTTTAGAATCTTCTCTCTTGAACACACAGACCCAAACACTCAAGACACAGCCACCCGCACACGCACCCATGCACAAACAATTGGCACAATCCGTCTACCAGGTGCTTAGAGATTGAGCACACACTTTCACTGCATTTTTCCTATTCAACAGTAGGGGACACTCATCACTCATGGATGCTGCTCGTCACTGTTTCTTGTTACTGTAGGGCCTCGCTCTTCATAAACAGGCCTGACGCTTGTGATTAAAAGTTCATTTGAACAAATGTTACGATGCTGAAATTATTATTGTATACTGTAAATGCCTCGTTCAGCATTTACAGCCTAATCATAACAACTCTGGTAACAATTCTCCTCCAACCATTCACGGAAGGTTCCGGATCTAGCTCAGCCTTCAGCAGCAGATACGGTGTATATGTGTGTGTGTGTGTGTGTGTGTGTGTGTGCGTGCGTGTGTATTGAAGGAGGAGATTAGCATCGTTGTGGCTTAGCCTGTTTAGCTATTCATGAGCAGCGTGCTTCAGCAGAGGCATGAGATATAAAATCTAAGTTTATTGGTTGTGTACACTGATTTAGAGTTGTTGTAGCAGGTGCGGCGAAAGGTGCAGATAATCCCAAACCAAGGTTAGCATATGGTGTTATTGAATGGGAGAAAATGGACGGAGATATTGAGAGTTATAAGACACTCTTCAGTAATGACAGTCCAGTTTGATAAGGTGGGTGTGTGGAGAGGAGACTCCATAATGATTGACTGTCCTACGGAGAGCCATAAATGAATGTGAATGTGTCATCTTCAAGTCTGTGGGACGAGACAGAGTCAAACCTGTCCAAACTGGGTTGCCAGTTACGAAACACTAACTGACACCTCCAACTCTGAAGATCACATTAACATAATAATGTTGTGATTATTTTCTTAAAGGTGCAATATGCAGAAATCGCACCGCCATTACCTCTTCCCTAAAATTCTAATAGTTCGCCTAATTTCAGTTTATCTGACAAAACCATCAATATACAGTGTAGAGAATCCTTGTACCGCTGTGAAATGTATTTTCAATAAACAAAAATATTGTATTTTCAGCTGTTTGAAGCTGGTGTACAAAACCGAAAGTTAAAGATGCAAAAATAAAACTTAAGAACAGAAGGCATAGAAATAGCGCACATAGAATAGATCTCCCGCTTCTTAGACTGGCTTTCAATGAGAATGGCAGCTCTATAACTCATATTTCTATGTGAATTTGGACGGGTCGCCCAAAAAGTTACATATTGCATCTTTTAAGTTTGAACTACCAATACTACTTCTACTACTACTAGTCAATTGAAACCTGCCCTCTGTCAATCAAAGCTGGAAGCCTGATAATAAGATAACATTGGAACACCCTGTTCTATATTCTCATCATGTTTGATTCCCACTGATGTGTGTGTTTGTGTCTGTGTGTGTGTGTGCGTGCGCGTGCGAGCATGTGATTGTATGTGAGCCCCACTGGAGGCTGGCCCATTGATCATAGCAGGAGTGAGCTAATGAAGTGATGACCCTTACAGCTTTTTTTTCTCTCAGCTCCTACAGATTTATGGCAGCATTCCTTTCTGGGTCTATTTATTTATTGTGCTTGTATATTTATTTGTTTACTTTTCTATTCTCTTTCTTGGTTTAATTAGTGACCAGCCACCCACCAGTGCCCCAGGCAACTCCCTCCTCTCCTGGCTCAATGCCTTATTGATCTCCATCATCACACAGGAAAACAGGGAGGTCCAGAGTGCTAATCAAACCTGTTTGCTAAAACATGGCCCGTCATAGTGGATTTACACAGGTAACTGCCAAAATAATGGAAACAAGTGAATAAATGAGGGATACAAAGTATATTGAAAGCAGATGCTTCCACACAGGTGTGGTTCCTGAGTTAATTAAGCAATTAACATCCCATTCAATGTATTTGAAATACTGTATGTATTTTGTCATTTGTATTACACTGGGCTGAACTAAGCTCCAATATACTATGTAACAACATACTTTTGAGAGCTGTAACTCGTATTTTCAAAATACTTTTATATTTTTAAAAATTATAGCGGTTCCCAATTTTGTGGCCCATTTGACCCTGCATTGGTACCAGAAGTCTGATGGCACTATAGTGTGATATGACCATCTGCTAAATGAACTAAATATAAATGTATACATTGCATTCGGAAAGTATTTAGACTTTTTTTCACATTTTGGTAGGTTATTGCCTTATTCTAAAATGGATTCAATAAAAACATCTCCTCGTCAATCTACACACAATACCCCCTAATGAAAACAGAAATACATTAATTATATAAGTATTCAGACCCTTTGCAATGAGACTTGAAATTGAGCTCAGGTGCATCCTATTTCCATTGATCATCCTTGAGATGTTTCAACAACTTGATTGGAGTCCACCTGTGGTAAATTCAATTGATTGGACATGATTCGGAACGACACACACCTGTCTACATAAGGTCCCACAGTTGACAGTGCATGTCAGAGCAAAAACCCAGCCATGAGGTCGAAGGACTTTTCAGTAGAGCGCCGAGACAGGACTTTGTGGGTACCAAAAACAGGATTGTGCGGGTACCAAAAAATGTCTGCAGCATTGAAGGTCTCCAAGAACTCAGTGGCCTCTATCATTCTTAAATGGAATGTTGGGAACCACCAAGACTCTTCCTAGAGCTGGCCACCCGGCCAAACTGAGCAATCGGGGGAGAAGGATTTTGGTCAGGAAGGTGACTTAGAACTCGATGGTCACTCTGACAGAACTTCAGAGTTCTTCTGTGGAGATGGGAAAACCTTCAGAAATACAACCATCTCTGCAGCACGAGTTTGTGGGGCCATTTAATGTCAACCAGGTGACTTATAGGTTACTGCTTCCCACTAACTACCGGATCTCACCTTTTCATGTTTCTCTCCTCAGACCGATGGTTCCTGGTCCCTTGGATAGTGGGAAGCTGGTACCTGGTCCCCCCCATAACGTAGCTATGCTTGGGATTGGTACTTTTATTGTGCTTATTTGAACCTTTATTTAACTAGGCAAGTCAATTCTTATTTTCAATGACGGCCTAGGAACAGTGGGTTAACCGCCTGTTCAGGGGCAGAACGACAGGTTTGTACCTTGTCACCTCGGGGATTTGAACTTGAAGATTTGGACCCAACTATAACATGACCTCTCTGCACAAAATGTCTTATCCACTGTGTTACAATGAATTGGGCAAATCCTTCATCAGTCCCTCATAGGGGGACATACCCTTCTCCTTAGCAGAGATGATCCACTTGGCAAAAAAAAAAATCAAATTCCCTCTCAACTACTTCATAAAACCAAAACTGGGGCCCGAAAAACAACACCACCACCAAAAGTGAAACTAGAGCTGGAATGCCCCTTTCCTTTCTCTTCTTCTTCCCTGGAAGGCAATTTGTCTGTGTTTGGGAGAAGAGTACAGAGTCAAACTGCCAATCCTTACACTGTTGGAGGCAGCTACACCACAGCAGTGCCTCGGCTGTTAGTCTGAAGTGTTAGCAGGTTAGCAGATCCGTTGTGCACCCAGCGCTCAGAGTGAGAGGGGAACTTGTTTTTGGAACAAATGTCACGTGAAATATGAAAACAAAAATGTGTCGTTATGATACACTTTTACACGGCTTTTTAACATACAATGCTCTCAGGATTTGAACTGCCATGGAGTGCATTCATCTCTCAGCAGTGCCACCAGGTACTAATTTGTTACCAAGAACATATATCCAAACACTCTCAAAAATAAGAGTGTGGTTACAATACAATGTTCCCTGATTTACAAACATATTCAAAAGGTACACATAAGGCACCTTCAGAAGTACACATTTGAATTCACATTGTACTGCTCGGTACCTTTTAGAGTACATGTGCGGATAATCTAGCATATGTTTCTACACAATATATTCAATATAAGGTACAATCATTACTGCACTTTGAAATATAGGTGGAGTTGATGTCCTGGCTTGGGCTCATTAACATTTATGGTGTAAAATATGTTGTATTGTGGCATCCGTCTGTGAAATGTTATGTTGATTTAAGGTTGAGCGCCTGTTTTGACACTGTCAGTTCTGCAGTCTTTGTATGACCTTGTGACAATGAAGAACTGCACCAGTAGCTTCAGAGCAACTGGTTCACAGAAAGTTAATGTTACATTTTCTATAACTTACTATCAACTGGCTGCAAGTCAGTTGTTGTCAATTTCACAGTAACTTATTCTAGCTAATCTGTCACACTTCCTGGCCTGATGGCAGGCAGGGAAGTGAATATTTCAATGCCATTGTGACTAGCTATAAAATAAATACTGTATGGCGCTTTAATATCACATGCACTTATGTCAGCCTTCAACAAGACTTGAGTACTGACCGTGTAGAAACGCACTGTTTATGAACAGAACACATTAACTGGGATAACAAAAAAAGAGCTTGCTGAAAGTCATGCCTCCAATAAGCTACCCGTGCAATATTCTGATAAACTGCCGGTACTACAGTATGCTGCCAATTAGCAAGTAATATTGCATGTTGTCTACAGCCGCCATCCACATAGCTGATGTTTTGACGTGTCGGAGGTGGAGCTGCGTTCGAGCTGTTCAATTCACAAGCGGCTCCCGGTGTAAATACCTAAAGTGAACATTGTCATTGGCAGCACGGAGTCGCATTAAGAGAAATCCCATGCAGCCTTGTTCACAAGTTTGAATACTGGAAACGTGAGAAGTAATCTACACCTCGATTCGGCTGATAGAAATCCTCATTATTTTGTCGAACGATTTTCAATTTAAGCGTCATTATTTCTATTTAGCCTTCCTTCTAACGCCAGCGGGAAGGGTGTAGCTTCGTGACAACAATCACAATGATTTGACAGCTCCAATGAAGTTCCACTTCTGTCACCGCCAAAACATTAGTTATGCGGTCGTCGGCTATCGCCGGTTAACACTTGAACTGATTGAATCTAGGCCTTATTGAAATCGGAATACAGCAGCATACTGTAATTTTATAGAAATAACACATTCAAGTATATTTTAAGCAGGGTTAAAAAGTATTCTTGACTTGACAAGAAATTTGTGGAGTGGTTGAAAAACAAGTTTTAATGACTCCAACCTAAGTGTATGTAAACTTCCGACTTCAACTGTACATCAGTAATGTCTGGAAAGGAATAAATGGAATGATACCATTCAATTTAGTCCATTCCAACCATTATATGAGCCGTCCTCCTCGCACCAGCCTCCACTAGTAGTCTCAGTGTCTCAATCATGAAAAATGGGTGAATATTCCTCTGCTACTGCTTGCATTTCCTTGAAAGGTGGACATGTGCACGGTCTTAGTTCATTGTTTATTCAGTCTAATGAAGCAAAGTTACGTCATGACACAGCCACATGAATGGGACTGTGGGGGGTCATGGCTGACATAGATGGAGTCCAACATTGAACCATCTCAGTATGATCCATCACGCTGTGTCCTCCTCATAAACGCTCTTACTACATTAACCTGCTTACTGAGCCTTCAGACAGCAATAAAAACACATTAGCGCTTGGAGATAGAAGATGAATTGAATGACCGTGTGGACCCAGACCACGCTATCCCTTTTAGCACCATATTACTGACAATACAGTGTCACAGGGCCACAGCCATCCTCTCACCTGGCTAATGTGTCTAGCAAGGCTAATAAGCGCATATACTGAGGTTGTGTCCCAAATGGCACCCTTTCCCATACGGCTCAAGTCAAAAGTAGTGCGCTACATAGGGAATAGGGTGCCGTTGGTGACGCAGCCTGAATCATTCTGCTAGATTCAAAGGGAGAAAGAGCCTATTTCTCATCCTGATTTTAAATGGAGGATAAGGAGTGTCCTGTCCTCTTAGAGTTGCCTCTGCAGTGAGACAGTACGGTACATCCCTATTGTCCCGTATCTTATCACTTAGCCGCGGCTAATCGCCTTAGCGTTTTCTGCCATGCTCCATGTTTCCCAAGGTTAAAGGACACACACACTGATGGATCTGATAGAAATTACACTAAAACAAGCCCAAAGCTAGGACACGATGCAGAGAGATGATGGGTACAATGTAGAGTGGATGAGATGCACTAAATATGAAATACTAAATACACAGCTAGCATTGCTTGAATGTATTTGTTGTTGTTGGTATTTTCAGATTTTATTGAACAGATAGTGAGTGTAGATGACATTGGGGGAAGATAGAGGTTGTGTCAAAGGCCTTTAAGCCAGATGCAGTTTAGTTTAGCCTATTCAAACACCCAGCCCAAACAGAGGGATGCTATGTTAGCTAGCTGGCTATGGCTATCCAACACTGGAACTCTTCCAAGTCAAAGTAAGCTTTTGGTTTTATAAATGTATTGCCACTGGGGCTTGCCAGTGTAACTGCTAAACTGCTTGCTGAATGTACACTGTACTGCATGATGATTGTAGTAGGTTTACTAACACATTAGTTGAAGTAGCTATGTTGACTAGACTATGACGTATGCTAATATGGTGACAACGATGTAGGCTGTGTGTAGAGGTTAGCAGTAATCATATTAAGGTTTGGCTTAGAAAGTTTTTTTTGTGCCTGGTCACAGACAGATGATGTGTTGTGCACTGAAGTCCACAACGGTCAGAGGAGCGAGCGTAGATGCGAGAAGGAATTATACAACGATCAAAGGGATCATACTGTTTGTATGTGGATGCTATGAAAGTGAACTGTGTTTGTGTGTGAGATCAGGGGTGTATTCATTCTGCCGATTCTGTTGAAAAACTTTTCTTAGAGAGAAGCAAATGGAACAAAACGGGGATAAACATACCTGAATTTGTCCAATAGAAACTAATGATTTCACCCTAGATCAGCTAGATGCAGGCGAGAGTTTGTAAGGAGGTATTGAATATATCAACGTCTGTCACCTTGACTACACAAATTTATCTCAACCTGTAAACTTTGATTCATAGGATGTAGCAACCTCATGATGGGTATAGGGAACGGCACCAACCGCCACTGTTCCAGGTAATACCCTTTTTGGTTCCAGGTAGAACCCTTTTGGGTTTCATGTAGATCGCTCTGTGGAAAGGGTTCTACATGGAGCTAAAAAGGGTTCTACCTGAAACCAAAAGGGTTCTACCTTTTTGGTTCTAGATAGCACCTTCTTTTGCCTAAGAGTGAAGATGTGTGCTAAACCTGCGGCCACCACAGGAGGTTGGTGGCACCTTAATTGGGGAGGACGGCCATGTGGTAGTGGCTGGAGCGGAATTATGCGGTTTCCATGTGTTGGATGCCATTGCATTCCGTCCGTTCCAGCCTATATTTTGTGCTGTCCTTCCCTCTGCATCCTCCATTGGTGGCCACAGTTATCATTACTTTAGACACCCTCTCCATGTTGCAGTCGCATGGCTTGGATACTGTGTACGTGAGACTGGTTTGTGGTTGTAATCTCTCACATGCACACTGTTCACCTCAAGACAACATAGTGTGGTTTGGCGCTGCAGCAGCCTTTGGCTGTTTGTGGATTCAGTACGTTCTCAAGATGATCACATTGGCTCGTTCCCTCCCTTTTGGCATTCACCTTAAGCCCAAATCCCTTTCCAGCACGCTTCCCACACAGTGAATGCATCCCAAATAGCACCCTATTCCCTACATAGTGCACTACTTTTGACCAGAGTCCTATGAGCTCTGGTAAAAAAAGTAGTGCACTACACAAGAAAAAGTGTGTTATTTGAGACGTACCCTGTGAATGCGGAGATGTCCTCTCGTCTGGCTGATACCCCAGGTTTCTGGGAAGAGGCTGTGCCACAAGTCAGCAAGTGAGATAGGCAATGTTTGGGCAATGAAAGGACGATAAGAGATTTCCAATTCCTCTCCAGCAGGAAATTAAATATTTGAGTGCTTCACTCTGGAAGTGATAGAGTCGGGACTCATTTTGGAATTCAAATGTCACTCTCTCACACTCAAAGACGCACACACACACAAACTAAATCCAATGTGGGTAAAGCTAAAAAACAGAGAACTTTTTAAATTTTTAAAAAATAGATCTGTGTTGATGTGTGTAGGTAGCAGAGTGCAGAGGGGGCCAAATACCGGTCATAGCTACCTGTATAAGTTTAAATGGAAATGTGAGGGAGATTGTTGACCACCTCTGCCTCTATTGAAATCCCCCTCACTGGAACCCCCCTCAAATTCCTGCTGACATTCAGTTCATTTGTGGAGGATCCCCATTAAAACAATACATTTTTCAAAGTGGAGGCAACAAGGGCAAATTAATGATGTTTGAATTGTGGTTAACGCACCAGTTTTGAGAGCAGTGGTCTCAGGAACTTGCTGACATTCACAATGAACCTCCGTTTTCTGTCCTGTTACACCAACACTCTGAGATAGAGTTAATTCGACATTAAGGCAACTATGAAGCTCTATCCTACGTGTCCATGTTTTTGAACACCTTCCCCTCATCCTTCCTTTCCTGCCTCCCTAGCACCCACATAGGCTGTGTCTATTGCTGAGCATTTAGTGCTTTTTGAGGTCGGTTCTGATTCGGTTCGGTTTTTAAGAAACTATCATTGTTTTGGATTTCAGTTTAGAATATTTTAAAAACATCAAATGCATTATGAAATATGACCTCGAAATGATTACAATGATTCCAAGCCAAATATTGAGAACATCTAAATTGTCAAAACATTAAAAACAGGACATTGTCTAACAACACCGCTCCCTCGACACAAGCATCCCGAGTGCGCGCATAAACTCCCATTAGGCCTACAGAAATACATGCGTATAAAAATGTATCTAACTGATGGGATACATAAGCTACATTCCTTGCCAAATGAGGACAGTATTATCACAAATTCAAAATGGACTGGTTGATTGAAGTAGGGAAATATGTGTTCCAACAACGAGCTGCAGTCTTGGAATAATTTCATCCCTACTCACCAAACAGATGGTGTGGCCGTAATCCATCACCATGCAGTATTCAATGTGGAATTGTCCATTAAGAAAATGATCCATTTGGAAAATTCCAAATAAACTAAATCAAACATCTGTATATCGAAAAGAAGACCGATTCTGTTGAAAAATAAAACACTAATATATCCCCCTGAGTCAATACATGTTAGAATCACCTTTGGCAGCGATTACAGCGATTACAGCTGTGAATCTTTCTGAGTAAGTCTCTAAGAGCTTTGCACACCTGGATTGTACAATATTTCTTCAAGCTCTGTAAAGTTGGTTGTTGATCCTGGCTAGACAGCCATTTTCAAATCTTTCCGTAGATTTTCAAGTCGATCTAAGTCAAAACTGTAACTAGGCCACTCGGGAACATTCAACGTCGTCTTGGTAAGCAACTCCAGTGTATATTTGGCCTTGAGTTTTTTGGTTATTGTCATGCTGAAAGTGAATTTGTCTCCCAGTGTCTGTTGGAAAGCAGACAAAAACAGGTTTTCTAGTAGGATTTTGCCTGTGCTTAGCTGTTTTCTCTAAAACTCGCATACCCATAACATGATGCAGTCACCACCATGCTTGAAAATATGAAGAGTGGCACTCAGTGATTGTTTTGGATTTGCCCCAAACATAATACTTTGTATTCCGGACATAAAGTTGATTTCTTTGCCAATTCTTTAGCAGTTTTACTTTAGTGCCTTATTGCAATTTTTTTTGAATATTTGTATTATGTACAGGCTTCCTTCTTTTCCCTATGTCAATTAGGTTAGTATTGTAGAGAAACTACAATACTACTCAGTTTTCTCCTATCACAGCCATTAAACCCTGTAACTGTTTTAAAGTCACCATTGGCCTCATGGTGAAATCCCTGAGTGGTTTCCTTCCTCTACAGATGCGCCTGTATCTTTGTAGTGACTGGGTGTGTTGATACACCATCCAAAGTGTAATTAATAACTTCACCATGCCCAAAAGGATATTCACTTTTTTTAAAAACCCATCTACCAATAGGTGCCCTTCTTTGCGAGGCATTGGAAAACCTCCCTGGTCTTTGTGGTAGAATCTGTGTTTGAAATTCACTGCTCGACAGAGGGACCTTACAGATAATTGTATGTTTGGGATACAGAGAGGTAGTCATTCAAAAATCATGTAAAACACTATTATTACATACAGAATGGGTCCATGCAACTTATTATGTGACTAGTTAAGCAACATTTTACTCCTACACTTATTTATGCTAGCCATAACAAAGGGGTTGAATACTTATTGACTGAAGACATAATTTTTAACAACATAACATTTTTAATTTCCACTTTGACATTATGGGGTATTGTGTGTAGGGCAGTGACACAAAATCTCAATTTATTCCATTTTAAATTCAGGCTGTAACACCACAAAATGTAGAAAACGTCAAGCGGTATGAATACCTCTGTGTCCCAAATGGCAAACTTACTATGGGCCCTGGTCAAATGCAGTCCACTATAGGGAATAGGATGCCATTTGGGACACAACTACAGTGCCTCCAGAAAGTATTCACACCCATTGACTTTTTCCACATTTTGTTGTGTTGTACCATGAATTTAAAATGTATTAAATTGAGATTTTAGACACCATGATTGATCAGTCCCATCCAGAAGCTTGGTACAGAGCCATTTCAATCAGCCTCTGGATGAGGTGCTTCAATGAGCCGCTCCTTCCCTTGGCCTGTCCTCCCCAGAAATCAAAAAGCGATCTGCTTTCTGGGGCAAGCAATCTGTCAGCCATAAATACACAGACCGCAGCCTTGTAAACAGACCCCCATATACTCTACCCAACATGCAGCAGTACAGAGAAACACAACTGTCAACAGTCCAAGGATCTAGGAAGGAAAAGAGAGGCTTACCTCCATTGTCTTTGAGATGCAGAGCAATCTTGGTGTCATCTGTGGAAAAGAGAGAGAGAGAGAAATAGACACAGAGAGAGAGAGATAGAGGGAGAGACAGAAACAGAGAAATGAAGGAGGTCAGAGGGTCAGAAAAATGTTTGTCTGTGATTTATGTTATCCTTACAGCTGTAGATTTACATATAGAGTCCCTATGTCTATTATACAGCAGAGAGCTGCCTGCCTGCCTGCCTGCCAACAACAACTATTGATCTTAACACTGGTGAAGAATGTCAATCAAATGTTCTGAAATAATCATCACGGACGATTATTACACAGGTTTACAGCAAATGTACTTTTTTTTAGCATTCTAATCTTATAATTACCATTATGATTATAATCACCGGATAATCTTGGGTTAAAAGTGAATTTTCTACACTTAATTTGCAATGAAAATGAATGTTTTGGATAAAATGCTTCTCCCATGCATAATTCAACAGCTAAGATGCAGTCTGGGGTTAAGCAACTATGAAACATGTAAATTCACTGTGACCCACATTCTCTGAGAGAGGGGTGATATGAATTTACACACCTCATAGGATCCACATTATGCTAATGTGCCATATACATGAGCCTGTGAAACGCTATGCGTGCTATTCCACCATATCAAAACTAGAAAGAGCCTTGGAAAGGGGTCTCAACTGAGTAAATCTATTTCAAAGGCTTTTTTTCATTTACATTTCCAAGATCAAAGATAATTTAATGCCTGCAACCATTTCCTAGTCTAAGAAATGTTACGGCCTATGCGATAAGGTGTATGAGGGCAAGGCAGGGAATCAAAGTCAATGACCAATCCCGTGCCAGTGATAGCAGTAAGAGAGGGAGGGAAGGGGAGAAGAAGGAGAAAGGGGGGGATTGGGAACAGGAGAGGGAAGTGATGGGTTCTCACACCTCCTAGTAACAAAGCTCTCCCTCACTCCCTCCCTCCCTCCCCTAGTAGCACGTGCCTCTGAACCGCCAAGCTGAGAGAACTGGGTCGGAGGGGGGAAACTGATCCTCTGTGCATGTCAGGAAATGTGAGGGTCTCTGTATGTCACACAGAACCCCCAACTTTTTTTCATGCTAACACACCCACACGTCGCTGGAGTTTGTTTTGCCTCTCAGCTGGATCTCTCTCACACTCCTTTCCACCTTTCTCCAGCGTTCAAGTCATCTGTGGTCATACCATCACCTCACCCACCTCACTGAGTGAAGGTCTTAAAGGGGCAAACTGGTATAGCTACATAAATGTTTTGACTTTTGAAGAATATAATTTATTAATGCCTCATGAGCTTTGCTGTTTTCTGACCCCAGATTGCCCGTTTAACATTGGCTGAGAGAAATTGGCATTTCCGTGCAATCTCCACCAAGAAGAGAATTGAGAGTATAAAAGAGAAAAGGCCAAGGACTGAAACACTGAATGTAAGACAAGAGATTAGATGAATGAAAAAGTAAATCGTACAATTTGTCATTTAGAAGTCAGAAAAGTGGAGCTGGATGCCATTGATATTTGTGTAGTGGGTAGTACTCAGAGCCAAAACCATAGGCATCCGCTTTAGAGATCACCACATACTGGAGCTGGATCCAGACCCATTTAACCCAGAACCACCGGGCACCAGTTCTACAGAACAGGAACCAGAAATCATACGTTATCTCACCATTCCAACCACTGCCTAAGACACCGTTAAACACCACTCTGCAAAAACAAAAAATGTAGTCTGCCTTTATCCTAAAGTTTTAGACTTTTTCCATCAATTCTACAAGCCTGGGAAACCAAAGAGCACCTTACCATATGAACTATTATTAATGTCTGAGGGCGTACTCAGTTATTCTGCCCATTCCATTCCACTTCACAATTCCACTTCACTTCCCTCATTTTATCAATCTAGCTAACCTCCCTCATTGTGATTGCAGATTCATACAGTGATGCATTCCTATAAAACATCATCCGTCGTCTGCACACATTAATAAGATGAATAAAGATGGCGTCGGACATGAAGGATGACGTTTTACGTGTTCCTAACCAATTTGTTTTTTGTTTGTAACTTATTTTAAAACTTATTTTGCAGATAATGTTGCTGTAACCGTCTCTTATGACCGAAAATATATTCTGGACATCAGAACTGCGATTACTCACCATGAACTAGCAGAGTGCAATGTTAATGACACACTACTTTCCCGGGAACAGGCCCAGATCCCTGTCATTTGCGTGAAGAGAAGGCGGAGAAAAAGGTTCTGGAGGGCGGGCTGCCTTCTGAGAATTCGTAGGCGATTGAATAAACCCCCACTTCCTTCCATTCTTCTAGTGAACGTGCAATCTTTGGAAAATCAAATCAATGATCTACACGGAAGATTAAACTACCAACGGGACATTCAAAACTGAAATATCTTATACTTCACGGAGTCCTGACTGAAGGACGACACTATCAACATACAGCTAGCTGGTTATACGCTGTATTGGCAGGATAGAACAGCTTCGTCTGGTAAGACAAGGGGCGGCAGACTATGTATTTTTGTAAATAACAGCTGGTGCACGATATCTAAGGAAGTTTTGCTTGCCTGAAGTAGAGTATCTCATGATAAGCTGTAGATCACACTATCTACCTAGAGAGTTTTCATCTGTATTTTTCATAGCTGTATACACACCAACACAGACTGATGCTGGCATGAGTTGTATTCTGTCAGAAGCCATGGATTACAGGCAACATCCGCACTGAGCTAAAGGCTAGACCTGCCACTTTCAAGGAGCGGAATTCTAACCCGGAAGCTTATAAGAAATCCTGCTATGCCCTCCGACAAACCATCAAACAGGCAAAGCGCTCTCCGCAGTCGATGTGAGTAAGACCTTTAAACAGGTCAACATTCACAAGGCCGCAGGGCCAGACGGATTACCAGGATGTGTACTGCGAGCATGCACTGGCAAGTGTCTTCACTGACATTTGCAGTGTCTCCCTGTCCGAGTCTGTAAAACCAACATGTTTTAAGCAAACCACCATAGTCCCTGTGCCCAAGAACATTAAGGTAACCTGCCTGAATGACTACTGACCCGTAGCACTCAGGTCTGTAGCCATGAAGTGCTTTGAAAGGCTGGTCATGGCTCACACTTATCACCATCATCCCAGACACCCTAGAACTACTCCAATTTGCATACCACCCTAACCGATCCACAGATGATGCAATCTCTATTGCACTCCACACGACCCTCCACACTACCCTTTCCCAACAGCTCAGTGTTCAACACCATAGTGCCCTGAAAAGCTCATCAATAAGCTAAGGACCCTGGGACTAAACACCTCCCTCTGAAACTGGATCCTGGCCTTCCTGACGGGCCGTCCCCAGGTGGTAAGGCTAGGTAACAACACATCTGCCACGCTGATCCTCAACACAGGGGCCCTTCAGGGGTGAGTGCTCAGTCCCCTCCTGTACTCCCTGTTCACTCATGACTGCACGGCCAGGCATGACTCCAAGTTTGCCGATGACACAACAGTGGTCGGCCTGATCACCAACAACGACAAGACAGCATATAGGGAGGAGGTCAGAGACTTGGCCATGTGGTGCAAGGACAACAACCTCTCCCTCAAAGTGATCAAGACTAAGGAGATGATTGTGGACTACAGGAAAAGGAGGACCGAGCATGCCTCCATTCTCATCGACTGGGCTGTAGTGGGGCAGGTTAAGAGCTTCAAGTTCCTTGGTGTCCACATCACCAACAAACTAACATTGTCCAAGCACGCCAAGACAATTGTGAAGAGGGCACAACAAAACCTATTCCCCCTCAGGAGAGAGACAGAAAAGATTTGACATGGGTCCTCAGATCCTCAAAAGGTTATACAGCTGCACCATTGAGAGCATCCTGACTTGTTGCATCACTGCCTGGTATGGCAACTGCTCGGCCTCCGACAGCAAGGCACTACAAAGGGTAGTGCGTACGGTCCAGTACATCGCTGGGGCCAAGCTTCCTGACATCCAGGACCTCTATACCAGGCGGTGTCAGAGGAAGGCCCTAAAAACTGTCAAGGACTCCAGCCACCCCTATCATAGACAGTTCTCCCTGCTACCGCACGGCAGTGGTACCGGAGCACCAAGTCTAGGTCCAAGAGGCTTCTACCCCCAAGTCATAAGACTCCTGAACATCAAATGGCTTCCCAGACTATTTGCATTGCCCCCTCCCCCCTCTTTTACACCGCTGCTACTCTCTGTTGTTGTCATCTATGCATAGTCACTTTAATAACTCAACCTACGTGTAATTATTACCTTATTACATGTATTCGGCGCATGTGACTAATACAATTTGATTTGATTTGACAGAAATACACGCTGTTACATATTGCAATGGATTCCACAGTTAGCTGGCTACAGCTCTTTCTCTTGGGTGTTAACAAGAGTGGATATTTGAGATTATTAGTTGTCCATTAGCACAGTGTAGGCTTTGTGTATCTCCCAGGCATCCCAACCCATCCTTACACGTTGGTCAAGTATCAACCCCGGGATGTGCCAGTTACTGGGTAGAAAACTAACTCTGCATAGGCGTTTAGTCATGATTAAAGTGCATAATGTGATTGTACACATAGTGACAGGGACATTAAGTTGAACATATGACTTTTCATTGGGATGATGAATGGCAAAGGTGAATTCTAGATGCCTATTCAAGTCAGTACTGTGTGTGTGGGTAATATGTCAAACTGATAAGGATGAATTAGCTGTTTGTTTCAATACATACCAGGCTTGAAAGCTATTAACAGGGAAAGGAACATATCTGTAGTCAATTCAGTCTTTGGGAGCATCTCAAATGGAACCCTATTCCCTACATAGTGCACAACTTTTGACCAGAGCCCTATGGGCCCTGGTCAAAGTAGTGCACTACATAGGGAATAGGGTGCCATTTGATAATCAGTCTTTAAGTAGCTCCAGTATCTCTGGGGGAGGGAGGGAGGGAAAGGAAGGTAAACGACCTCAAAAGAACACCTTCAGAGTTTCAGAATTTCTCCTGACATCAGCAGAAGGACCCAGGGTTATTTTTTCTCCAGGAGGGATTTGTGTCTGATATCTTTGAGATGACTACTGCAGTGTGACTAATCATGAACTCAGGATGGACATGCTTGGCCCCTGGGACAGAGGCTGAGAAACCCTGTTTTAGAGTGGCCATCTATTCCAGCCATCTGTCCCTGCTTGCTGGGGTTGCAGGCAGCACTTGCCTGATGATTGAAGATATTTATCAGCAACAAATAAATCAATAAAAAGCCAGTATAAAAATGATTATAAAATACTTGTCATTAAAGATGAATAACCAGCCAAAAGGACTGAACACTAATATGTTTCTGTGTGGATGCATCTCTAAGATTTTAGAGATGTTGTCCTAATTCAATCCACATTGTTTAGTTGTGTAAAACACAGCTGGCATGCCTTGCATCCTTTGTTGCCATCTGGAGTGCATTTGGTGCTCAAGGAAAACTATCCGGATAGTTATATTACCAAAGAAATTACAAAAAAAGCAGAACATATTGTAGATCAAAAATACAGTACATCATTTGTAATGAAGTACCTGTACCTACACAGGAAAGGTACTGTGTACTTTGTTTTACTTAACGTCACAACAGCACATCCATCAAGACTTCTGTGTATTAGCCTACTCTTCAGTTCGAAGGTAGGGCCAGGGTTGTGTTCATTAAGATACACTGTAATAAAACATTTTGCAAATGAAAATGAAAACAAGTGTTTCTCATTGGACAAGTTCAGATAGCACAAAACTGAAGAAAACTAACTGAACACAACCCAGTTTTTCCTGAACATTTTGACTGGACCAGAAAGAAAAAATGTCTGGTCATGTCATACCAGTATTCAGACACAAGTTGGAGTTGTCTGCTTTGGTGCGTGCGTTAGTTGTCTTACCTTCAGTGGGGACGCTGGTCGGGGAGAGGGACGTAGACAAAGAGGCTCCGGCTG
Organism: Oncorhynchus gorbuscha; assembly: GCF_021184085.1. Classification (NCBI taxonomy): domain Eukaryota; kingdom Metazoa; phylum Chordata; class Actinopteri; order Salmoniformes; family Salmonidae; genus Oncorhynchus; species Oncorhynchus gorbuscha. Next base: position 31,690,107 of record NC_060179.1, on the reverse strand, counting down.
TGGTGGTCTCTCCTCTGCTCCGGCCTGTTGTCTTGGCAACTAACGTGGTGGTGAACGGATAGAGTTGTGTGGTGTTGATGATATCACAGCTTTTGTCCTTGGTCTGCAAGACAGAATACAAGGGCCCTCTTCGTCATGCATGTAAGAATATGTTGTGTGTGTGTGTGTGTGTGTGTGTGTGTGTGTGTGTGTGTGTGTGTGTGTGTGTGTGTGTGTGTGTGTGTGTGTGTGTGTGTGTGTGTGTGTGTGTGTGTGTGTGTGTGTGTGTGTGTGTGTGTGTGTGTGTGTGTGTAAGAGCAGAAGATGTGAAAGGAGTAAACTGGGTCATCTCCTTTCCCCCTGCACATAGCAGACCAGGGCATCCATCATCCTGGCAGTCACACACAAAAAACACCTTACAGCAGATACACATGCACGCACACATTCCACCATATCCCCACTCACTCCTTTCCATCAGCCACGACGATATTCACCTCATCAGGACAGCTGTTATCCACCCAGTCCTGCCGATGGCGGTCGAACCCACTGGAACACCTGAAACCAGAGGAGACGATTGTCAGGAAGAGCTTAGGAACATGAACACAAGACATGCATCACTAAGAGGGCTAAACCACAATCAAAGATGGAATGAATACATCTCGAAAACGTCAATTATAGCAACATGTATACGTGGTGCCATCCAGCTCAGTAGACCTGCAGATGTTACATGAAACCAAACATGTTTCAAATAATCCACTATAATGTATATAATAATGCACTATAATAATCTCAGTCTGGGTGTCCAAAATAAATTCAAAGGGGGAAAAGGCCATGATTATTTGAATATGGGGGGGGGGGGGATTGTGAAGAGGAAGTTCAGAGTACAGGGGTTGATGTAGGGGGTGAGGGGAAACGGGAAGAGGGAGAGAGGGGTGAGGGGGAATGGGTAATGCCTCCCAGCCAGAGGCGACACATAAACTCTGTGGGCAGTCGGTAGGCCGCCTGTCTCTATTGCGGAGTTCAGCATTTTGTTCCCCTCAGGAACAGTCTAGCAGGAGGCTACTGGTCGCTTTCTGTCCCTTTATCTCCGTTCAGGAAGTGTAGTCCTCTTTGAGCCACCTGAGGGTCTGCATGTTCAGAGACGGGAGCACCGACTCGCAGGATTAACAGTGGTATTTTCCCATTTTAGAGTGTGGTTCCCAGTATCCTAACTTCCGACAGTTCATTGCGTCTTCATGTCCTGTGTTCCGTCCCATTTCTTCTGTCCCTCTTCTCCAAGAGGAACCTGTCAAGTTTGATCTGCTGCAGCTGGCTGGGGAGGCTAGTTCAGGATTTTTGTCTCTTGCTCCTCTAGTAGTGGGGTTTCTGTCTGCACCCCAAACGTCTGCTGGATCCCTCCTTTCATCAGCGAGGGCAACTGCTCATTCTTATTCTTGTTCACAGATCATAATGAGTGAAGATACTGACCCCCAGGTGAACCTTCATACTCTCCTCCCCACCTCCTTATCCCTCTCTCTTTTCTTCTCTCCTCTTTCTTCTGTAAGCCCTTGCTTACATTTCAATGTTACATTCACTGAATTTTGAGGAACATGTTTTCTTGCTTTCACACAGAGGGATGGTTTGTTCTCCATCTTTCTCTCTCTAGTATATTTTTTGATTTTGTCTGTCTGGCTCAAACAGTCCACTGAAGTCCAAGACAGAAAGCTGTGCAATCATATCCCCAATGGCGCAGGTGGTAAACAAATGCTCAACCAATGTCATGCACCTCACAAACACCTAACCCGCTAACAGTGCAGCAAGACCCACGAACAATCCACCCCTCTACTTCTCTACATGGAGCAGTGGTGGCTGGTGGGTGGGGATATCGGAATGACGGGCTAATCATAGTAGCTGGAATGCAATATGGGACGGTATGGTTTCCATGTGTTTTATACCGTTACATTTATTCCAGTCCAGCAATGAGCATGTCTTCGGATATCTCCGCCTACTAGCCACCACTACCGTACAGACAGGCCGCATTAACCTCCCTTCTCCGTCCTTATTCCCATCAGGTCCTATAACTCCCATCAGTCCTGGTGACTGTGGTAACGCTCTCCGTGTGGACGAAGAAGAGGAGTCCATTCCCATCTCCCTCTGCTGTCTAATCAGCCCACACTGCCCGGATTTCACCGTATTGTTGCCGGAAAAATTCTGCCGGAAATCTGTCCAATCAGCCCGAGACAGATTCCTTCACCTCTTTTCCCCTCCGTTTTCGCGGGAGAAGCGGAGCGAGAGAGGGAGACCGAGACAGGCCAAGGATATTACTGCAACACAGGTCTGACCGGTCCCTTCGGATCCTTTCTCCTTTAGGTTTTTACCTCAATGCCATCCAACATCCCAAATGGCACCCTATTCCCCTATGGGCCCGGGTCAAAAGTAGCACACTATATAGGGAATAGGGTGCCATTTGGGATGCATTCCAAACCTTCCTTCCAACATCCCCCCTCAGCCACCTCACTGCTAATTATAAATGGGTTGAGCTGCCTCATTTGAATATAAATGAATACACATGGGAAAAGGTTTCTGTACGGTCTTGTCGTTTTCTCCCCCCTCTTTCATGGCAGAGAGGATGCATTTCGTTATTGGGTTTAAAAGACTCATTGGTCTCGGTTACATTGCGGGTGCATTCAAAGATATTTAGTCTATCTCATACCAATGGGCCATATTTCTTGACATTATATGGATTTACTACCAGAGGTTTGAGGGTTACTAAAGCTCACTGGGTCTACATAGCGAACGTTAAGCTTATCAGTGTGTAGGAATGTTGAAACCATCATTACAGTCATGGCACGACACTCAATCTATCTCCACACACATGCAATGTGATTGCAACTGGGTACTGGACTTCCTGATGGGCCACCCCCAGGTGGTGAGGGTAGGCAACAACATCTCCACCCCGCTGATCCTCAACACTGGGGCCCCACAAGGGTGCGTTCTGAGCCCTCTCCTGTACTCCCTGTTCACCCACGACTGCGTGGCTGCGATCCAACGCTGAGACCAATGCTCCAACAACACTCCAACAGCGCTGTCCAAACCCGCCATCATTCACATCTCACAACAGGCAGGTAATATCCCATCTGTGCAATAACATTCTGCGCCGTCTCAAATATTTACCTTTTTGTGCCAGGGTGTGAAAGACAGAAAGACAGAAAGACAAATGGTCAAGGGGAAAGGAGAGAAAGAGAAGAGAGAAGAGAGAGAGAGAGAGAGAGAGAGAGAGAGAGAGAGAGAGAGAGAGAGAGAGAGAGAGAGAGAGAGAGAGAGAGAGAGCGAGAGCGAGAGAGTCGGTGCGAGAGAGGGGAATTCTCGATTTCCTCCAACTCAATCATCAAGTTTGCGGACGACACAACAGTGCTAGGCTTGATTACCAACAATGGAGAGAGAGAGAGAGAGAGAGAGAGAGAGAGAGAGAGAGAGAGAGAGAGAGAGAGAGAGAGCGGAGCGAGAGAGTCGGGTGCGAGAGAGGGGAAGATTTCCTCCAACTCAATCATCAAGTTTGCGGACGACACAACAGTGCTAGGCTTGATTACCAACAATGACGGGACGGCCTACAGGGAGGAGGTAAGGGCCCTCAGAGTGTGGTGTCAGGACAATAACCTCACACTCACACTCAGTACAGGTGCATCAAAGCTGGGACCGAGAGACTGAAAAACAGCTTCTATCTCAAGGCCATCAGACTGTTAAACAGCCACCACTAACATTGAGTGGCTGCTGCCAACACACTGACTCAACTCCAGCCACTTTAATAATGGGAATTGATGGGAAATGATGTAAAATATATCACTAGTCACTTTAAACAATGCTACCTAATATAATGTTTACATACCCTACATTATTCATCTCATATGTATACGTATATACTGTACTCTATATCATCTACTGCATCCTTATGTAATACATGAATCACTAGCCACTTTAACTATGCCACTTTGTTTACATACTCATCTCATATGTATATACTGCACTCAATACCATCTACTGTATCTTGCCTATGCCGCTCTGTACCATCACTCATTCATATATCTTATGTACATATTCTTTATCCCCTTACACTTGTGTCTATAAGGTAGTAGTTTTGGAATTGTTAGCTAGATTACTTGTTGGTTATTACTGCATTGCCGGAACTAGAAGCACAAGCATTTCGCTACACTCGCATTAACATTAACATAAATTTGATTTGATTTGATTTTGAATGAAGTACGCAGAGTGACCGCATCTTATTCAAGCGCAAGATCTCTTTGAAATGTTATGTGGCGGCAGTCATTTTGATAGTACATTCATGATGCACACACACACAGCTGTGTTTTTGAGTAAACAAATCGTCTCTTTCTCACCAAATGAGCGCTCGGCAGTATTGGTAACCACGGCAAGTCGCTGGTCCATAGGGATGCCTTGCATGCTTTATTAGCTCCAACCCGCTTTTAATTGTCCAACCCAGCCCAGCACCCAGATTACATACATCAGAGGGACCCAATGAGCTGATTTAGCCTGAAACACATGGGAGAGCAGGTACCCAACCAGCAGGTTCTTACACATCACAGAGAGAGAGGGCGAGGGGTAAAGAGAGAGAGAGGTAGAGAGAGGTGGGGTGTAGAGAGAGAGGTAAAGAGTGTGAGACAGCGAGAGAGAGAGGGAGAGAAAGAGAGAGAGAGAGGTGGGGTGTAGAGAGGGGGCGGTAAAGAGAGAGAGAAAGAGAGAGAGAGAGAGGTAGAGAGAGGTAGAGAGAGGTAGAGGTAGGGAGAGAGAGAGAGAGAGAGAGAGAGAGAGAGAGAGAGAGAGAGAGAGAGAGAGAGAGAGAGAGAGAGAGAGAGAGAGAGAGAGAGAGAGAGAGAGGTGGAGTGTAGAGAGGGGGCGGTAAAGAGAGAGAGAAAGAGAGAGAGAGAGAGAGAGGTAGAGAGAGGTAGAGAGAGGTAGAGAGAGAGAGAGAAAGAGAGAGAGTTCATTACGGCCACGCTCTTAAATCACAGGCATCTTCCTTTCATTAACCTACTGCCCAACAATGCTGCAATGCATTTCAATTAGCTGGTTTAAACTGTGCATTAATTTGACTTTTCAAGGGAAGTTTGTTGTTGAAGGACACAAAGGACTGGAGCGAGCCCTAACGGTGTGATGCAGCCCGCACGCGTTTAAATCTCATTAAAATGCAGCGTAATTAGATCATTATAATTCAGGTGTATAGTGTGTCATCGCAGCTCTAATAAACTGCTGGAGTGATGCACGTAAAGGGAGTTTAGTTCGATGCACAGGCGGTAGAATTAGTCTTCTTCTGGAGGGCACAGAATATAGATACATTGTCAGCTGTGATCCTGTATGGCTAAATTGGTAGAGCATTGTGCTTGCAATGCCAGGATTATGGGGTTGATTCCCAGAGCCACCAATACATCAAATTTATGCACACGTGATTGTATTATTATTTTCTAAGTTGGATGGAGAGAGGAGACAGAGAGGAGACAGAGAAGGAGAAGGCTAAACCCTGACCTTTAGTGACCTCACAAAGCCCAGTGGCCCCGGTGTGTGTACTGCACGTCTCCTAAATTGCGCATGGTCACTCTCGGGAATAAAAGATTCATCTGAAATAACTATGGGGTCGTTTCATTATGGATGCACAGGCCACTAAACGACTTCTTCCCTAGTGGTACCCTTTTTCCAATATAGTACACTACTTTTGACCAGCGTCCACAGGGGAATAGTAGGCTGCCATTTGGGACGTGGACAACGTGTAGAGACATAGGAGGAGGGGAGTAGTCAAATCATCTCCGCTAAATCCAACAGACATTTTCCAAGAACTGAGGCCCAAAAGCTTTCAGTGCACTTGAATACTGATGGCTTCTTAACTTGGACTTTTACAAACCTCAAAATGGATAACAACATGCCTGGAACACATTCTCTGCTTCACGGTTCATTTATGCCTCCCTGTCTTCTGAACCCAAACGCTGCGATCCAACGCTGAGACCAATGCTCCAACAACACTCCAACAGCGCTGTCCAAACCCGCCATCATTCACATCTCACAACAGGCAGGTAATATCCCATCTGTGCAATAACATTCTGCGCCGTCTCAAATATTTACCTTTTTGTGCCAGGGTGTGAAAGACAGAAAGACAGAAAGACAAATGGTCAAGGGGAAAGGAGAGAAAGAGAAGAGAGGAGAGAGAGAGAGAGAGAGAGAGAGAGAGAGAGAGAGAGAGAGAGAGAGAGAGAGAGAGAGAGAGAGAGAGAGAGAGAGAGAGAGAGAGAGAGAGAGAGAGAGAGAGAGAGAGAGAGTCGGTGCGAGAGAGGGGAATTCTCGATTTCTCAAAAAAAAACAAGAGTAATGGGTCGGATCTCATGTTCTCTCGCTCCGTTGTTATTTTCTTCTCTGTCTTTCCTTTGGGCGCCATCAATAAGGAAAAACGACTGAACATCACCGGGAACTCACTGGCACCCTCCCAAATTGCACCCTATTCCCTATTTACAGTATACAGGGCACAACTTTTAACAAGGGTCCAGGGCTCTGTTTAAACTGGGTGCACTGTACAGGGAATAGGGTGCCATTTGGGACACACACCACTGAGCAGAGGGAATAGGGGAGGGTCTGTCTCCATGTGATAGGCACATGTCTATACATACACCTCACACTCAATAGCTCGCTAAGAGAGGTGCTGAGTGACTGGAACTAATAGCAACATTTAAAGGAGGGAGAAGAAAGATAGGGAGACTGAGCGAGCGATGGAGATGGAGGGGAGAGCAGAAAGGTAGAGTGTTGGATGGAAAAGATGGTCTCCGTCCCAAATGGCACCTATTCCCTATATAGTGCACTACGTTTGATCAGAGCACATAGGTTGTAGGGTGGCATTTAGGATGCAGGCAAAGACATACAGTGAGGGGTATAGAGGGGTGTCTGACCTGCGAAGGCGGTGGCACCAGCTACAGTTGAAGTTGATCTGGGAGGAGATGCAGCTGCCACAGCTGGTGAACTGGAGACATGCTATGGAGGGAACAGTATACACACACGTCACAACACACACACGTCACTGACTGAGTCTACTGAGTCAGTCAAAACACAATATAGAAATCTATATATAGATTGCTAGATTGTTGTAGTTGATAATGCAAAACAATATATTAAATTAAGCATCTCAGAATAGAAGTGCTGATCTAGGATCAGGTCTCCCATGTCCATGCAATCTTATTAATTTAGATATTAAAGGCTAAACTGATCGTAAATTAGAACACCAACTCTGAGACGCTTGATACATTCATACCAATTGTCAAAACACCAACATAGAAATCCATAGCTAGAATGTTGTAGTTTGCTAAATGCAAAATAAATGTTTCTAAAAGATAGGAGTTTTGATTCACAGGTGTCCCTGAAATGATGGGATACAGCCTGAAGGAAAGTCTATGAGCTCGACATCTACTAGGTCTATGTTTCACCTATTACTTTATCTAGAACCTAGGCTAGTTCATGGGGGCCTACTTGTGTTGTCATTATCATATTTCATATCATGAGCCACGTCTATCAAAGGAATCCATCTTACTCGGTAAAGGCATCATTTCCACTGCTGTGGAGTTGGTGACTTTGGTCTTCGTCAGCTCCACGCGATGATACTCATAGATCGTTCTCCTACGAACATCTGAATGGAGTGAGTGAGAGAAAGGGAAAGAGAGGGAGGGAAGGAAAGAGTGAGAGAGAAAACGGTCACAAATCTTCCTCGGAGAGCTAAAACTAGGACAAGTGGTTCCCGAGGAGGAGAGCGAGAGAGAATAAGAGGACAGAGAGGCAGAATCAGGCCATATGGGAAGAGAGAAGAGCATTCCTTTAGTTTGCTCTCTTTCACTCTCTCTTTATCAGAAAGCCTGCTACTTGGCAAAGGGGTGGGCAGAAATGTCCCACTAGAGGTGATATCCCTGTTGAAAGCCCCCAGTTCCTACAGGCAATGTCCCAAATGACACCCTATTCCCTATATATTGCACTACATTTGACTAGGGCCCATAGGGCTCTGGGCAATGGGGACCTGGTCAAACATAGTGCACTATGTAAGGAATAGGGTGCCATTTGGGATGCTCCTCCAGTGACTAAGATAATCTGCTGCAGCAGTCACCAGGACCAGGCTAGGTAAAATGGAGAGTTTGATTTGATCCACCATTGACTCTCAGTCATCCCCCAATAATAAGTTGCTTTTTCAATCTTAGTGTAAAATGGCCCACTTAGTTTTGCAGTCCATGCAGTCCCCCCCCTCTCTCCCCCTGGCGCTGCACTAAACTATGCACAGACAGAAAGGATTATAAAATGATATATTATACTGTAGATCCTAATTAAATTCAAATGAAAAGGCATAGCTCTGCCACTGTGATCTCATAAATGTAAAAGCTCTGCTAGTTAATTCCTTCATTCCAGTCATTTTCCTGGTGTGTTTAAATGCTTAGTTCAAGTTAATGTGACTGACAAACCTGGAATACAATGGGACGTTTATGTACATCAGTGAGAGTAATTATTTAACGTAGCCCGTATGACATTGGTCGACACAATACATTTTCTATAATGCACACACTTGCTTGAGCAATGAGATAGGAAATTGAAATTCAATAAACAGCACAGCATGGCCGTGGAACATATACAGCAATGAGTTTGACTGCTAGCGAGCCCCATTCATTATATACACTTATTGTATACACTCATACATAATTGACCAATATCGAATGAACACATTTTGCCTGCTTGGATGAGTTTTCATCTAAGAGCAAAGCCATTATTCTGTTGTGTACAACTGTGGATCCAGATACCGCAGCGGCAGACTGGGACCAGAAATCGTCTCTGGCATTTCAGGGCCGATTCCTCGAGGCCCCCACACCAGCCCTGTTTTTCCACAAGGACCCCACTATTAGCCTAATCATCGTGCTGAGCGAATAACCAACTTTTCTGTTACTTTTCTGTTTTTAAACAACTAATTGACTGACATCGGTTCAATCATTTGAATTTCTGTAAGCGTTAAATCAGATCAAGCTCGAACTGTGCAATGTAGTAGGGAGTTATAGTTTTCAACAGGTCAATATTCTACATAGTTTAGCGCAGAAAGCCTCCCGAGTGGAGCGGTGGTCTAAGGCACTGGGTTTGAGTCCAGGCTGTGTCGCAGCCGGCCGCGACCGGGAGACCCATGGGGCGGCACACAATTGGCCCAGCATCGTCTGGGTTAGGGGAGGGTTAGGCCTGCAGGGATGTCCTTGTCCCATCGCAGACGAGTGAGTCCCGTGGCGGGCCGGGAGCAGTGCACGCTGACACGGTCGCCAGGTGTACGGTGTTTCCACCAACACATTGCTGGGGCTGGCTTCAAGTGGGCGTTGTGTCAAGAAGCAGTGTGGCTTGGTTGGTTTGTGATTAAGAGGACGCACGGCTCTCGACCTTCACCTCTCCTGAGTCCGTATGGGAGTTACAGCGATGGGACAAGACTGTAACTACCAATTGTGTACCATGAAATTGGGGAGAAAAAGGGATAAATAAAATGTTAAAAATGAAAAAGATTAGTACAGAAAATGTGGTAATTAATGACAATAATCCATTCCAAAACATGATTATTTTTTAAATAATCAAACCGAAACTGAACCAACTTCAAAAAGCACTAATCGCTCAGCACTACCTGATAGTTATCATTTCGCGCAACCCCCCCCCCCCCCCCCGGTCAAAAGCACTGCACTACAGTTGAAGTCGGAAGTTTACATACACTTAGGTTGGAGTCATTTAAACTCGTTTTTCAACAACTCAACAAATTTCTTGTTAATTTTGGCAAGTTGGTGAGGACACGTACTTTTCCAGTCATTTTTTCCAACAATTGTTTACAGACAGATTATTTCACTTATAATTCACTCTATCACAATTCCAGTGGGTCAGAAAATTCCAGAAAAAAGATGTCATGGCTTTAGAAGCTTCTGATAGGCTAAAAATACATAATTTGAATCAATTGGATCAACTGTACATACAATAGTACGCAAGTATAAACACCATGGGACCACGCAGCAGTCATACCGCTCAGGAAGGAGACACGTTCTGTCTCCTAGAGATGAACGTACTTTGGTGCGAAAAGGGCAAATCAGACCCAGAACAACAGCAAAGAACCTTGTGAAGATGCTGGAGGAAACAGGTACACAAGTATCTATATCCACAGTAAAACGAGTCCTATATCGACATAACCTGAAAGGCCGCTCAGCAAGGAAGAAGCCTCTGCTCCAAAACCGCCATAAAAAAGCCAGACTACGGGTTGCAACTGCACATGGGGACAAAGATCATGCTTTTTGGAGAAATGTCCTCTGGTCTGATGAAAGAAAAATAGAACAGTTTGGCCATATTGACCATCGTTATGTTTGGAGGAAAAAGGGGGAGGCTTGCAAGCCGAAGAACACCATCCCAACCGGTAAGCACGGAGGCATCATGTTGTGGGGGTGATTTGCTGCAGGAGGGACTGGTGCACTTCACCAAATAGAAGGAAACATGAGGAAGGAAAATGATGTGGATATATTGAAGCAACAGCTCAAGACATCTGTCAAGAAGTTAAAGCTTGGTCGCAAATGGGACTTCCAAATGGACAATGACCAAAGCTGTGGCAAAATGGCTAAAAGGACAACAACGTCAAGGTATTGGAGTGGCCATCACAAAGCCCTGACCTCAAGCCTATAGCAAATTTGTGGGCATAACTGAAAAAGCATGTGTGAGCAAGGAGGCCTACAAACCTGACTCAGTGTCACCAGCTCTGTCAGGAGGAATGGGCCAAAATTCACCCAACTTATTGTGGGAAGCTGATGGAAGGCTATTTTTAGTAGGATTAAATGTCAGGAATTGTGAAAAACGGAGTTTAAATGTAGTTGGCTAAGGTGTATGTAAACTTCCGACTTCAACTGTATATAGAAGATAGAGTGCCACCTGAGACGCAGCCTATGAGTATTCATTCTTCTAATACAGGTGAGAAAACAGTACTATAGAGACATTAGAATGTGTGAAAAACACATTCAAAACATGCTTGGTTTTGGCACCAAAAACATCTGACCAAGGCATACTGTACATTATTAGCTGACTTGACCCTGAAACCCAACCAACCCACCCACCTTCTACCCTCCCCTATGGCTGGCTTTCTCTAGCCCCAGGCATTAGGATGATCAAGTCCAATGTTAGCATTGAGGGGCCAGAGTAGGGGGGAGGTCTCTCGCTCTCTCTCTGCCTGCCTGGTGGTGCTGCTCTGTGGACAGGCTATCCAGACCCGGTCGCCTGCCTCTGGTTTCCTCTGGAGGTGGATGAGTCTGGGGGTGTAGGGTGGTGCTGCTCTGTGGACAGGCTATCCAGACCCGGTCGCCTGCCTCTGGTTTCCTCTGGAGGTGGATGAGTCTGGGGGTGCAGGGTGAAGTTGCTCTGAGACGCTGATCTTGGCAGCCAGGACACCCGTGATACAAGTGAGTATTCGACATCCAACCATGAAAACGGCCACTAGGGAAAACAGTAAGCGCTGTTACCTTCAAGTAGGTTTTGGTTTTGCTGGGGCGTAAGCATATGCCTCTGACTCCAAATATTGCATGTTCGATTCCAGCAAGAGATGTCTGTTTTAAGCCTATCCCAAACCTTAACCCTTACCTTGACCTTAAACACTTTAAAATGTTACGTTTGCCACAACTTTTACATTTGACGTTTGAGAAACATGGATGAATGTCTAATTCTGACGAGACCGTGAGAGGTAGTTGGATCTCGGGTCAGTTTAGAATTTTCCCTCTACTAGGGAAGGTTAGGATTAGGGGAGGGGAAGCTGATCTTAGATCTGCACTATTGGGAAACAGCGAGTCTGGGAGGTAGGAAGCTTTAACTCACAGCAATTACAGTCTCAGCCTGAGCATCAAAAGCGGTAATGAGGATTTAATTGTCCTGCTCCAATACCATCAAACAAAAGGAGCTTTGTAGAAGTGTGTCATCAATTATGCACACAAGGGTCTATTAGGCCATCATCTAATTAAAAGCACACGCATGCAAAATTATGCGCTGGCCCAATACCTCCCCAAAATACAATGGAAAATAGGCTACTGGTCTGGTACGCACCTAAGATGGGTCCAGCCAAGGAAATGGTTTCTTATTCATTCACCCCTGAAAGTTGGATGAGAATCATCGGAAATGTGATGTGAGAACCTTGTGCAATGTGTTAAAAGTCAATGAAGGAAGAAGGGAATCCAAATTCTAAACCGTGCTTTGTTTGCCAGTAGCCCTTGTACCTGTGTCACAGTGGAGTCCGACTCTGCTGGAAGGAGAAATAGAATGAATACGCACAGGCAGACTTTCATTACTCACACTGTTCCAACAGCCCTGTGATATTAACAATGATAATCACTGGGCAGAAACAGAATATCACATAGGACCCTGACTGTGAGGTTAGATCCCTGTTCTACTCCTATTCCCGGTGGGGTATAAAAAGCTGCAATTCCATACAAGTGTGTTTCCTGCCATCAAGATATAACACTCATGCAGCTTTCACATCAACTCGTTCATTCGGAATCCTTACCACCACACGGCAAGCTCTCTTGCGTCGAGCAAATTATTTCCACGATCTCCTCCCAACATCTTTGCAATCACTGTTCATTGGACGTTGGACATGGAAATTCAGCAATATCACAATATGAATGGATATGATGAATACACACAAGGATGTCAAGATGACCTCCTCTGCCCGCATAATAGTGAGGTGAGCTAATCCTGGGCCTGCTATTGTACATTGACCATGGTGAATTGGCATAAGAATAAACTCAGGCAGGTATTAAAAAGGACTGAGGCGCTTCTGGCTTTGAAAACATCATCAGAATAATGCATTGAGGTGACTGGGAGTCTGGCTGTCCGTGCATCTGGCTGCCCAGCCCGGGGGGTGGCTAAATAAAAGCCCGGGTTTAAAGGTTTTAACACAGGAAGACCAGCGGGCCTCCAGGCCTCTAGCACCTGACCTGGTAATTATCTCGCCTGTCCATTGGATGTCGGCAAATCCTCCCTCTGCTGCTGCCAGACGCCGTGGCCTGGAAATAGCTAGCTAGCATGGTCAAATGTTTCATTTCACAAATGAAGCGTGAACGTGGCTAAAGAGGTGGGTTAGAGGAAGCCTCTCGGCAGTGCTTGCTGTGTGTGCTCAGGCCGGTAATTGGCAGCAGAGACACTTATTGACTCGACATGAGTTCACTCCTGTACACTGAACACTCAGCCCTTCAGCTGCCTGGGCTCTTCCCAAATGGCACCCTATTCCCTACAAGTATCAGCAGATGTGCCTAAAAGAACAACCGGTCCTTAAAAGGTTGATCTACATTTCAAAAGACATTATTTTCTTCCAGGAGAATGAAAAACGAGTTCCATGCAGCTGTAGGGATTGGGATTACACAGCAGGAAATCAGATCAAAAGTAGTCCAGCCATCTGACACAGTCTGGGTTTCCGAGCTGGGTGGAACCCTGGGCCAGTGCAATCAATACTGCAGAAGGATCCATTCTACCTGCTGTCCAGGGGGACCAGATCAGGGTGTGTGTGTGTGTGTTCTCAAGATTGTTAGGGCTTTTACTGATGTCTCATATCCACAATGAACCAAATCAAAACATTTATATTCATCACAAGCAACTGGTGTGGACTAACAGTTAAATGCTTAGTTACGGGCCCTTGCCAACAATGCAGAGAGAAAGAAAATAGAGAAATAAAACACGTAATAATAAAAGTTACAATAGATTTTTTTTTAAACGAGTAACGATAACTAGGCTATATACAAGAGCTACCAATACTGAGTCAATATGCAGGGGTACGAGGTCATTGAGGTAGATATGTACATATAACTAGGAATAAAGTGACAGATTGTCAACAAGAGCAGAAGAGTAAGTGATCAGTCATGAAAGTGAGCGCAAAAAGGATCAATGCAGATAGTCCGGGTCTGCTAAATGACTTAAATGTAAATGTAAATGTAGCTATTTGATTAACTATTTAATTAACTCTTTAGAAGTCTCATGGCTTGGAGGTAGAAGCTGTTCAGGGTCCTGTTGGTTCCAGATTTAGTGCATTGGTAACACTTGCCGTGCGGTAGCAGAGAGAAAAGTCTGTGACTTGGGTGGCTGGAGTTGGTAGAGCATGGCGCTTGTAACGCCAGGGTAGTGGGTTCGATCCCCGGGACCACCCATACGTAGAATGTATGCACACATGACTGTAAGTCGCTTTGGATAAAAGCGTCTGCTAAATGGCATATATTATATTATTATTATATTATTTTCTTAGGACCTTCCTCTGAAACCGCCTGGTATAGAGGTCCTGGATGACAGGGAGCTCGGCACCAGTGATGTACTGGGCTATACGCACTACCCTCTGTAGAACCTTGCGGTCGGGTGCCGAGCAGTTTCTATACAAAGGGGTGACAAGATGCTCTCAATGGTGCAGCTGTATAACTTTTTTAAAGAACTGAGGGCCCATGTGAAATCTTTTCAACCTCCTGAGGGGGAAAAGGTGTTGTCGTGCCCTCTTCATGACTGTGCTCGTGTTTTGGACCCTGATAGGTCCTTAGAGATGTGGAGACCGAGGAACTGGAAACTGTCGACCGTCGCCACTACAACCCCGTCAATGTTGAAGGGGGTGTGCTCGGCCCCCCATTTCCTGTAGTTCACGATCAGCTCTTTTGTTTTGCTGATGTTAAGAGAGAGGTTGTTGTCCTGGCACCACACTGCCAGGTCTCTAACCTCCTCCCTATAGAATGTATTATCGTCGTCGGTGATCAGGCCTACCACCTACCACGCTGAGCTGTAGTCAGTGAACAGCATTCTCACGTTGGTGTTCCCTTTGTCCAAGTGGGAAATGGCAGTGTGGAGTGCAATAGAGATTGCGTCATCTGTAGATCTGTTGGGGCAGTATGCAAATTGGAGTGGGCCCAGGGTGTCTGGGATGATGGTGATAAGTGTGAGTCATGACCAGCCTTTGAAAGTATTTCATGGCTACAGATGTGAGTGCTACAGGGCGATAGTCATTGGGCACAGGGAGTGTGGTGGTCTGCTCAAAATATTTATGTATTACAGATTGGGTCAGGGAGAGGTTGAAAATTCAGTGAAGACACTTGCCAGCTGGTCAGCGCAGACTCTGAGCACGCATCCTGGTAATTCATCTGGCATAGGACCCCCTTGTGAATGTTAACCTGTTTAAAAAGTCTTACTCACATTGGCTACAGAGAGCGTGATCACACAGTCATCTGGAACAGCTGGTGCTCTTACACATGGTTCAGTGTTGCTTGGCTCGAAGTGAGCATAGAAGGCATTTAGCTCATCTGGAAGGCTCGTGTAATTGGGCAGCTAGGTTTCCCTTTGTAATCCGTGATAGTTCGCAAGCTCTGCCACATCAAGGAGAGTTATAGTGATCAAAAATCATGAGGCATAAACCTTCCTACAATTCGCTTTTAATTAAGAATCATCAGTTATAAACAAGCACATCCAGCCTTTTCAGAGCCCTGCACGACATAACATGTTGACGAACCAGTAGCTAACATTGGTACTGTATATCCTGAAATGGGTGCATTTGCTACATGCTTTGCCTACTAAACAGTAGCGGCTGAGACACATTGAGAGAGAGAGAGATTGTCCTGCCCTTTTGACCGGCTGAAGACCCAAGACGCTAATCCTGACCTTTCTCTCCAGACAGACAGACAGACATGGGTGTCTGCTCTCTGCCCAAAAATCATCCACCAACCTGCCTATTTCTCTCCTCTCTAGAGAGATCACATTCGCCACCATTCACGAGGTATATGAAATATATGATCAAATGTATGTTTTCAAGATATTACACTTCCAAAGGAGAGGCCTCTCATACAGGAAACCAATAGTTTACTTCAAGAGGGAGTACAGTACTACTGT
This sequence comes from Oncorhynchus gorbuscha, assembly GCF_021184085.1. Lineage (NCBI taxonomy): Eukaryota > Metazoa > Chordata > Actinopteri > Salmoniformes > Salmonidae > Oncorhynchus > Oncorhynchus gorbuscha. The sequence goes on along the minus strand of NC_060179.1, from coordinate 31,674,234 downwards.
TTGGGCTGTATTGTCCATTAAACCAAAATAAATAAAGAAGTGAACCCAGTAAAAGTTTGTGAGGAAGCTGGCTCAGCATTTTACAGTCTTTCAGGCTAGAACAGACAGAACTTTGCAACCGAATCTCCAAATAAAATGGCAGAACTGCAGCAACAGAATTATGCCATGGCTTGAAGCTTAAATGACACCATCTGGTGCCGTATCTTCGTTGTCAGTCCAAAAAAGTGTAGGCGTTAATTCTGAATGGTTAACGTCAGGGTTAAAGTTAGGGATAGGGTTAAATTTAAGTTTAGGCATTCATTGGGTAAATTAAGGATTAAGTTTGAAGTAGGGGTGCTGAGGGTGCTGAGGGTTAATTAACTAGGGGTTAACTAGGCCTTTATTACTCTTGTATGAGCAGAGAAAAATATACTCCTCAGCTGAGCGGAGATAAATACTCTTCAGCCCCCCCCCCACATCGCAAATGTCACCCTATTCCCTATATACTGCATTACCTTTGACAAGGTCCCATAGGGGATAGGGTGCCATTTGGGAGGCAGCTGAGCAGACTGTTTTCATCCAGCTGAGCTAAACATTAGAAAGACTGCATCAAAGAGGGTAGTATTTAACACAAGTCCTTTGGAAGCCCGATAACCCTCTATAGCAGGGTTATTTAACTCTTACCCTACGAGGTCCGGAGCCTGCTGATTTTCTGTTCTACCTGATAATTAATTGTACCCACCTGGTGTCCCAGGTCTAAATGAGTTCCTGATTAGAGGGGAATAATGAAAAAACACAGTGGAACTGGCTTTGAGGTCCAGAGTTGAGTTTGAGGGCTCTATTGTACCAACAAGAGTGTTGTGGGAGAGCTACTGTGGCTACAATCACAAGAGCACAGCTGAACACACAGTTTTCAGAAAAGTAGAAATAATCAACAACCACACTAGCACAACATTCACAGAACAGCTGAGCAGTAGGTTTGAACTCCCCATTATAACACCTAAACCCTTTATTACTGACCACAGTGGCTTTGTTCCCCCTATTCCCTATGTAGTGCCCATAAGGCTTTGGTAAAATAAAAAGTAATGCACTATGTAGGCATTGGGGTTCCAACGGGGAGTCTTTAAAGTTTTCTGAGCAGAGGTACTTATTACCCACGATTGAATAATTCCAGACAACGTCGAAATGTTATAAATAACAAGCTATAAAACGCTACGTGAAACAAATACTGTACATTCTTCAAAAGCCAAAGTCCTATGAACATATCATCAACAAGCAATTAAATGAATGATTTTTGCAGACTTGAAAATGAAATGAAAGCCCCAGAGAGGGTCTAGCAGTGGATGAAAAGGTTGACTTTCTCCTCTTTGCTCAACTGTCTTTGAACTTTAATGGCCCTAAATTGGAAGGAGCGTCATGCAAAGAGATAATTCTGGACCGCGCCCATGTAATCATTCCCATTCTGCCGTCTGAGAGGCCACAACAAAAAGGTTGAACTCATGCCCGCTTTGGCGTGAGGTTCAGATCTAGGACCAACTTCCCTTCCCCCAGTGGGAGAAATGCAGAACTGAACCGAGATCAGCACATAGGACAGGGGGGAATTTGGGGATTTCGAATACAACAAAAAGGCAGCACAGACTTTGAAAATAACTTATTTGTTCATCAAAATCAATTTGCGGGCCAGAAATGGGGCAGTTATTTTAGGTCCAATATATATCGGTCCAATATAATGATGGCTGTGGCCTGGAGTGTTTTTTTTTTAACCCAAAATAATATATCCTTTAAAATTCCCGAATGCGGCCCGCGGGCCGTAGTTGCCCACCCTTGGTCTACGGGCAACTTCACCGTATTTCAGCCCCACAAGGGAGGAGTTCTGAGAGGGGGGAAAAAAGTTGTACAGGTCATGTGATTGGCTTACTGTATGTATCCACTGCCCATCCTTTGGTGTCATGCAGTATGAGGTGGTATGTGATGGTATATACACATTCAAAAACTGAAGTGATGTTTGATGTGTGTGAGTGGTAAAAGGTGTAATGTGGTATGTGTGTACGTGATGTGTGAGTGGTAAAAGGTGTAATGTGGTATGTGTGTACGTGATGTGTGAGTGGTAAAAGGTGTAATGTGGTATGTGTGTACGTGATGTGTGTGTGGAGTAAAAGGTGTAATGTGGTATGTGTGTACGTGATGTGTGAGTGGTAAAAGGTGTAATGTGGTATGTGTGTACGTGATGTGTGAGTGGTAAAAGGTGTAATGTGGTATGTGTGTACGTGATGTGTGAGTGGTAAAAGGTGTAATGTGGTATGTGTGTACGTGATGTGTGTGTGGAGTAAAAGGTGTAATGTGGTATGTGTGTACGTGATGTGTGTGTGGAGTAAAAGGTGTAATGTGGTATGTGTGTACGTGATGTGTGTGTGGAGTAAAAGGTGTAATGTGGTATGTGTGTACGTGATGTGTGTGTGGAGTAAAAGGTGTAATGTGGTATGTGTGTGATGTGGTTTATGTGTATGTAGCGATGCAGGGAGTCGTGTGTGTGTGTGTGTGATGTGGTTTATGTGTATGTAGCGATGCAGGGAGTCGTGTGTGTGTGTGTGTGATGTGGTTTATGTGTATGTAGCGATGCAGGGAGTCGTGTGTGTGTGTGATGTGGTTTATGTGTATGTAGCGATGCAGGGAGTCGTGTGTGTGTGTGTGTGTGGGATGTGGTTTATGATGGTTTATGTGTATGTACCGATGCAGGGAGTCGTGTGTGTGTGTGTGTGTGTGTGTGTGTGTGTGTGTGTGTGTGTGTGTGTGTGTGTGTGTGTGTGTGTGTGTGTGTGTGTGTGTGTGTGTGTGTGTGTGTGTGTGTGTGTGTGTGTGTGTGGGATGTGGTTTATGATGGTTTATGTGTATGTAGCGACGCAGGGAGTCGTGTGTGTGTGTGTGGGATGTGGTTTATGATGGTTTATGTGTATGTAGCGACGCAGGGAGTCGTGTGTGTGCGTGCAGTAACACAGCACTCTCTGCATCATGGTGACTCACTGGGAATCTGTTGGATCCTGTGGACCACCACAAAGGCATCGGAGAGGCCCACCTTCACCGGGTGATTGACAGAGCTGATCTGGGCCACCTCGATGGGGATCTGGAAGAGAGAGGAGAGACCAGTGGAGGGGCATCAATCACCAGCCGCCACACCTGTCTATCTAACTGAGCTGCCTGCAAACAGACCAAACCAGGCAGAGGCCTAACAGTTTCTGATGCTGATAGAAGGCTGGGGTAAATGTGTCCCAAATGACACCCTATACCGTTTATAGTGCACTTCTTTTGACCAGGGCCGGCACTATGTAGGGAATAGGGTGCCATTTTGTGACGCAAGCCTACAGACAATGGGACTTCACTTACTGGCAAGAACAAAGAGCGTACAATCAACTCATCTCCCAAAAAATCCAATTAATAATTCCACAAAACAAGTCTGGCGGGCTCAAACTTGAGAATGTAGAGATCCTTGGAGAGACACACTTTTATTGTGTGGTGAAAGTGAAGTGAACACAGCAGTCCCCTTTACGTCTTTACATGAAGGTGGATGAGGTGAGTGTTTAGAGAAAAGTACTCCCTGATTGGAACGGAGAGAAAGAGAGAGAGAGAGAGAGAGAAAGAGAGATGTCGCGTCATGCCCTGATTGAGAACAGAGGTTGGAGAGCACAGAGCTTTATTTATCAACTCAATCACGGAGAGAATGTAATAAGTGCTCCGTCGCCACAGGGAAGAGGGGGTGAGGAATGAGAGAGCGAGAGAGAGAGAAAGTGAGATAGAGAAACGGAAACAGAGAGAGAGAGAGAGAGAGAGAGAGAGAGAGAGAGAGGAAACAGAGAGAGAGAGAGAGAGAGAGAGAGAGAGAGAGAGAGAGAGAGAGAGAGAGAGAGAGAGAGAGAGAGAGAGAGAGAGAGAGAGAGAGAGAGAGAGAGAGAGAGAGAGAGAGAGAGAGAGAGAGAGAGAGAGAGAGAGAGAGAGAGAGAGAGAGAGAGAGAGAGAGAGAGAGAGAAAGAGATGGAGAAGGAGAGAGCTGTGAGTGTGAAGAATTCCCTGCCCCTCACGAGCTAGGTGTGACGTGATGTCACTCCTACACCCCTATAGCTGGGTCAGCTGGCAACGTCACGGAAATGATGCGCGAGCATTGCAGAGGCCGTGTGCTGTTACCATTCTGAAAGCTCAGATAGCTAGCAACAATGACAAGAAGCTGCCATGTGGGGGGAATCGTAGGTGGCTCGTTTCAGCTGGTTTTTATCTTGTTCTTGATACCATGTCTTGTTAAGCTAATTATCGCTACCTAGCTAGCCAACAACGGTAACGACATATTTGAGAGAGACAACAAATACTCATTGTGCAAATGTATTTATGTTCTCAATGAACGTTTGGAGAGGAAATAAAGTGTGCATGTTGTCAACAATCCTTTGATTCTAAACGAATCCCTTCTGTTTTCCTCAAGGGTTGCGCACAGATCGGGTTTTGTCGCTAAGAAATCCACCCATCTATGGGAGATAGCTGGAGGGAGGAGCAGCGAGATAAATAAAGAGAGACAGTGAGAGAGGAACTAAGAGTAGCAGAAATAGAGAAAGAGAGAGAAAGAGGCAGAGGGGAGGGACATATAGCCTAGATAGGGAGCAACACAGAGAGAGAGAGAGAGAGAGAGAGAGAGAGAGAGAGAGAGAGAGGGGTATATGTAGATAAAGAGAATGAGAGAGAGAGAGAGACCTCTTTGTAGGCGAAGACGATCCTGCCGTCGCTGTGCAGTGTGGCCTGGAAGGTGAAGCTGCCCAGGTTGTAGCTGTCCTGCAGGTGGACATGGTCCCACTGGACTACCAGAGCAGTGCCTGGATGAGAGGAAGGGAGAGAGGGAGACTGTCAGAACCTTAGACAACCAAACAGGACCTCATAACCACACAGGACCATGCAAAACCACAAAGAACCACTTAGAACTAGATATAACTTACTTAGAACAACACAGTACCGCACAGAACAACACACTGTATAACCACACAGGGCCACACAGCACTACATATAAACACACAGTTCCACACAAAACCACTTAGAACCACACATGACCATACAAAATAAAATAGAACCACATACAGTATAACCACACAGGACCATACAGAACCATACATAACAGGTGTGGGAATCCTAGGGATAGAAAGTTTGTAGAAATTATAATGGACCTATAACAAAATCGGTCCCCAAAGAAGTCTATGCAGCCCCCTGAATTTTGAAATCCCAATGTGGCCCTTTGAGACAGAATTATTACCCACCCCTGATATATAACTACACATGACAACAGAGAACTACATAGACCTACATAGATTTCTATTAGATAAGAATTTGGAGAGCAAAACCCAGAGGAGGCAAGGTTCTTTAAGTTTCAAACATTGCCGGAGGCACCCAGGGTAGCCAAAATGAGTTGTGACGTGTCTTCTCTGATACCACAGTCTCACCTTCTCAGATTATAAAAGATACATGTACGCCTAGTAAATTCAGCAAAAAAAGAAACATCCTCTCACTGTCAACTGCACTTATTTTCAGTAAACGTAACATGTGTAAATATTTGTATGAACATAACAAGATTCAACAACTGAGACATAAACTGAACAAGTTCCACAGACATGAGACTAACAGAAATGGAATAATGTGCCCCTGAACAAAGGGGGATCAAAATCAAAAGTAACAGTCAGTATCTGGTGTGGCCACCAGCTGCATTAAGTACTGCAGTGCATCTCCTCCTCAAGGAGGAGATGCACCTACACTCGATCCCTCCGATGTCAACAATTACAGACCAGTATCCCTTCTTTCTTTTCTCTCCAAAACTCTTGAACGTGCCGTCCTTGGCCAGCTCTCCCGCTATCTCTCTCTGAATGACCTTCTTGATCCAAATCAGTCAGGTTTCAAGACTAGTCATTCAACTGAGACTGCTCTCCTCTGTATCACGGAGGCGCTCCGCACTGCTAAAGCTAACTCTCTCTCCTCTGCTCTCATCCTTCTAGATCTATCGGCTGCCTTCGATACTGTGAACCATCAGATCCTCCTCTCCACCCTCTCCGAGTTGGGCATCTCCGGCGCGGCCCACGCTTGGATTGCGTCCTACCTCACAGGTCGCTCCTACCAGGTGGCGTGGCGAGAATCTGTCTCCTCACCACGCGCTCTCACCACTGGTGTCCCCCAGGGCTCTGTTCTAGGCCCTCTCCTATTCTCGCTATACACCAAGTCACTTGGCTCTGTCATAACCTCACATGGTCTCTCCTATCATTGCTATGCAGACGACACACAATTAATCTTCTCCTTTCCCCCTTCTGATGACCAGGTGGCGAATCGCATCTCTGCATGTCTGGCAGACATATCAGTGTGGATGACGGATCATCACCTCAAGCTGAACCTCAGCAAGACGGAGCTGCTCTTCAACCCGGGGAAGGACTGCCCGTTCCATGATCTCGCCATCACGGTTGACAACTCCATTGTGTCCTCCTCCCAGAGCGCTAAGAACCTTGGCGTGATCCTGGACAACACCCTGTCGTTCTCAACCAACATCAAGGCGGTGGCCCGTTCCTGTAGGTTCATGCTCTACAACATCCGCAGAGTACGACCCTGCCTCACACAGGAAGCGGCGCAGGTCCTAATCCAGGCACTTGTCATCTCCCGTCTGGATTACTGCAACTCGCTGTTGGCTGGGCTCCCTGCCTGTGCCATTAAACCCCTTCAACTCATCCAGAACGCCGCAGCCCGTCTGGTGTTCAACCTTCCCAAGTTCTCTCACGTCACCCCGCTCCTCCGTTCTCTCCACTGGCTTCCAGTTGAAGCTCGCTTCCGCTACAAGACCATGGTGCTTGCCTACGGAGCTGTGAGGGGAACGGCACCTCAGTACCTCCAGGCTCTGATCAGGCACTACACCCAAACAAGGGCACTGCGTTCATCCACGTCTGGCCTGCTCGCCTCCCTACCACTGAGGAAGTACAGTTCCCGCTCAGCCCAGTCAAAACTGTTCGCTGCTCTGGCCCCCCCAATGGTGGAACAAACTCCCTCACGACGCCAGGACAGCGGAGTCAATCACCACCTTCCAGAGACACCTGAAACCCCACCTCTTTAAGGAATACCTAGGATAGGATAAGTAATCCCTCTCACCCCCCCCCCTTTAAGATTTAGATGCACTATTGTAAAGTGACTGTTCCACTGGATGTCATAAGGTGAATGCACCAATTTGTAAGTCGCTCTGGATAAGAGCGTCTGCTAAATGACTTAAATGTAAATGTAAATGTGGTCTGCACCAGAATTGCCAGTTCTTGCGGTGAGATGTTACCCCACTCTTCCACCAAGGCACCTACAAGTTCCTGGACATTTCTGGGGGGGAACGGCCCTAGCCCTCACCCTCCAATCCAACAGGTCCCAGATGTGCTAAATGGGATTGAGATCCGGGCTCTTCGCTGGCCATGGCAGAACACTGACATTCCTGTCTTGCAGGAAATCACGCACAGAATGAGCAATATGGTGGCTGGAGGGTCATGTTAGGATGAGCCTGCAGGAAGGGTAACACATGAGGGAGGGGGAAGTCTTCCCTGTAACACACAGCGTTGAGATTGCCTGCAATGACAACAAGCTCAGTCAGATGATTCTGTGACACACCACCCCAGACCATGATGGACCTTCCACCTCCAAATCGATCCCGCTACAGACTATAGGCCTCGGTGTAACGCTCATTCCTTCGACGATAAACGTGAATCCGACCATCACCCCTGGTGAGACAAAACTGCGTCTCATCAGTGAAGAAAACTTTTTGCCAGTCCTGTCTGGTCCAGCGACGGTGGGTTTGTGCCCATAGAAGATGTTGTTGGCGGTGAAGTATGGTGAGGAGCTGCCTTACAACAGGCCTACAAGCCTCTCTCAGCCTATTGCGGACAGTCTGAGCACTGATGTAGGGATTGTGCATTCCTGGTGTACCTCGGGCAGTTGTTGTTGCCATCCTGTACCTGTCCCGCAGGTGTGATGTTCGGATGTACCGATCCTGTGCAGGTGTTGTTACACATGGTCTGCCATTGCGAGGACGATCAGCTGTCCATCCTGTCTCCCTGTAGTGCTGTCTTAGGCGTCTCACAGTACGGACATTACAATTTATTGTCCTGTCCACATCTGTAGCATGCCTAAGGCACGTTCACACAGATGAGCAGGGACCCTGGGCATCTTTATTTTGGTGATTTTCAGAGTCAGTAGAAAGGCCTCTTTAGTGTCCTACGTTTTCATAACTGTGACCCTAATTGCCTACCGTGTGTAAGCTGTTAGTGTCTTAACAACCGTTCCACAGGTGCACGTTCATTAATTGTTTATGTTTCATTGAACAAGCACGGGAAACGATGTTTAAACCCTTTACAATGAAGATCTGTGAAGTTATTTGGATTCATACGACTTATATTTGAAAGACAGGGTCCTGAAAAAGGGACGTTTCTTTTTTTGATGAGTTTATATTCCAGTTAACAAAACTCCTTGCAACATACAGGACACATTTAATTATTTTTGAAGAATAAGGAGGAAGCTCACATGAAGTACTTTGCACTGGATGGGTGTGTGTGTGTGTGAGGGGGGGGGGGTTGAAATCATTTCAATATTCAAATAGTGTCCTTCTTTTTCGTTGTTGTCGGATATCAGTATTTTCGAAATACATTGGTGTTTTTCTTCAAACACACATTTTGAACCTGAGCACTGCTGCTCGTGGTAGAGGCTGGCGCTCTATTGCTGCAGCTGTGCCTGCAGAGGTTATATGGGGCGGTGTGTGTAGCGGGCAGAGGGAGGGAGAGAGAGCGAGAGAGAGAGAGAGACGCCAAGGCAACTCGGCTACAGCCAAGACTAGCTAACTTGTAGCAGCCACAACGTTATTCATCATCCCACATAACAGTGCCTGTCTTGACTGGAGTAGCGAGGCTGATTGAAGCCACATGCTGCGCAGCCTACCTGTTGGTTGCTCATTGTAGCCTTCACGCTGACTTTTAGAGCTTTTTTGTTCGTTTTCTGTTCCATCGTTGCATTACGTTAGTGAACTCTCACGCCATTTGCTGCACATTGAGCCTCTTTGATTGGACAACATATACAACAAGACAGGTGAAGGCTACCGGTCGTTTGGTGGGGCGCACGTGCATGTCAGAAACAACACTGAAAAGTTTGTTATTTTATTCAGTGAATCATTTGAAATGTCATGGTATATCCTTGTATATAACAATGTTACATGGATATTGTCACTTAATTTAGAAAAAGCAATCTGGTTAAAACAGGCCTGTTTTCTCTCCAAAAATGTATTTGAATACTAACATCCCGTTCAGATATTCAAATAACCACGCACATCCCTACCCTGGGTGCAAACCTCACGTTCCTCCCCATGCTGTTTTGATTTAGTGTGGACTTTGGAGAGCTTTTGGATGTGAAAGTGATGCCTTTGCTCTCCCATGCAGCCAGACAGTCATTTGGCCAGGAGCCAGAGCAATAAAGGTTTGTTAACATAAGTAATCCATTTTTCCATCACACAGCCTGAACCTCTCTCCCGTCCAAAGTAAAGTGGGGATTTTGTTTCTCTGCTGACAGCTAAATGGTACTGCAGCTGTAGTGCTACAGGAAACCCCATAATATCCACACCTGGCCTCCAGAAGGCTTATGCATGAGGCTGATGCTACAGGATTCTCCATGACCTGGCCGGAGCATGGGGCCGCATGCTTGATGTAGAGAGGACAGGAATCGAGGCAGGGCATGTCAGTGGCCGCGTCCCAAATGGCACCCTATTCCCTATAATGGAAATTGGGGTGCCCCATTTGCCCTGGTCAAAGGTGGTGCACTGTATAGGGAACAGGGTGCCATTTGGGATGCAGCCAGCGGTTGTCACAGTAACCCTGTCTGTTCTGAATACTCTCTCTATCTGACTGAGAATGGGTCCTGGCTAGAACATTGTACGGGGGGGCTGGGAACGCAACGCTACTCTGCTTGGATTCTGTTTTGGCTGGGGAAGGAGGGAGGGAGAGAGGGGGCAATTGAGGGTAAATTGAAGACGTGTAGAGGTAGACAGAGGTATAGGTAGATTGGAGGGGGGAAAAGAGAGTAGTGTGGCTACTCCTTGTTGGCCGTGTGAGTTCCACCAGTCAGCGCGATAAAAGGTAAGCCTAATAGAAGTCCGGAGCCTACTTAAAATGCATTGAGTTCAGGGAGAAAGCAGCCGTGCTATCTGGGGCTCCCTCTTCTAAAAATACACACTGGGTGAGAATGAGTGCACTGCACAAGCTGGCCTTGTTTTTCCCTAAAATGGCTTATATGCTGCAGAAAGTTAGGCAAAAGAAATCTCTCTCGACACACTGGGAATAGTGTACTAGTCGGCAGGGGGACGATGACTGCATAGGGCTCGAAAATGTTGAAAACACATAGACACAACTTCGTACAACGTTGAATACTTCTTAAAGTGCGAAAGAGAGGCTGTCAGTGGGTCCCCATGGGGGGCTACATTTAAAGTAGACGAATCAGGTTTTAATTGGATGTGTATGAGGTAGAGAGGCGAGGCTGAGGTTCCCGTCTACATGCAGCCTTGGCAGGCCACTGCCTGATGGATGGACTGGTAAAAGAGCATCTAGGCTGGGTATCGATCAGCTGCCACACTGCCACACCCATGATGGAAAAGGTCCACTGGAAAAGGTCATTCAGCTGGTCAGTCACTAGCTGCGTCCTAAATGACACCCTATCCCCGAAACAGGATATAGGGTGCCATTTGGGAGGCAGACAATGATTTAGGGAGATTTGCTATGGAGGCCTAGATTCCAACCATAAGATTTGACCTTTCCCCACCAATAGTCTGTGCGTCTGGCGCAGTTCGTCATGTGCTCCAGCATGCCTTTGAGAGCCATGGGTCTCAGCTTTTGCATCTGGCAAGTTACGCACTTCTGTCAGACGTGGGATCGTGTAGCTGGAGTTGCTAATATCTTAAGGACAGAGCACAGAAAAACTAGGGACTGAACGGCACGTACCATTGTCAAAGTAGATGACGGTTGAGTTCCTGGAGACACTGGGATCAAAGTTGGCCATGAGGGGGGCGATGTACTGGGTGGCCGTCAGCATCCTGTGGACCACATCGCCCGTGTAGATGAACCCTGAGGAAGAAACACAGAGCAGATAGTACTCATTTTCTACGACAGTCGCCACCACGCAACAAGTCAGCATGTAAACGACTGAGGGCCTACTATTATATCCCACTCGTTCAAGGTCTCTCTCGCTCTCACATATCAAGGTCAGACAGGTGCTGCCCCCTTTCGGGCCAGGTGCAGTCCAATAAACCACTGAACTTCAGCAAGTCAGGATGCATGTCTGTTCATCTTTCCACACGTTTACAAAAATGGTCCATCATATCCCCGCTGACCCCCCCCAGCCACTGGCCTCCTAACCCCCCCACCTGCATCAGCTGCTTGGTCCTGCTGATTAATTAGCTAATTATATTACATACAATAAAACCTGAAGGGCTTCACAGAGGAAATGCTGATTTGGCGGAGTAAATTCCACTCATCATATAATGGAGTTTCTCAGTCATGTTCCCTGGCGAAGCTTCCCTCTCTGCCTGACAGTCTCAAACCGGACACGCAGGCACGCACGCACACACGCACGCACGCACACACAGTCAGTGACAATAAGGACTTTGTTAAGGGCTTCCACTCAGTTCAGTCGCACAACAAGGTGGTGTTTGTATGACAGGTTAGTCACAGAGGACTGTTTCTTCTTCAGCCATTAGAGACAGTTAGAAGGCTGGCGAAAAGGTACGCCTGCTGCTTTCTCACTCAGCTTTTCCACAGTGTGTGTGTGTGTGTGTGCCTGTGTGTGTGTGGGTGTGTGTGTGTTTGCCTGTGTGTGTGTGTGTTTACTCGCATCGTCTAAATACAGCTCTATCAGAGAGGACATCAATCGAAAAAAAGTTGTCCTTTGTTGCTCAGTTGGTAGAGCACGGTGTGTTTGATTCCTGTGACCACCCATACGTTGCTTCGGATGAACGCATCTGGCTGAAACATTTGTTCAGCAAGAAAAAGCGAGAAAAATAAATTGGAAGGGGGGGACCTAAACAGTGTTCTTCAAAAGGTCACTCATAGCTGCAGCCATTTCACTGCCAGTTCGTGTCACCATATGTCTTCACCAACAGCAGACGGGCTGGAAAGAAAACAACACATTACGACAGAGGCCAAGAACACGGCCCCTCCCAGTGAGAAATCAATCCTGTCCTTAAGGGCCGCACAGTCAAGTGCAGCCCCCATCCAGATGTGTGTGTGTGTTTGTACGCATATGTGTGCCCCCACCCAGTGCAGTCAGCAGAGCACAGAGCTGTGGAGATACAGGAGAATGGGAGGATAGAAGGAGGAGGGGGAGTTGAGTGACTACAGTAAGGTATTGTCAACAGACTGCATAATTAGCTAAATGAGTCCAGGCAACTGAGAACTTTGTTCAGCCAATGGGTTTTAGTGTTTTAGCAATTGAGAAAAACTGTAACAAGAGATAAGAGGGTGGAGGTTTGGGGCCTCTCTCTCTCTCTCTCTCTCTCTCTCTCTCTCTCTCTCTCTCTCTCTCTCTCTCTCTCTCTCTCTCTCTCTCTCTCTCTCTCTCTCTCTCTCTCTCTCTCTCTCTCTCTCTCTCTCTCTCTCTCTCTCTCTCTCTCTCTCTCTCTCTCTCTCTCTCTCTCTCTCTCTCTCTCTCTCTCTCTCTCTCTCTCTCTCTCTCTCTCTCTCTCTCTCTCTCTCTCTCTCTCTCTCTCTCTCTCTCTCTCTCTCTCTCTCTCTCTCTCTCTCTCTCTCTCTCTCTCTCTCTCTCTCTCTGTGCATGCTGGGTGTTTTTTGGAGTTTGAGTGTTTGGTGTGGAAAGCTCTATCCTAACTAACTTTCTTGATTCTATTATTTTCTTTACATGTTATTTTCTATGGTGGAGGGTTAATGCAATATTTGTTTTTAGCGGTATCCAAAGCTTTTTATTTCAAAGTTAGGGTGGAAGAGGACAGAGTAACGTTCCGGGGGGTTGCAAGGTCTAGTGTGCGCAATGGCTTCTCAGCCTAGCGCGCAGGAGACGCTGTCGATGCAGCATGGATTCAGGTGTGTTCCTGAGAACGGAGTTAAGGTGGAGGAGGTTCTGCTCGCGGTCGGTGAACAGGTAGGAGCTGAGTTTATACATTCTGCTTCTAGAATGAACAAGGCTGTGGTTGTGTTCATGAAAAGGGCTAATTTGGTCGGTAGGCTAATTGCTAGCGGAATATTTGTAAGGGATGTGTTGGTGTCAATTTCACCTCTCTCTACCCCTTCAACAAGAGTTGTAGTGGCAAATTTGCCTCCGTTTATTACGGATGATCAAATTAGGAAAGAGCTGAGTCGTTTTGGTAAGTTTGCTAGCGGTTTCCGTGTACTGTCAGCAGGTTTTCAGGCAGATGCCGTTAAGCACGTTGTTTCATTCAGGAGGCAAGTGTTTATGTTTCTGAACAATAATGAGCAACAGCTAAATGTGCATTTTAAAGTGAGGCATGGGGAGGGGCTCTATGCAGGTTTTGCCAGCACAAATAGTCTACGGTGTTTTGAATGTGGGGATTTGGGGCACAAGAGCTTTGCGTGCCCACATAAAGGCCATAGACAAGGGGAGGGTACGAGCGCAAGGGGGGGAAATCGAGGTCAAAATGCAGGGGGTAAGGAGATGCAGACAGCAGAGGCTGGGCCTAGTCAGTCTAGAGATGGTGGTGTAGATGAGGCTGGGCCTAGTCAGTCTAGAGATGGTGGAGAAGCAGAGGCTGGGTCTAGTCAGGCTAGAGATGGTGGGGTAGCTGAGGCTGGGCCTAGTCATGCTATGGAGGGTGTTGTAGCTGAGGCTGGCCCTAGTCATGCTATGGAGGGTGTTGTAGCTGAGGCTGGCCCTAGTCATGCTATGGAGGGTGTTGTAGCTGAGGCTGGCCCTAGTCATGCTATGGAGGGTGGTGCAGATGATATTGCGTCTAGTCAGTTTATTCTAGTGGATGAGGAGAGTATAGTGGGGAAGTGTAAGAGACTAGGGGGGGAGAGGGTGTCAAGAGGAAAAAGAAAAAGGGTGTGGACAAAGGCACCATGGAAATGTTGCCTGTTGCTGTGGGTGAGGCCCTAACCAGAGGGAAAGGGCAGGTGGTCAGGGTGGGAGATAGAGAAGAGGAGGAAAGTGAGTCTGAGGAAGAGGATGAGGAGGTATTTTTTTCAGACTCCTCTTCAATTGGCCCGGAGCTGACAGCCAGTCAACCAGAGGGGTCTAAGTACACATTGAGAGAACTGACAAGGTTCCTGAATGAGACTAAGGGGAAAAAAGTTAATCTTGAGGCTTTTTTTCCTGATCCTAGAAAGTTTGTAAGATCAGTACAACATGCTATGAGAAATGAGGGGCATGGTGTCCTCTCACCCAAGAAACGGTTTAGGTTGAGGAAGTGGGTCACAACAGTGCGTAAAGGTTTACCTTCAGACACTGTTTAAATGTTTAATTTCTTACTGACACTGGGGCTTTTTGAGCTTTGCTATTGGTCTATTTCTCTGCTGGCTTTTCTCCCACTTCTTATGGAGACTCTTCGGGTAGGCTCGCTCAATATAAATGGCGCCAGAGATGCGGGAAAGAGGAGTGTGTTGAGTGAATATGTAAAACATAAACAAGTACAGGTGTTGTTTCTGCAGGAGACGCATAGTGATGTGGTGAATGAAGTTGATTGGGGGCTCTGGTGGAAAGGGGCAAGTGTGTTGAGCCATGGGACAAATCTTAGTGCAGGGGTGGCAGTCCTTTTTGCACCGGGTCTGGCTGTAAAAATTTGCTCCTCAAAGGAGGTGTGTAGGGGTAGGTTGCTTGTTGTTAAAGCAGAAATTAACAACATGTGTTTTGTCTTTATAAATGTGTAATCGCCTAACACAGGGAGAGAAAGAGGGGTTCTATTTGGGAGTCTTAGACAGGAACTCTCACAAGTAGCGCCTGAGGAGACGCTGGTGATCGGAGGTGACTGGAACTGTACAATGGATTTTACAAAAGACAGAAATGGGGAAGAGCCTCATTCAGTGTCAGTGGGAGTGTTAAGGGACATCTTTAATCAGTTTGACCTAGTGGATGTTTGGAGAACTAAACATCCAAACACAAGACAGTATACGTGGGTGAAGGTTTTTGGGGCTAGGGTGAGTGCAGCTCGACTTGATCGTTTTTACATGTCCAGGAATCAGAGCAATAGGCTTCTGGGTGCTACCATTCTCCCAGTGGGGTTTTCGGATCACCACATAACCATGGCTCGGCTGTCTATTTCACCAGGGCCCGGCAGGCATCTTATTGGAAGTTCAATGTAAAGCTCTTACAAGATGCCACTTTTTGCTCAGGTTTCCAGACTTTTTGGGAAAGATGGGGGCAGCGAAGAGAGGAGTATGAGTCTCTGAGTCAGTGGTGGGATGTGGGGAAAGTGCAAATTCGGCTTTTCTGTCAACAGTACACAGCTCTCTCATCCTCAGAGGCTAGGAGAGTATTGGGGGAACTAGAGCGGTGTATTAGTGAGATGGAGGTAGAGATGGTGGGGCAAGGCAATGTAGGCCTCCAGGCTAACTTAGCCGAATTACGTAGGGACCTGGGCAGTTTTTTCCAGGTTAAAGCAAAGGGAGCACTTGTAAGAGCTAGGTTCTCCATGCTCAAGGAGATGGATGCTCCCAGCTCCTTCTTCTTTGGTTTGGAAAGACAGAGCAGTGAAGCCAAGGGTATGCATTGTCTACGGCTGTCTGATGGGCGGGTGACCTCTGTGGTGGGGGAGATGCGGGAGCGGACTGTGGAGTTTTATACTGAATTGTATAGGGCAGAAATGTGTGATCCTATGTGTGCTCAGGTCTTGTTCGCAGGACTCCCTAAGCTCTCTCGGGCACAGAGGGATGAAATGGACATTCCTCTGTTGTCACATGAACTGGCAGAGGCAGTAACCCAGATGTCCCCGGTCGTGCACCCGGGGTTGATGGACTTCCAGTGGAATTTTACAAAAAATTCTGGGGAACAATTGGACAGGATTTCTTTTGCGTGTTGCAAGAATGCGTCGGGGTAGGAGAGTTGCCGATGAGCTGCCGTCGGGCGGCTCTGACTCTCTTGCCCAAAAAAGGGGACTTGTGTGAACTTAAGAACTGGAGGCCTGTGGCATTACTCTGTGCGGACTACACGATTTTTGCCAAGGTCCTCTCTAACAGACTGAAGTCCCATCTGGACTCTATAATACACAAGGACCAGACATATTGTGTACCGGGACGCTCAATCACGGACAACTTGTTCTTGATTAGGGACATGTTGGACTTGTCGAGAGGTTCTAATGTGAACTTTGGACTGGTCTCTTTAGATCAAGAGAAGGCTTTTGATAGAGTGGATCATGAGTATCTGTTTAATGTGATGTCTGTGTTTGGGTTTGGGAAGAGTTTTGTGACCTGTGTGAAGCTGTTGTATGCTGGGGCGTCATGTATGGTTAAGGTGGGAGGGGGCTCAGTAGGCCAGTCTGGGTGAGACGGGGCATTAGACAAGGATGCCCTCTATCTGGGCAGCTGTACACACTAGCCATTGAGCCTTTTTTAGGACTGCTACGCAGGAGACTGCGGGGAGTGTGCTGGACAGGCATGGATGTGGTGACAGGAATTGCAGTCTCAGCATATGCAGATGATGTTTCTGTGATGGTCAGGGATGGGCAAGATATGCAGGAACTAGAGACCAGTCTGAAGGTGTATGAGGGAGCTTCATCAGCTAAGGTAAACTGGGGAAAGAGCAAAGCTCTGTTATGTGGGGCATGGGGGATAGGGCTCCTCCTCTGCTTCCAGGGGTTTGCAGTGGGGTTGTGAAGGGCTTAAAGTGTTGGGGGTGTACCTGGGCTCGGAGAGGTGGGTCAGCAAGAACTGGGAGGGGCTGACACAGGCAGTGGTGTCAAGACTGGCCAGGTGGAGGTGGCTCCTGTCCCAAGTGTCATATAGAGGGAGGGTGCTGATAATCAACAACCTGGTGGCATCTTCCTTGTGGCATAAACTGGCTGTCCTCAACCCCCCCGCTGGTCTGCTTGCAGACCTGCAACGCAAGCTGGTGGACTTTTTTTGGTCGGGACATCACTGGCTGAAGGCAGCAGTTTTGTACATGACCGTCCACGAAGGAGGACAGGGCCTGGTGGAACTGGAGAGCAGGATGGCTGCTTTCCGACTAAAGGCGGTGCAGAGACTGCTGTACCACACTGATGTTGGCTGGAGGGAACCAGCATGCGCGCTGCTGAGGAGAGCTGGCGGATTAGGGTTGGACCGGCAGCTGTTCCTCATGAAGCTGGAGAGGCTGAGTACAGCAGGTCTCTCAGAGTTTTACTCTGCGGTGCTGAGGGCCTGGCAGCTGCTAAGGCCCACACGAGAAGGGGGTGTGGAGCCTGGGCAGTGGGTGTGGGAGGAGCCCATCTTCCACAACCCAGCCATCCCTTTGAGATCGGTTCAGTCGGCCACCCTGCAGAGGCAACTGATGGCAGGGGGTTTACAAAGGCTGGGTGACCTGAGACTGCTGGGAGAGGAGGGGTGGAAAACCCCGGAGGTCTTGGCGCAACAAACAGGAATAACGTCTCTTAGGCTGCTGGAGAGATTCCTGGAGGAGGTCCAGGAGGCACTGTCTGAGCCGGTAAGGGGGGTGTTTGAGAGGCCAAAGGGAGAGGGGCCACCAATGTTCCCGCCACTGCAGGTGACGGCAGAGACTGGAGACTGGCAAGGGGGTCTGGAGGACTTGTTAGATTTTAACACTCCGAGCCTGGGGAGTTTGAGGGGGTGGGAGGTAAAGCCCTCTACAACCTCTGCGTTAAGGTGAGGAGCATTAGAAGCCTAACAGGAGTGAAGGCACATCAGTGGCAGGGGGTATGTGGGGCGGAGAGTATGGTGGGTTTTAGATGGAGGGGGCTCTACAAACCCCCAGTACCAAAGAGGTCAGGGGACCTCCAGTGGAGGGTTCTTCATGGAGCCCTGGCCACTAACAGCTGGTTGGCACGGGTTGATCCGGGAATTGGGCAGGGGTGTCCTTTCTGTCAAATGAAAGAAACTGTAATTCATGTGTTTTCTGTGTGCACCAGGTTAATGCCATTAATGTCTCTGTTGGAATGTCTGTGTGACAGGTTGGGGGTGGTTTTTGCTGTTGGGATGTTTATAATGGGATACAGGTATTCGAGTAAGGAGAAAGAAAAATGTGTTTTGTTGAATTTTCTGTTTGCTCAGGCAAAGTTAGCTATTTGGCTAACAAGGAGGAACAGGGTCAAAGGTGGGGGATAACAGACCCTTTACTACTGTTTCATGGGATGGTGTCTGCGCGCCTTAGGGTTGAGTTTGAGTTCTATAAAATGATCAAATGTGTGGAGATGTTTGAGGAGATATGGTGTGTTGGGGGGGCTGTCTGTATTGCTGGGGAAGATGTTTTGGATATACGGTTGTAGGAGAGGGTTTTTGTGTATTTTTATTTATTTATTTATTTTATTTTTTGTTTGTTATTTATTTTAGGAGTGGGGGGTGAGTTTTAAATGAATTAAGAATGTTTCAATAAAGAAAGACCAAACCTCTCTCTCTCTCTCTCTCTCTCTCTCTCTCTCTCTCTCTCTCTCTCTCTCTCTCTCTCTCTCTCTCTCTCTCTCTCTCTCTCTCTCTCTCTCTCTCTCTCTCTCTCTCTCTCTCTCTCTCTCTCTCTCTCTCTCTCTCTCTCTCTCTCTCTCTCTCTCTCTCTCTCTCTCTCTCTCTCTCTCTCTCTCTCTCTCTCTCCTCTCTCTCTCTCTCTCTCTCTCTCTCTCTCTCTCTCCTCTCTCTCTCTCTCTCTCTCTCTCTCTCTCTCTTCTCTCACCAGCTCCATCCCCCACACACTCACCCCTTTTCCTCTCTCTCTCTCTCCCCCTCTCTTGCTCACCAGCTCCATCCCCCACACACTCACCCCTTTTTCTCTTTCTCTCATTCCCTGCTGTTCTTACTCCTCTACTCCCACTGTCCAGTTCCCCAACCGTCCTTAAAGTGACGGCCATAATGAATTTGACTGCCTGCTCTATTGAATGGCTCTCTCTCTCTGGGTGTCTGCTCTTAAGTGTATTGCGATGCGAGACTGTCGTATTTTCCCCAGGCTGTCGGTTTAATGTTTTTGTGTTTGCAATAGATTTTTAGGAAAAGCCTTTCTCCTCATACTCCACAGTGTGTTGAGAGCGAGAGAGAGATGTAGAGAGAGGGAGAGAGAGGTAGAGAGAGGGAGAGAGAGGTAGAGAGGTAGAGAGAGGGAGAGAGGTAGAGAGAGGTAGAGAGAGGTAGAGAGGTAGAGAGAGCTAGAGAGCTAGAGAGAGAGCTAGAGAGAGAGGTAGAGAGAGAGGTAGAGGTAGAGAGAGAGCTAGAGAGGTAGAGAGAGAGCTAGAGAGAGAGGTAGAGAGAGAGGTAGAGGTAGAGAGAGCTAGAGAGAGCTAGAGAGGTAGAGAGAGAGGTAGAGAGAGAGGTAGAGAGAGAGAGGTAGAGAGAGAGAGAGGTAGAGAGAGAGAGAGGTAGAGAGAGAGAGAGGTAGAGAGAGAGAGAGGTAGAGAGGTAGAGAGGAGAGAGAGGTAGAGAGGTAGAGAGGTAGAGAGGTAGAGAGAGAGAGAGAGAGAGAGGAAAAGGGGTGAGTGTGTGGGGGATGGAGCTGGTGAGCAAGAGAGGGAGAGAGAAACAGAGACGGAGACAGATAGTGAGAGGGATAAGAGATTTTGTTCCATTTCTAGTTCCACCTCTGTTTACGTGTTCTGGTATCAGGGAGTACTGTTCTGTATGTAGAGGAAAAAAACACGAATGGGCATTACCAGAACGTCTTGACCAAGCACTCTACTTTATTAAACATTCTGTCCAAACAACCCAATTGTTTTTCCATACTGAGCCTTTGTTAAGTTCTGGAGAGACTTCATAGGAGCAGCCAGCATAGGAGGAAGACACGCCTGCGTGCGCGCACAGACACACACACACACACACACACACACACACACACACACACACACACACACACACACACACACACACACACACACACACACACACACACACACACACACACACACACACACACACACACACACACACACACACACACACACACACACACACACACACACACACACACACACACACACACACACACACACACCTCTCCGTATTCGCCTTGAGCGTCTGCTGCGTGTCTGGCCATTACCTTATCTCACAAACAGAGGCCGAGAAAAACATCTCTTCAATTAAGGGAGAGGCTGCCCTCATTTTGTCTGTGTAATCATAATGACTGAGGCTTATCAGACACTAGAGGCACACACATAGAGAAAGCCTTTATTAGCATAGGAAGAGAGGAGAAACAACTGGACAAACTGCTGTCTCCATACTGAGTGACCACCTTGTGTCTCTCGGCTTCCTCCCCGTGTCTGTCTCCTCTCTCTACTTGATCTGTTTGCCTGTCAGTGTGAAAGTGCCTGTACATGCACAAATGTTCCCATATAGGTGGCTAGAAGATATAGGTTGCGTGTGTGTGTGTGTGTGTGTGTTTATTGGCTGGCTTGTTATTCCTCAGTTGGTAGGGCATGGCGCTTGTAACGCCAGGGTAGTGGGTTCGATCCCCGGGACCACCCATACGTAGAATGTATGCACACATGACTGTAAGTCGCTTTGGATAAAAGCGTCTGCTAAATGGCATATATTATATTATTATATATTATTCCACTGCATTCCACACTTAGGAAAAATGGTTCTAAAATGGTTCCTTGCAGAGGGATAGGTTTCTAACTGTTTTCATCTGAAGAACACTTTTTGGAAGACAAAAGTTATTTGTAAGGAAAATGGTTCTACCTAGAACCTTTAACATCCTAAGAACAGTATTAGGAAGTAGGGTTCCTCGAAGATTCTTTGGAAGGCAAGACGGGTTCTACATAGAACCCTTCTGAATCTAAATACATTTTTTAATTGTAATTTTTTATTTATTTGAAATAGTGCCTGAGCATTAGTGTTTACCTCAGAGTTTGAGTAAAGTAAAGTAAAATATAGGCGTGGGAATGTCTTAAACTGTACCTATATGGGAACATTTGTGCATGTACAGTATCTGGTATTCCCTTAATCATTTCAAATAACAGTACTAACACAGTTCAAATCAAATCAAATTGATTTATATAGCCCTTCGTACATCAGCTGATATCTCAAAGTGCTGTACAGAAACCCAGCCTAAAACCCCAAACAGCAAGCAATGCAGGTGTAGAAGCACGGTGGCTAGGAAAGAAATCCCTAGAAAGGCCAAAACCTAGGAATAAACCTAGAGAGGAACCAGGCTATGAGGGGTGGCCAGTCCTCTTCTGGCTGATATAAGTTGATATCTTTGCCATGATTTCTGTCTTGATTTTAATTTTTAGTGTTGATTCAGGAGTTATATTAACTTAATACTCAGTGGTGTACAAGAACCCCAGTGTTGTCTGTTGGTATTAATAACCAAAGTCAAGTGTGATAGTTTTACTCTACACAGAGTCAAAATGACACAATCAAAACCACACCCATCATTGTCATATTTCCCAGAATGCTCTATAGTAGGTTCATTTTCACAATTGCATCTATTTAATATCTGTGTTTTTGCATGTACATTGATTGATTAATTAATCGTATGCTACTCAAATATAAATAACATACATGTTTCTAACATAATCCAATCTGTTCCTTGGATTTATTGCACCTGTTACTGCAATGGTTGTTCCTCTTTAGATGATTAAGGCAGTCTCATTAATGAATCTTCCCCACCTTGGCAGTCGTTCTCAACGCACGTTCCAGGTGATTAAAAGTTCCAATCGTTGAATATCCTCACACTGGCTGGATTCCGATTATGCATCACACATCACTTTGCAAGCCAAGCATAATGTGACTTGCAGGCCTGATGTGGAATGTAAACCAGGAGTTTCCTAACAACACTGACCGAGGGTATAACTAAGCTCTCAAAGAAAGGCCTTATCATATACACCTACTCCTTCAAAGTTTTTTCTTTGTTTGGACTATTTTCTACGTTGTAGAATAGTAGTGAAGATAAAGAAAAACCCTTGAATGAGTAGGTGTTCTAAAACTCTAGAACGGTAGGTAGTGTATGTCATGTATTGTCAGAGTTTCATTTGAAAGGCTAATAATAAGGTTGGTGGAAGCGTTCATAGAGGATTCTAGGAGGAACCTTTCAAAGGTAAAAGGGTTCTCAGTAGAACCATTCATAGAGGGTTTAAGGAAGAACCTTTGGATTGTTTTTACACTGCTGCTACTCGCTGTTTATTATCTATGCTTAGTCACTTTACTAATACCGGTACCCCCTGTATGTAGCCTTGTTATTGTTATGTCATTTTTTTGTCTTACTTATAGATTTTTTTTGGTCTTTTTTTTCTTTAGTTTTTTAAGTAAATATTTTCTTAACTATTTCTTGAACTGCATTGTTGGTCAAGGGCTTGTAAGTAAGCATTTCACGGTAAGGTCTACTATATGTCACGCTCTGACCATAGTTCTTGTGTGTTTTCCTTGTTTTAGTGTTGGTCAGGACGTGAGATGGGTGGGCATTCTATGTTGTGTGTCTGGTTTGTCGATTTCTATGTTTGGCCTGATATGGTTCTCAATCAGTGGCAGGTGTTAGTCATTGTCTCTGATTGGGAACCATATTTAGGTAGCCTGTTTTGTGTTGGGATTTGTGGGTGGTTATTTCCGTGTCTGTGTTTGTTTCACCACACAGGACTGTTTCACATTTATTGTTTTGTACATTTGTAGTGTTTTCGTCTTTATTAAAGATGTTTAACCCTAACCACGCAGCGTTTTGGTCCGCCTCTCCTTCCCAGGAAGAAAGCCGTTACACTATACCTGTTGTATTCGGCGCATGTGACAAATAAAATTGGATTTGATTTGATTTAGATGATATAAGGGTTATTGGTAGAACCATTACTATGGGGAACCACCAACTGAAGAACCCTACCTCTTGTTCTAGGAGTGCACAGACGTCAGCCCGGTGGTTATCCTCCCTTAAAACAAAGTATGTGTCCCAAATGGCAAACTATTCCCTTTATAGTGCATTATTTTTGACCAGGGCCCATCACTAAAAAGGGAATAGGATGCTATTTGGGATGCATCCAAAGCCTACAACCATAGCGTGCCTGGAGAAAAACAGAGCCGCTGAACCCAATGCATGTGTGTATGGTGGAATCTGGAGCTGAGGGTGACGTGTGTGTGTGTGTGTGTGTGTGTGTGTGTGTGTGTGTGTGTGTGTGTGTGTGTGTGTGTGTGTGTGTGTGTGTGTGTGTGTGTGTGTGTGTTTCAGGGTTTTGACAGGGGGCCAGTTCTGGGCCAGTAAAGACATCATACTGCTGGGTTTCTACCCTGACTGTCTATGACAGCTGGGGTTACAGAGGGATCAGATCACAGATCCCCACCCTGTGTCCCAAATGGCACTCTATTGTATAGTGCACTACTTCTGACCAGGTAGGGAATAGGGTGCCGCTTGGGACCGATAAGACCGGTCTCTAGCGCTACAACCTCCTACCCTCTAGACACTTCTCTACATTTGGCTCCAGCAGCACTAACAACACTTCACGTCACAACAACACTTCTTGTGTGACTTCTGTTATTAGGTGATCCATCTCTAAGTGTTGAAGAAACACCACGTCAGGACACCACTTCGTTTGATCATGTGCTATGTGACTTGTCTGTAAACGTGCCTGACCTCTGTGTTGACCCCTATCCTCAGTGTGGCTGAGACACGTCTCAACTCAACTCTACACACTGAGTGTGCAAAGCATTCAGAACGCCTTCCTAATTTCCCCACAGAAAAGCTCTCAACTCGTCGGGGCATGGATTCTACGAAGTGTCGAAAGCGTTCCACAGGGATGCTGGCTCATGTGTACTCCAATGCTTCACCACAGTTAGGTCTAGTTTGCTGGATGTCCTTTGGGTGGTGGATCATTCTTGATACACACAGGAAACCCTGCAGCCCCTGCCCCAAACCGTTGTGCCCGGGCACCTACTACCATACCCCATTCAAAGGCCCTTAAATATCTTGTCTTGCCCATTCATCCTCTGAATGGCACACATGCACAATCCATGTCTCAATTGTCTCAAGGCTTCACAAGGACTCTTTAACCCGTCTCCTCCCCTTCATCTACACTGACTGAAAGTGGATTTAACAAGTGACATCAATAAGGGATCATAGCTTTCACCTGGATGGTCTGTCATGGAGGTGTTCATAATGTTTTGTACACTCAGTTGATGTGCGGTGTCCATAATAGGACTACTGCTCAGACTGTGGCTGTCCTAATATGGCTTAATACTGTTCCTGTCCCATCCCCTTCCTGGTTACATGCAGGGCCATATGTGTCCAGCCTTAGACCCACACCATCCCAAACTGTCTCTCGAGCTCACAGGAGGGTAACACAACTCCAATGGAGGAACGGAAGGTTGGAGCAGGGTAGAGCTGGAGGCGTGGAACGGCCAGCTAAATGGATACATGAGTTGGGAGGGGGAGGAGAGGAAGGGGGGAGGGAGGGAGGTAAAGAGGATGATAGAGGGATGAAGGGAGGGGTAAGACACTGAAATGGAGGTGTGTGAACAGGGATTTACAGGCTCCAGGCAGAGTCCTGGAGCCTGCGGTGAGCTGATAGCCGTTCCTACTCCCCTCTTCTCCATCACTCCGTGTCTCTCTGGAGAAATGCAGGGACTCGTTATCTACTGTGGGGTGGCTGCTAGCTGCTAACAGCATTTTCCAGCATACCAAATGGCAACCTATTCCCTATATGGTGCACTACTTTTGACCAGAATCCTATGGGCTCTGGTCAAAAGTAGTGCACTATGTTGGGAACAGGGTTCCATTTGGGACACACCACTATTCTTCTCTCATGACTGCAACACTGTTCTGGAAGCTCCATGCTTTACAGGATAGCTCTGAGGTAGTGGGATATACTATAGCTAGGGAAGAACATTCACCTTGTCCAGTAATAGTCTTTAAGAAATCAGGAAAAATATATATTCGCATGATGATAATGGTGATTGTGATTTATTTTCTTCCATTATGATTACAGTCTAATGTCAGCATACATTGCTGGAATAGTTGGGTACGGTTTAAGCATGACTCCTTGATGTGATAATAGCCACTGAAGACGTTGTGGTTTCACCCTCAGTCTCGGTGGAAAAAACTCCTCCTCCTCCTCCTCCCTTCCCCTCCTTTCTTCTCCTCCTCCTTCCTTCACCTCCCCTTCCCCCTCCTTCACCTCCCTAGTGCTGTTGGAACATTTACTAACACACTCGCCTCTTTTGTAACGTGTCTGACTTGCTCTGGTCCATTACACAAACAAACACACCCCACACCCACAGATACAGAAAGCAGGAAGCGTTGTCATAATTGTATTATTTTCTTCTTGATATTCATACTGTCATATCACTCCTATTTCACATGTATATTAATGGGTTATTATATCACTCCTATTTCACATGTATATTAATGGATTATTATATCACTCCTATTTCACATGTATATTAATGGGTTATTATATCACTCCTATTTCACATGTATATTAATGGGTTATTATATCACTCCTATTTCACATGTATATTAATGGGTTATTATATCACTCCTATTTCACATGTATATTAATGGGTTATTATATCACTCCTATTTCACATGTACTGTATATCAATGGGTTATTATATCACTCCTATTTCACATGTATATTAATGGGTTATTATTCACTCCTATTTCACATGTACTGTATATCAATGGGTTATTATATCACTCCTATTTCACATGTACTGTATATTAATGGGTTATTATATCACTCCTATTTCACATGTACTGTATATCAATGGGTTATTATATCACTCCTATTTCACATGTATATTAATGGGTTATTAAATCACTCCTATTTCACATGTATATTAATGGATTATTATATCACTCCTATTTCACATGTACTGTATATCAATGGGTTATTATATCACTCCTATTTCACATGTATATTAATGGGTTATTATATCACTCCTATTTCACATGTATATTAATGGGTTATTATATCACTCCTATTTCACATGTATATTAATGGGTTATTATATCACTCCCATTTCACATGTATATTAATGGGTTATTATATCACTCCTATTTCACATGTATATTAATGGGTTATTATATCACTCCTATTTCACATGTACTGTATATCAATGGGTTATTATATCACTCCTATTTCACATGTACTGTATATTAATGGGTTATTATATCACTCCTATTTCACATGTACTGTATATCAATGGGTTATTATATCACTCCTATTTCACATGTATATTAATGGGTTATTATATCACTCCTATTTCACATGTATATTAATGGATTATTATATCACTCCTATTTCACATGTACTGTATATCAATGGGTTATTATATCACTCCTATTTCACATGTATATTAATGGGTTATTATATCACTCCTATTTCACATGTATATTAATGGGTTATTATATCACTCCTATTTCACATGTATATTAATGGATTATTATATCACTCCTATTTCACATGTATATTAATGGGTTATTATATCACTCCTATTTCACATGTACTGTATATCAATGGGTTATTATATCACTCCTATTTCACATGTACTGTATATTAATGGGTTATTATATCACTCCTATTTCACATGTACTGTATATCAATGGGTTATTATATCACTCCTATTTCACATGTATATTAATGGGTTATTATATCACTCCTATTTCACATGTATATTAATGGGTTATTATATCACTCCTATTTCACATGTATATTAATGGGCTATTATATCACTCCTATTTCACATGTACTGTATATCAATGGGTTATTATATCACTCCTATTTCACATGTATATTAATGGGTTATTATATCACTCCTATTTCACATGTACTGTATATCAATGGGTTATTATATCACTCCTATTTCACATGTATATTAATGGGTTATTATATCACTCCTATTTCACATGTATATTAATGGATTATTATATCACTCCTATTTCACATGTACTGTATATCAATGGGTTATTATATCACTCCTATTTCACATGTATATTAATGGGTTATTATATCACTCCTATTTCACATGTATATTAATGGGTTATTATATCACTCCTATTTCACATGTATATTAATGGATTATTATATCACTCCTATTTCACATGTATATTAATGGGTTATTATATCACTCCTATTTCACATGTACTGTATATCAATGGGTTATTATATCACTCCTATTTCACATGTACTGTATATTAATGGGTTATTATATCACTCCTATTTCACATGTACTGTATATCAATGGGTTATTATATCACTCCTATTTCACATGTATATTAATGGGTTATTATATCACTCCTATTTCACATGTATATTAATGGGTTATTATATCACTCCTATTTCACATGTATATTAATGGATTATTATATCACTCCTATTTCACATGTATATTAATGGGCTATTATATCACTCCTATTTCACATGTACTGTATATCAATGGGTTATTATATCACTCCTATTTCACATGTATATTAATGGGTTATTATATCACTCCTATTTCACATGTATATTAATGGGTTATTATATCACTCCTATTTCACATGTATATTAATGGGTTATTATATCACTCCTATTTCACATGTACTGTATATCAATGGGTTATTATATCACTCCTATTTCACATGTATATTAATGGGTTATTATATCACTCCTATTTCACATGTATATTAATGGGTTATTATATCACTCCTATTTCACATGTATATTAATGGATTATTATATCACTCCTATTTCACATGTACTGTATATCAGACTTCCGGCGCCGACTGAGATGGCCGCCTCGCTTCGCGTTCCTAGGAAACTATGCAGTTTTTTGTTTTTTTACGTGTTATTTCTTACATTAGTACCCCAGGTCATCTTAGGTTTCATTACATACAGTCGAGAAGAACTACTGAATATAAGATCAGCGTCAACTCAGCATCAGTACGACCAAGAATATGTTTTCCGCGACGCGGATCCTGTGTTCTGCCTTACAAACAGGACAACGGAATGGATCGCATGCAGCGACCCAAGGAAACGACTCCGAAAAAGAGGGAAACGCGGCGGTGTTCTGGTCAGACTCCGGAAAAGGGCACATCGCGCACCACTTCCCAGTATTCTTCTTGCCAATGTCCAGTCTCTCGACAACAAGGTTGATTAAATCCGAGCAAGGGTGGCATTCCAGAGGGACATCAGAGACTGCAACGTTCTCTGCTTTACGGAGACATGGCTTACTGGGAAAACGCTATCCAGGGCGGTGCAGCCAACGGGTTTCTCCACGCATCGCGCCGACAGAAACAAACATCTCTCTGGTAAGAAGAGTGGAGGGGCGTATGCCTCATGACTAACGGGACATGGTGTGATGAAGAAAACATACAGGAACTCAAATCCTTCTGTTCACCTGATTTAGAATTCCTCACAATCAAATGTAGACCGCATTATCTTCCAAGAGAATTCTCTTCGATTATAATCACAGCCGTATATATTCCCCCCAAGCAGACACATCGATGGCTCTGAACGAACTTTATTTAACTCTTTGCAAACTGGAAAACATTTATCCGGAGGCTGCATTCATTGTAGCTGGGGATTTTAACAAAGCCAATCTGAAAACAAGACTCCCTAAATTTTATCAGCATATCGATTGCGCAACCAGGGGTGGTAAAACCTTGGATCATTGTTACTCTAACTTCCGCGACGCATATAAGGCCCTGCCCCGCCCCCTTTCGGAAAAGCTGACCACGACTCCATTTTGCTGATCCCTGCCTACAGACAGAAATTAAAACAAGAGGCTCCCACGCTGAGGTCTGTCCAACGCTGGTCAGACCAAGCTGACTCCACACTCCAAGACTGCTTCCATCACGTGGACTGGGACATGTTTCGTATTGCGTCAGATGGGAATATTGACGAATACGCTGATTCGGTGTGCGAGTTCATTAGAACGTGCGTCGAAGATGTCGTTCCCATAGCAACGATAAAAACATTCCCTAACCAGAAACCGTGGATCGATGGCAGCATTCGCGTGAAACTGAAAGCGCGAACCACTGCTTTTAATCAGGGCAAGGTGTCTGGCAACATGACTGAATACAAACAGTGCAGCTATTCCCTCCGTAAGGCTATCAAACAAGCTAAGCGTCAGTACAGAGACAAAGTGGAATCTCAATTCAATGGCTCAGACACAAGAGGCATGTGGCAGGGTCTACAGTCAATCACGGACTACAAGATGAAATCCAGCCCAGTCACGGACCAGGATGTCTTGCTCCCAGGCAGACTAAATAACTTTTTTGCCCGCTTTGAGGACAATACAGTGCCACTGACACGGCCTGCAACGGAAACATGCAGTCTCTCCTTCACTGCAGCCGAGGTGAGTAAGACATTTAAACGTGTTAACCCTCGCAAGGCTGCAGGCCCAGATGGCATCCCCAGCCGCGCCCTCCGAGCATGCGCAGACCAGCTGGCCGGTGTGTTTACGGACATATTCAATCAATCCCTATACCAGTCTGCTGTTCCCACATGCTTCAAGAGGGCCACCATTGTTCCTGTTCCCAAGAAAGCTAAGGTAACTGAGCTAAACGACTACCGCCCCGTAGCACTCACTTCCGTCATCATGAAGTGCTTTGAGAGACTAGTCAAGGACCATATCACCTCCACCCTACCTGACACCCTAGACCCACTCCAATTTGCTTACCGCCCAAATAGGTCCACAGACGATGCAATCTCAACCACACTGCACACTGCCCTAACCCACCTGGACAAGAGGAATACCTATGTGAGAATGCTGTTCATCGACTACAGCTCGGCATTCAACACCATAGTACCCTCCAAGCTCGTCATCAAGCTCGAGACCCTGGGTCTCGACCCCGCCCTGTGCAACTGGGTACTGGACTTCCTGACGGGCCGCCCCCAGGTGGTGAGGGTAGGCAACAACATCTCCTCCCCGCTGATCCTCAACACGGGGCCCCACAAGGGTGCGTTCTGAGCCCTCTCCTGTACTCCCTGTTCACCCACGACTGCGTGGCCACGCACGCCTCCAACTCAATCATCAAGTTTGCGGACGACACAACAGTGGTAGGCTTGATTACCAACAACGACGAGACGGCCTACAGGGAGGAGGTGAGGGCCCTTGGAGTGTGGTGTCAGGAAAATAACCTCACACTCAACGTCAACAAAACTAAGGAGATGATTGTGGACTTCAGGAAACAGCAGAGGGAACACCCCCTATCCACATCGATGGAACAGTAGTGGAGAGGGTAGCTAGTTTTAAGTTCCTCGGCATACACATCACAGACAAACTGAATTGGTCCACTCACACTGACAGCGTCGTGAAGAAGGCGCAGCAGCGCCTATTCAACCTCAGGAGGCTGAAGAAATTCGGCTTGTCACCAAAAGCACTCACAAACTTCTACAGATGCACAATCGAGAGCATCCTGACGGGCTGTATCACCGCCTGGTACGGCAACTGCTCCGCCCTCAACCGTAAGGCTCTCCAGAGGGTAGTGAGGACTGCACAACGCATCACCGGGGGCAAACTACCTGCCCTCCAGGACACCTACACCACCCGTTGTTACAGGAAGGCCATAAAGATCATCAAGGACATCAACCACCCGAACCACTGCCTGTTCACCCCGCTATCATCCAGAAGGCGAGGTCAGTACAGGTGCATCAAAGCTGGGACCGAGAGACTGAAAAACAGCTTCTATCTCAAGGCCATCAGACTGTTAAATAGCCACCACTAACATTGAGTGGCTGCTGCCAACACACTGTCATTGACACTGACCCAACTCCAGCCATTTTAATAATGGGAATTGATGGAAATGATGTAAATATATCACTAGCCACTTTAAACAATGCTACCTTATATAATGTTACTTACCCTACATTATTCATCTCATATGCATATGTATATACTGTACTCTACAACATCGACTGCATCCTTATGTAACACATGTATCACTAGCCACTTTAACTATGCCACTTTGTTTACTTTGTCTACACACTCATCTCATATGTATATACTGTACTCGATACCATCTACTGTATGCTGCTCTGTACCATCACTCATTCATATATCCTTATGTACATGTTCCTTATCCCCTTACACTGTGTATAAGACAGTAGTTTTGGAATTGTTAGTTAGATTACTTGTTGGTTATCACTGCATTGTCGGAACTAGAAGCACAAGCATTTCGCTACACTCGCATTAACATCTGCTAACCATGTGTATGTGACAAATAAAATTTGATTTGATTTTGATTTGATTTGATTTATTATATCACTCCTATTTCACATGTATATTAATGGGTTATTATATCACTCCTATTTCACATGTATATTAATGGATTATTATATCACTCCTATTTCACATGTACTGTATATCAATGGGTTATTATATCACTCCTATTTCACATGTATATTAATGGGTTATTATATCACTCCTATTTCACATGTATATTAATGGGTTATTATATCACTCCTATTTTACATGTATATTAATGGGTTATTATATCACTCCTATTTCACATGTATATTAATGGGTTATTATATCACTCCTATTTCACATGTATATTAATGGGTTATTATATCACTCCTATTTCACATGTACTGTATATCAATGGGTTATTATATCACTCCTATTTCACATGTACTGTATATCAATGGGTTATTATATCACTCCTATTTCACATGTACTGTATATTAATGGGTTATTATATCACTCCTATTTCACATGTACTGTATATCAATGGATTATTATATCACTCCTATTTCACATGTATATTAATGGGTTATTATATCACTCCTATTTCACATGTATATTAATGGATTATTATATCACTCCTATTTCACATGTACTGTATATCAATGGGTTATTATATCACTCCTATTTCACATGTATATTAATGGGTTATTATATCACTCCTATTTCACATGTATATTAATGGGTTATTATATCACTCCTATTTCACATGTATATTAATGGATTATTATATCACTCCTATTTCACATGTATATTAATGGGTTATTATATCACTCCTATTTCACATGTACTGTATATCAATGGGTTATTATATCACTCCTATTTCACATGTACTGTATATTAATGGGTTATTATATCACTCCTATTTCACATGTACTGTATATCAATGGGTTATTATATCACTCCTATTTCACATGTATATTAATGGGTTATTATATCACTCCTATTTCACATGTATATTAATGGGTTATTATATCACTCCTATTTCACATGTATATTAATGGATTATTATATCACTCCTATTTCACATGTATATTAATGGGTTATTATATCACTCCTATTTCACATGTACTGTATATCAATGGGTTATTATATCACTCCTATTTCACATGTACTGTATATCAATGGGTTATTATATCACTCCTATTTCACATGTATATTAATGGGTTATTATATCACTCCTATTTCACATGTATATTAATGGGTTATTATATCACTCCTATTTCACATGTATATTAATGGATTATTATATCACTCCTATTTCACATGTACTGTATATCAATGGGTTATTATATCACTCCTATTTCACATGTATATTAATGGGTTATTATATCACTCCTATTTCACATGTATATTAATGGATTATTATATCACTCCTATTTCACATGTACTGTATATCAATGGGTTATTATATCACTCCTATTTCACATGTATATTAATGGATTATTATATCACTCCTATTTCACATGTATATTAATGGGTTATTATATCACTCCTATTTCACATGTATATTAATGGGTTATTATATCACTCCTATTTCACATGTATATTAATGGGTTATTATATCACTCCTATTTCACATGTATATTAATGGGTTATTATATCACTCCTATTTCACATGTATATTAATGGGTTATTATATCACTCCTATTTCACATGTACTGTATATCAATGGGTTATTATATCACTCCTATTTCACATGTACTGTATATTAATGGGTTATTATATCACTCCTATTTCACATGTACTGTATATCAATGGATTATTATATCACTCCTATTTCACATGTATATTAATGGGTTATTATATCACTCCTATTTCACATGTATATTAATGGATTATTATATCACTCCTATTTCACATGTACTGTATATCAATGGGTTATTATATCACTCCTATTTCACATGTATATTAATGGGTTATTATATCACTCCTATTTCACATGTATATTAATGGGTTATTATATCACTCCTATTTCACATGTATATTAATGGATTATTATATCACTCCTATTTCACATGTATATTAATGGGTTATTATATCACTCCTATTTCACATGTACTGTATATCAATGGGTTATTATATCACTCCTATTTCACATGTACTGTATATTAATGGGTTATTATATCACTCCTATTTCACATGTACTGTATATCAATGGGTTATTATATCACTCCTATTTCACATGTATATTAATGGGTTATTATATCACTCCTATTTCACATGTATATTAATGGGTTATTATATCACTCCTATTTCACATGTATATTAATGGATTATTATATCACTCCTATTTCACATGTATATTAATGGGTTATTATATCACTCCTATTTCACATGTACTGTATATCAATGGGTTATTATATCACTCCTATTTCACATGTACTGTATATCAATGGGTTATTATATCACTCCTATTTCACATGTATATTAATGGGTTATTATATCACTCCTATTTCACATGTACTGTATATCAATGGGTTATTATATCACTCCTATTTCACATGTATATTAATGGGTTATTATATCACTCCTATTTCACATGTATATTAATGGGTTATTATATCACTCCTATTTCACATGTATATTAATGGGTTATTATATCACTCCTATTTCACATGTACTGTATATCAATGGGTTATTATATCACTCCTATTTCACATGTATATTAATGGGTTATTATATCACTCCTATTTCACATGTATATTAATGGGTTATTATATCACTCCTATTTCACATGTATATTAATGGATTATTATATCACTCCTATTTCACATGTACTGTATATCAATGGGTTATTATATCACTCCTATTTCACATGTATATTAATGGGTTATTATATCACTCCTATTTCTCATGTATATTAATGGATTATTATATCACTCCTATTTCACATGTACTGTATATCAATGGGTTATTATATCACTCCTATTTCACATGTATATTAATGGATTATTATATCACTCCTATTTCACATGTACTGTATATCAATGGGTTATTATATCACTCCTATTTCACATGTATATTAATGGATTATTATATCACTCCTATTTCACATGTATATTAATGGATTATTATATCACTCCTATTTCACATGTACTGTATATCAATGGGTTATTATATCACTCCTATTTCACATGTATATTAATGGATTATTATATCACTCCTATTTCACATGTATATTAATGGATTATTATATCACTCCTATTTCACATGTATATTAATGGATTATTATATCACTCCTATTTCACATGTATATTAATGGATTATTATATCACTCCTTTTTCACATGGATATCAATGGATTATTATTCCAGCACTTGGCAGTGCAGGTCCTTTTTCAAATCCATATTCTGGTCTGGTTCTCTCTCCAACACAATCAGCATCCCAAATGGCACCCTATTTCCTATACAGTGCACTACGTTTGACCAGAGCCCTGGTCTAAAGTAGTGCATAATGTAGGGAATAGGGAGCCACTTGGGACATATTCCAGGACTGGGTGGTATTGCTGAGTGTTGGGTACTGGGAGCGGTGGTGGT
Organism: Oncorhynchus gorbuscha; assembly: GCF_021184085.1. Classification (NCBI taxonomy): domain Eukaryota; kingdom Metazoa; phylum Chordata; class Actinopteri; order Salmoniformes; family Salmonidae; genus Oncorhynchus; species Oncorhynchus gorbuscha. The sequence continues at coordinate 31,639,410 of NC_060179.1, read as the reverse complement.
TTTCTCCAGGTCTAGCAGACTGGCCACTGGTGCTGAGTGTTGTAAGTGGTTTTGTACCATTCTAACTGGCTGCCTGGAAGACTTGTGCTGAGGGCTGTTAGTGGTTTTGTACTGCGGTCTGTGCCAGATGAGAGTTTTCAAAGCTCAATTTGTTTGGCTGGCCTGGCAGTCGACAGACTGTGACGAGACGAGATAAATAACCTTCTGTTTGACCCTTTACACTTCTCAGCATTCAGATATCAATCACACACACACACACACACACACACACACACACACACACACACACACACACACACACACACACACACACACACACACACACACACACACACACACACACACACACACACACACACACACACACACACACACACACACACACACACACACACACACACACACACACACACACACACACACACACACACACACACACACACACAGGTACAATCAAAAACACAAGCACACACACGCGAAAGAGAACATGTACACACATGCATGCACCCACGCACACACACACACACTAAATGCTTCTGTACACCAGCAATGATTTCTCTAACCTTATTACAAACTCTTCTAAACCCTGGAGCAATAAAGCAATGGCTGTATAATTAAGCAATGAGGCCAGGGGGGGGGTGCGGTATATGGCCAATATAACACAGCTAAGGGCTGTTCTTAAGCAAAACGCAATGTGGAGTGGACACAGACCTTAGCCGTGGTATATTGGTTATATACCACAAACCCCGAGGTGCCTTATTGCTATTATAAACTGGTTACCAAGGTCTGATATACCACGGCTTTCAAGCAATCATCATTCAGGGCTCGAGCCACCCAGTTTATAATATGCCATGTAGAATTGCAATGATAATTCAGACTGCTACCAAATAAAAGTCAAGCACATGTATATCAATGGGTTATTATATCACTCCTTCATACTCATCGCCAAACCCACTGGCTATTATTGACTATGTTTTGTTTATTCCATGCGTAGCTCTGTGTTGTTGTATGTATCGAATTGCTATGCTTTATCGTGGCCAGGTCGCAGTTGCAAATGAGAACTTGTTCTCAACTAGCCTACCTGGTTAAATAAAGGTGAAATAACATTTAAAATAAATAAATAAACATGCACCGACATACACCATTTCACTTTTGCTATAGCATTCATTCGATCTCCCTCAATCACGACAACATTAACTCAGGAAGAGGTTGTTCACTTACCACCAGTTGCCACGGTGAGATCACGCAGAAAATGTCCATAAAAGGGGAAATCGAAGGATAGATTGACTCTCTGCACGAAGGGGGAAAAAAAACACAAGACCCGGGTCAGAAAGAGAGCTCCAAAAAGACATAAGATAAGACTGAAAAAGACATTGGGATAAAACTTCAGTCTCAGACAGAGAAAGAACATTCTTCTGCTCAACCTTTCTCAGTTCTTGGGGTAGCTGACTATTCATTTTACCACAAGCCACGTTATGATTTGTTTCTAAGCAAGTATACATCTCCCAGGATAAAATACAATGCTGTGGTTATGAAAACAAAACATTTCTGAGTTCATACATTTAAAAAAATTTTTTTACACACCCTTCCTAGAGCTTGAACATAAAAGAACATGCATTTTTCGATGAGCTCACAGAGTGAAACACAATGTGCACACTCATTTATGTGCAAAACAAGATTAGTACCAAAATGTTCCCGACCAATTACTGAAAAATGAGTTCGATAACAAGTTTTAAAAAACTTAATGAGCTGACGACAGTATATTTATATTATATTCATATATTTCTATTGATTCACTACTTTTGTCCAGGGCCCATAGGACTGTATATAGGGAAGAGGGTGGATAACTCCATGGTAAACATGGCAACATAATCCAGGATTAGGCCAGGGGGACTAATGCTGCGGCCAACCACAGTCAATTACCATGACTAAACACAGGCGTTCAACAGCTTAGCTCCTACACTTTATTTGGATGAATTCGCTTGTTTTACGATTCCATTGGCTGATTATGTTCTGTGGGTATTCCAACACACTGGGGCTGGCACAACGCGGTGCCAGAAATCAACACTGCTAACAGTGAGACTTCATTCTCCTCCTTCTAAGACACGTTGTCGAACACGGAAGTCACATTGCTGGCCCACAAGTCTCCTTATGGTAATCTCTGGGGGTGGTGTCCCAAACGGCATCCTATCCTATATAGTGCGCTACTCTGGTCAAAGAGCGCTACATAGGAAATAGTGTGCAAAGGGATGCATCCTCTGCGTATCCCCTGCTCAGCGAAGGTCTCTGTCAGTTTGGCTGAATGAGGTTTGGTACGGCCGGCTGGGCTGGCTGGCACTACTATCCCCAGGTCAAATGACTTGTGTCTGATGTGATGTCGCGCTCAGTGTGGTCTGTTTCTCTCCCTCTCCTCTTCTCTCCTGCTTCAATGACCATTCACTCTGGGTATTCATGTCCAGCATCCAACTTATTGATTCTCTGGACACAGTCTAAGCGTACGTCGCAAATGACGCCCTTTTCCCTATGTAGTGCATTACTTTTGACCAGGGCCCAGAGGTCAAAAGTAGTGCACTATGTAGGGAATAGGGTGCCATTTGGGACATACGCTGAGAAAACTTCCCAATACCACTTGCTCGGTTCATTCACTATGGAAGAATAAGAAAAGCTGCACTCTCCAAAACACTCTCCAATTAAAAGGGAAGCCTTGCCCCAGTTTGTATGGCTTAATCCATCATCCAGTGACTGAAGGGGAGAATACACAATGCACCACTCCATTTTGTGTCTTTACTCATTGTGGACGGGACATTGTTTCATTGTTTACCCCCATCCTCCCTCCTTCCCTCCTCTCTCCTTCATGCCACCCGGTTCTTGGTCTCCTGACTGTACAAGGACCTGATACAAAGCCCAAAGCAGAGGGAGTTAATTTTTCCCTAGTTGCAGATCTAGGATCAGCTTCCCCTTCCCCAATCCTAACCTTAACCATTAGTTGGCTCAAGATCACTGACCCAAGATCATTGTCTACAGAAACTTCACCCTACTGCTGCAGAGTCTGTCCAGTTGAAAGTCATTATGAGTCTATTTCATATCAAATCATCCCAAGTCATTCCAGGTATCTCCATTTTTCCACATAATCAGAATCTGAGAGGAAGGTTGTCTTACCGCAGCTTGCCTGTGAGTGTTGGACAAAATGCCATGGATCTTCACCTTCTCCTTGTCCATCTGGTCAACGTTTACCCACAAGTCCTTGCTCATGGGGTCCGTGGGGCCGTAGGTCTTTGATGTGTAGTAGTTGTGATCTGTGTCCTCCTATTGGACACAAAACAAAACACTGGTTAGTTCCACTTTATTTGGAGTGTCCCGTTACAGACAGCCTATAGATGATCCTATATTGGAATGAAATAAAAGCATTGATTCAATAAGTGACCATTTGTCGATATTAATATACTAAGACGAGAGCTGTGGTTCGTAGCTTAAGATTTATGAAAGGCCATCAAAACGTTGTTAGGCAGGGAGTGAAAGTATTGAATGAGAGTGGATGAAACCCTGTGCTGCGAATGACTTACTAAAATAGAGCCTCTGCTCCTTCATGTACATTGAGTCAGCTTTACGTGGGACGTTTTCTAGCCAGACAGAAACATCTCTCTGTCTCTCAAGATAAATAATCCCCTGGCTTCAAAATGAACTGCGAAAGCATGGAAGACTAGTCTGAAATGATAGCAGTTACAGTTAAATATATGACTACCATTCATAGTAATTGAGTTAAACCTGTAGAACTGTTTTGATATCCATTGTATAATATACTTGAAAAATGTTGATGACAGGTGTTAAGAAAACAGTGTACGTGTGTTTTGACATATGATTTGAGTACACACACAAAGACAACAAGTGTAGACCTCACCGTGAAATGCTTACTTACAAGCCCTTAACCAACAGTGCAGTTCAAGAAGTGTCACGCCTTGGTCTTGGTATTTTGTGTTTTCTTTAATTATTTGTTCAGGCCAGGGTGTAACATGGGGTTATTGTATTGTCGTATTGGGGTTTTTGTAGGCATTTGGATTGTGGTTGATTAGGGGTGTGTCTAGTATAGGCTTGGCTGCCTGAGGCGGTTCTCAATCAGAGTCAGGTGATTCTTGTTGTCTCTGATGGGGAACCGTATTTAGGTAGCCTGGGTTTCACTTTGTATTTCGTGGGTGAGTGTTCCTGTCTCTGTGTAGTTTCACCAGATACGCTGTATTTAGGTTTTCACGTTCCGTTTGTTGTTAAGCTTTTGTATTAAGTTATTTCATGTAGCGCTCCTCGTTTATTAAAGACATGAGTAACCACCACGCTGCATTTCGGTCCGACTCTCTTTCTACAAATGAAGAACGCCGTTACAAGAAGAGTTTATGTACCAAATAAATTAAAGTAAAAAATAAATGTTCAGCAGTTTTATGGATTGGGGGTTAAGGAGCTTTTGGTCCTAGACTTGGAGCGCCGGTACCACTTGCCGTGCGGTCGCATAGAGAGCGTTGGCATATCCAAGATGGCGTAGCAGTAGGACGTCTATTTGTCTTGTCTCATGTGTATATATTTTTCTTCATATATATGTAACGGATGTGAAATGGCTAGCTTAGTTAGTGGTGGTACGCGCTATATGGCGTTTCAATCGGTGACGTCACTTGCTCTGAGACCTTGAAGTAGCAGTTCCCCTTGCAGGGGGAGACACTCTAGACCCAAACTGTTACAGACATATATCCATCCTGCCCTGACTTTCTAAATTCTTCGAAAGCCAAGTTAACAAACAGATCACCGAACATTTCGAGTCCCACCGTACCTTCTCCACGATGCAATCTGGTTTCCGAGCTAGTCAGGGGTGCACCTCAGCGATGCTCAAAGCTGTTGTTTTTGTCGCACTGCTTTGCTATACCTTGGCCAAGTCGCAGTTGTAAATGAGAACTTGTTCTCAACTGGCCTACCTGATTAAATAAAGGTGAAATAAAAATAAAATACAGTTTAAAAAACAGCCTATGACTTGAGTGACTGGAATCTCTGACAATTTTATGGGCTTTCCTCTGACACGCCTATTATTTGGTCCTGGATGGCAGGAAGCTTGGCCCCAGTGATGTACTGGGCCGTACGCACTATCCTCTGTGTCGCCTACGGTCAGATGCCGAGCAGTTGGCATGCCAGGCGGTGATGCAACCTGTCAGGATGCTCTCGATGGTGTAGCTGTAGAACTTTTTGAGGATCTGGGGACCCAATCCAAATCTTTTCAGTCTCCTGAGGGGGAAAAGGTTTTGTTGTGCCCTCTTCTTGTCCTCTGTCTTTTCTTCACACAAATGAAGTTATTTTTGGTCATAAGCGATGGTAGCAGCAACATTATGTACAAAATAGGTTTAAGAATAATTTACAAACAACACAAAAAAACTAACAAATAGCACAGTTGGTTAGGAGCATGTAAAACGTCAGCCATCAGGCACAATCTTATCAGTACTGTAGGCTTATGCATGCTTCATCATTCTTCTTCATGTGTTCCATTTGGGCCCAGTCAGCATCTGAAGTGGTCATAATGGCTGCTAATCAAATTAAGAAAGCCAGAAAGCATGACATCCTGCGCTCGTAAAAGCCTGGCTTATAGGCTAATGGAGTGCAAAAGGGCCCGGTCATGTTTTTTAGCAGACACATTCATGAGGGCTTTTACGAGCAATGTGGATGCCACACGACTCCTTTTACTGTTTCCTGTATGGAGTAAGCCGAACGCCCTGAGCTGCACCCCTATCTCTGCCTGCGTCCCAAATGGCACCTATTATCTACATAGGGCAATACATTTGACGAGGGCCCATAGGGCTCTGGTTAAAAGTAGTGCATTATATATGGGACTGGGTGCCATTTGGGACAACAACTAACAGCTGGTAGAATGTTTTTTTAATGGGACATCTTCTCTCTGATCTGGGCATCTTGTAACGCACTAATACAAATAGGAGTGTTAAACCTGATTCAAGACATGTATAATATAATATGAAGAAAATGTATAAAAATTAAGTATGAGACTCAAAATTGAGCTCAGGTACATCCTGTTTCCATTGATCATCCAGTTTCTACAACTTTATTAGAATCCACCCGTGGTAACTTCAATTGATTGGACATGATATGGAAAGGCACATACCTGTCTATATAAAGACCCACAGTTGAAAGTGCATGGCGCTGGGGAACAAGGCTGATGTTTTACCTATTTCGAACATTTTTTTTTTTTTTTTGCATTGTTTGTAACTTATTTTGTACATAATGTTGCTGCTGCCGTTTCTTATGACCGAAAATAACTTCTGGACATCAGAACTGTGATTACGCACCACAAACTGGCAGAATCATTTTTTCCCTTTAGCGAGTCTGACGAGCCCGACGTAAATGATATACCGCTTTCCCGGGAACAGGCCCAGATCCCTGTCATTTGCGTGAAGAGAAGGCAGAGAATAAGGGGCCAAAGGACGGGCTGCCTTCTGAGGAATTCATAGGCGATCGAATAAACCCCCACTTCCTTCCATTCTGCTAGCAAATGTGCAATCTTTGGAAAATAAACTCGATGACCTACGCGGAAGATTAAACTACCAACGGGACATTCAAAACTGGAATATCTTATGCTTCATGGAGTCGTGGCTGAATGACGAAATGATCAACATACAGCTGGCTGGCTATATCCTGTATTGGTAAGATAGAACAGATATGTCTAGTAAGACAAGGGGCGCCAGACTATGTATTTTTATAAATAACAGCTGGTGCACGATATCTAAGGAAGTCTCGAGGTTTTGCTCATCTGAGGGAGAGTATCTCATGATAAGCTGTAGATCACACGATCTACCTAGAGAGTTTTCATCTGTATTTTTCATAGCTGTCTACAGTGGGGAGAACAAGTATTTGATACCCCTCTGATTTTGCAGGTTTTCCTACTTACAAAGCATGTAGAGGTCTGTCATTTTTATCATAGGTACACTTAAACTGTGAGAGACGGAATCTAAAACAAAAAATCCAGAAAATCACATTGTATGATTTTTAAGTAATTAATTTGTATTTTATTGCATAACATAAGTATTTGATACATCAGAAAAGCAGAACTTAATATTTGGTACAGAAACCTTTGTTTGCAATTACAGAGATCATACGTTTCCTGTAGTTCTTGACCAGGTTTGCACACACTGCAGCAGGGATTTCTCCTCCATACAGACCTCCTCCAGATCGTTCAGGTTTCGAGGCTGTCGCTGGGCAATACGGACTTTCAGCTCCCTCCAAAGATTTTCTATTGGGTTCAGTGTATCAAATACTTGTTCTCCCCACTGTATATACCACCACAGACTGATGCTGGCACCAAGACTGATTGAAGTAGCTGTATTCCACCATAAGCAAACCGGAAAACGCTCACCCATAGGTGGAGCTCGTAGTGCCCAGAGACTTTAATGCAGGGAAACCTAAATCCATATTACCACATTTCTATCAGCATGTTAAATGTGCAACCAGAGGGGGAAAAACTCTGGACCACCTTTACTCCGCACACAGAGACGCATACAAAGCTCTCCATTTGACAAATCTGACCATAAATCTAACCTCCTGATTCCTGCTTACAAGCTAAAATTAAAGCAGGAAGCACCAGTGACTCGATGAATAAAAACGTGGTCAGATGCAGCAGATGTTAAGCTACAGGACTGTTTTGCTGGCATAGACTGGAATCTGTTCCGGGATTCCTATGATTGCATTGAGGTGTACACCACAGCAGTCATTGGCTTCATCAATAAGTCTACCGATGACGCCGTCCCCACAGTGACCGCACGTACATACCCCAACCAGAAGCCATGGATTACAGGCAACATCCACACTGAGCTAAAGGCTAGAGCTGCCGCCTTCAAGGAGCGGGACTCTAACCCGGAAGCTTATAAGAAATCCCGCTATGCCCTCCAATGAACCATCAAACAGGTAAAGCGTCAATACAGGACTAAGATTGAATCGTACTACCCTGTCTCTGATGCTCGTCGGATGTGGCAGGGCTTGCAAACCATTACAGACTACAAAGGGAAGCACAGCCGAGAGCTGCGCAGTGACGTGAGGCTACCAGACAAGCTAAACTACTTCTATGCTCGCTTTGAGGTAAATAACACTGAAACATGCATGAGACAACCACCTGTTCCTGAAGACTCACATCACGCTCCCCGCAGTCAATGTAAGACCTTTAAACAGGTCAACATTCACAAGGCCGCAGGAGCAGATGGATCACCAGGATGTGTACTGTGTGCATGCGCTGACCAACTTGCAAGTGTCTTCACTGACATTTTCAACCTCTCCCTGTCCGAGTCTAATACCAACATGTTTCAAGCAGACCACCATAGTCCCTGTGCCCAAGAACATTAAGGTAACCTGCCTAAATGACTAACGACCCGTAGCACTCACGTCTGTAGCCATGAAGTGCTTTGAAAGGCTGGTCATGGCTCACATCAACCGCAAGGCACTACAGAGGATAGTGCATACGGCCCAGTACATTGCTGGGGCCAAGCTTCCTGCCATCCAGGACCTCTATACCAGGCGGTGTCAGGGGAAGGCCCGAAAAATTGTCAAAGACTTCAGCCACCCTAGTCATGGACTGTTTTCTCTGCTACCGCACGGCAAGTCTAGGTCCAAGAAGCTTCTAAACAGCTTCTACACCCAAGCCATAAGACTCCTAAACATCTACTCAAACCGCCACCCAGACTATTTGCGTTGCCCCCCTTCTCTTTTACATAGCTGCTACTCTCTGTTGTTGTTATCTATGCATAGTCACTTTAATATCTCTATCTACATGTACATATTACCTCAACTAACCGGTGCCCCCATACATTGACTATATACCGGGACCTCCCTGTATATTATTGCTGCTCTTTAATTATTTGTTACTTTTATTTCTTATTCTAATTCATATTTATTTGAAACTGCATTGTTGGTTAGGGGCTCGTAAGCAAGCATTTCACTGCAAGGTCTACACCTGTTTTATTCGGCGCATGTGACTAATACAATTTTATTTCATGTTAGAGCAAAAAACTAGCCCTGAGGTCGAAGGAATTGTCCGTAGAGCTCGGAGACATTGTGTCGAGGCACAGATCTTGGGAAGGGTACCAAAACATTTCTGCAACATTGAAGGTCCCCAAGAACACTGTGGCCTCCATCATTTTTAACTGGAAGAGGTTTGGAACCACCAAGACTCTTCCTGGAGCTGGCCGCCCGGCTAAACAGAGAAATCGGAGGTGAAGGGCCTTGGTCAGGGAGGTGACCAAGAACCCAATGGTTACTCTGACAGAGCTACTGAATTCCTATTTGGAGATGGGAGAACCTTCCAGAAGGTCAACCATCTCTGCAGCACACCGCCAATCAGGGCTTATGGTAGAGTGGCCAGACAGAAGCCACTCCTCAGTAAAAGGCACGACAGCTCACTTGGAGTTTGCCAAGAGACACTTGAAGACTCTCAGACTATGAGAAACAAGATTCTCTGGTCTGATGAAACCAAGATTGAACTCATTGGCCTGAATGCCAAACGTCACGTCTGGATAAAACCTGGCATCATCCCTACGGGGAAGCATGGTGGTGGCAGCATTATGCTGTGGGGATGTTTTTCAGCGACAGGGACTGGGAGGCTAGTAAGGATTGAGGGAAAGATGAATGGAGCAAAGTACAGAGAGATCCTTGTTGAAAACCTGCTCCAGAGCACTCAGGACCTCAGACTGGGGGAAGGTTCATCTTCCAACATACCCAAGAAGAATCAAGGCTGTTGTCACATTTGTTTATAGCGATGAGACCAAGGCGCAGCGTGATGTGAATACATCTTCTATTGTAATGAAACGAACACTTCAACAAACTTACAAAAACAACAAAACGAACGTGAAGCTATATAGAATAAGTGGAGACACAGGCAACTAATACATAGACATACAAAAGCCCTAGACAGGACAAAAACACAACAAACCACCCCTTGTCACACCCTGACGTAACCAAAATAATAAAGAAAACAAAGATAACTAAGGTCAGGGCGTGACAGCTGTAATCGCTGCCAAAGGTGCTTCAACAAAGTACTGAGTAAGGGACTGAATACTTACAGTATGTAAATGTGATATTGTTTTTTCAAATGTTCACAGAATTTTCTAAATTTTGCTTTGCCATTTTGGGGTATTGTGTGTAGCTTTTCTTCTACTGTATGTTTGTTTATGGTGTGTCGTCTGATGAGGAAGAATCGGACCAAAGCGCAGCGTGGTAAGTGTTCATGATTTTATTAAACTGAACACTAGAACAAAATAACAAAGTGAATAAACGAGGTGTCTGAGTCTGCTAAGTTCAAGTGCCTTCCCGAGGCAACCTGCAGTTCAAGATCAAGTCTCAGTCGGTTCTCGTCATTACGAGTGGAAATTGTTTTATTTGATTGTATTTTTTTTACTTTACTGGATTAAAGACTCTGTTTTCGCCAAGTCGCTTTTGGGTCCTCATTCACCCGAAACAGTCCTGTCAGGTGCAGTATACTAAACAGAAAACAACTACCCACAAAACACCCACAAAACACAGGTTGTAAAAAGCTACCTAAGTATGGTTCCCAATCAGAGACAACGATAGTCAGCTGTCCCCGATTGAGAACCATACCTGGCCAAAACAAAGAAATACAAAACATAGAAAAAAGTACATAGAATGCCCACCCCAAATCACACCCAGACCAAACCAAAATAGAGACATAAAAAGCTCTCTAAGGTCAGGGCGTGACAGTTTATTCCATCTGTAACTCTGTGTTGTTGTATGTGTCAAACTGCTTTGCTTTATCTTGGCCAGGTCGCAGTTGTAAATGAGAACTTGTTCTCAACTAGCTTACCTGCCTTAGAACCACCCATCCCGGATCCGGTATATTTGTCATCAGCAACGCTGAATAGCATAGCGCACCAGTCAAATAATATTACTAGAAAATATTCATATTCATGAAATCACAAGTGAAATATAGCGAAACACAGCTTAGCCTTTTGTTAATCACCCTGTCGTCTCAGATTTTGAAATTATGCTTTACAGCGATAACAATACAAGAGTTTGTGTAAGTTTATCGATAGCATAACAAAACAATAAGCACACCTAGCATCAGGTAACTTGGACACGAAAATCAGAAAAGCAATCAAATTAATCGTTTACCTTTGATGATCTTCGGATGTTTTCACTCACGAGACTCCCAGTTAGACAACAAATTTTCCTTTTGTTCCATAAAGATATTTTTTATATCCAAATACCTCCGGTAGTTTGGTGCGTTATGCCCAGGAATCCACCGGAAAGAGCGGTCACGACAACCCAGACACAAATTCCAAATTATATCCATAATGTACGCAGAAAAATGTCAAATGTTTTTTATAATCAATCCTCAAGGTGTTTTTCAAATATCTATTCGATAATATATCAACCGGGACAGTTGGCTTTTCACTAGGACCGGGAGTAACAATGGCCGCCTCTCTCTTTTGCGCACAAATCACCCTGAGTTTTCCCAGCTGTTCCTATTCCCCTAATCAATCATTTAGTCTTCCCACACCTGTTTCATAGCCACCCACCTGTCCACTTACGCAATGTGGTCGTTCACGCTCATTTTTCAAAATAAAAGCCTGAAACTATGTCTAAAGGCTGTTGACCTTAGGGAAGCCATAGAAAAGGGAATCTGGTTGATATCCCTTTCAATGGGCAATAGGGATGCATAGAAACACAGGGGTTTCGCCTGCAAAATCAGTTCTGTTATACTCACAGACAATGTTTTTACAGTTTTGGAAACTTTAGAGTGTTTTCTATCCTACGCTGTCAATTATATGCATATTCTAGGATCTGGTCCTGAGAAATAGGCTGTTTACTTTGGAAACGTTATTTTTCCAAACATAAAATTAGTGCCCCCTAGCTTCAAGAGGTTTTAAATAAAGGTGAAATAAATAAAGAATTGATGAGGGGAAAAAACGATTTAATTAATTTTAGAATAAGGTGGAACAGAACAAAATGTGGAAAAAGTGAAGTGGTCTGAGTACTTTCCGAAAGGACTATATATACAGTATATAGTCATTTTAGTCAATAAGATTCTTGCTACGTAAGCTTAACTTTCTGAACATTCGAGACGTGTAGTCCACTTGTCATTCCAATCTCCTTTGCATTAGCGTAGCCTCTTCTGTATCCTGTCAACTATGTGTCTGTCTATCCCTGTTCTCTCCTCTCTGCACAGACCATACAAACGCTCCACACCGCGTGGCCGCGGCCACCCTAATCTGGTGATCCCAGCGCGCACGACCCACGTGGAGTTCCAGGTCTCCGGTAGCCTCTGGAACTGCCGATCTGCGGCCAACAAGGCAGAGTTCATCTCAGCCTATGCCTCCCTCCAGTCCCTCGACTTCTTGGCACTGACGGAAACATGGATCACCACAGACAACACTGCTACTCCTACTGCTCTCTCTTCGTCCGCCCACGTGTTCTCGCACACCCCGAGAGCTTCTGGTCAACGGGGTGGTGGCACCGCGATCCTCATCTCTCCCAAGTGGTCATTCTCTCTTTCTCCCCTTACCCATCTGTCTATCGCCTCCTTTGAATGCCATGCTGTCACAGTTACCAGCCCTTTCAAGCTTAACATCCTTATCATTTATCGCCCTCCAGGTTCCCTCGGAGAGTTCATCAATGAGCTTGATGCCTTGATAAGCTCCTTTCCTGAGGACGGCTCACCTCTCACAGTTCTGGGAGACTTTAACCTCCCCACGTCTACCTTTGACTCCTTCCTCTCTGCCTCCTTCTTTCCACTCCTCTCCTCTTTTGACCTCACCCTCTCACCTTCCCCCCCTACTCACAAGGCAGGCAATACGCTCGACCTCATCTTTACTAGATGCTGTTCTTCCACTAACCTCATTGCAACTCCCCTCCAAGTCTCCGACCACTACCTTGTATCCTTTTCCCTCTCGCTCTCATCCAACACTGCCCCTACTCGGATGGTATCGCGCCGTCCCAACCTTCGCTCTCTCTCCCCCGCTACTCTCTCCTCTTCCATCCTATCATCTCTTCCCTCTGCTCAAACCTTCTCCAACCTATCTCCTGATTCTGCCTCCTCAACCCTCCTCTCCTCCCTTTCTGCATCCTTTGACTCTCTATGTCCCCTATCCTCCAGGCCGGCTCGGTCCTCCCCTCCCGCTCCGTGGCTCGATGACTCATTGCGAGCTCACAGAACAGGGCTCCGGACAGCCGAGCGGAAATGGAGGAAAACTCGCCGCCTCCCTGCGGACCTGGCATCCTTTCACTCCCTCCTCTCTACATTTTCCTCCTCTGTCTCTGCTGCTAAAGCCACTTTATACCACTCTAAATTCCAAGCATCTGCCTCTAACCCTAGGAAGCTCTTTGCCACCTTCTCCTCCCTCCTGAATCCTCCTCCCCCCTCCTCCCTCTCTGCAGATGACTTCGTCAACCATTTTGAAAAGAAGGTCGACGACATCCGATCCTCGTTTGCTAAGTCAAACGACACCGCTGGTTCTGCTCACACTGCCCTACCCTGTGCTCCGACCTCTTTCTCCCCTCTCTCTCCAGATGAAATCTTGCGTCTTGTGACGGCTGGCCGCCCAACAACCTGCCCGCTTGACCCTATCCCCTCTTCTCTTCTCCAGACCATTTCCGGAGACCTTCTCCCTTACCTCACCTCGCTCATCAACTCATCCCTGACCGCTGGCTACGTCCCTTCCGTCTTCAAGAGAGCGAGAGTTGCACCCTTCTGAAAAAACCTACACTCGATCCCTCCGATGTCAACAACTACAGACCAGTATCCCTTCTTTCTTTTCTCTCCAAAACTCTTGAACGTGCCGTCCTTGGCCAGCTCTCCCGCTATCTCTCTCTGAATGACCTTCTTGATCCAAATCAGTCAGGTTTCAAGACTAGTCATTCAACTGAGACTGCTCTTCTCTGTATCACGGAGGCACTCCGCACTGCTAAAGCTAACTCTCTCTCCTCTGCTCTCATCCTTCTAGACCTATCGGCTGCCTTCGATACTGTGAACCATCAGATCCTCCTCTCCACCCTCTCCGAGTTGGGCATCTCCGGCGCGGCCCACGCTTGGATTGCGTCCTACCTGACAGGTCACTCCTACCAGGTGGCGTGGCGAGAATCTGTCTCCTCACCACGCGCTCTCACCACTGGTGTCCCCCAGGGCTCTGTTCTAGGCCCTCTCCTATTCTCGCTATACACCAAGTCACTTGGCTCTGTCATAACCTCACATGGTCTCTCCTATCATTGCTATGCAGACGACACACAATTAATCTTCTCCTTTCCCCCTTCTGATGACCAGGTGGCGAATCACATCTCTGCATGTCTGGCAGACATATCAGTGTGGATGACGGATCACTACCTCAAGCTGAACCTCGGCAAGACGGAGCTGCTCTTCCTCCTGGGGAAGGACTGCCCGTTCCATGATCTTGCCATCACGGTTGACAACTCCATTGTGTCCTCCTCCCAGAGCGCTAAGAACCTTGGCGTGATCCTGGACAACACCCTGTCGTTCTCAACTAACATCAAGGCGGTGGCCCGTTCCTGTAGGTTCATGCTCTACAACATCCGCAGAGTACGACCCTGCCTCACACAGGAAGCGGCGCAGGTCCTAATCCAGGCACTTGTCATCTCCCGTCTGGATTACTGCAACTCACTGTTGGCTGGGCTCCCTGCCTGTGCCATTAAACCCCTACAACTCATCCAGAACGCCGCAGCCCATCTGGTGTTCAACCTTCCCAAGTTCTCTCACGTCACCCCGCTCCTCCGCTCTCTCCACTGGCTTCCACTTGAAGCTCGCATCCGCTACAAGACCATGGTGCTTGCCTACGGAGCTGTGAGGGGAACGGCACCTCAGTACCTCCAGGCTCTGATCAGGCCCTACACCCAAACAAGGGCACTGCGTTCATCCACCTCTGGCCTGCTCGCCTCCCTACCACTGAGGAAGTACAGTTCCCGCTCAGCCCAGTCAAAACTGTTCGCTGCTCTGGCCCCCCCAATGGTGGAACAAACTCCCTCACGACGCCAGGACAGCGGAGTCAATCACCACCTTCCGGAGACACCTGAAACCCCACCTCTTTAAGGAATACCTAGGATAGGATAAGTAATCCTTCTCACCCCCCCCCCCCCCTTTAAGATTTAGATGCACTATTGTAAAGTGACTGTTCCACTCGATGTCATAAAGTGAATGCACCAATTTGTAAGTCGCTCTGGATAAGAGCGTCTGCTAAATGACTTAAATGTAAATGTAAATGTAATAGAAAAAAACATTCAGTTACAAAACAATAGTTCTATCTAATAACTAAAAAGCTTGCATGGCATTTTAGTAAGGCCAATTCAACAAAGCCAAGTTGGGAAACAGATGGGATAAGTCCCAAATAGTTCCATATTCCCTATGGGCCCTGCTCAACAGTAGTGCAATATCTAGGGAATAGGGTGCCATTTGGGACTTACATTAAGTAGATTCTTTGTACTAAAGACAGGTGAAATGTTATTTACAAAGATACCGCTCTCCCCAAATGACAAGTCAGCAGGCATCATGCCAAACAAAGATAACGTCTTAGTCTGCAAATGTGCTGAATCTCCACTTTGTTATTGTGGGTTGAAAACTGATAATATTCAGCAACTTTGGAAGTTGCTCAATTGTTTACTTGCTTGGGGAGGGAGAGGAGGCTTTCAACTGACCTCTATCAGACTGATGAGTAGGACACACTGTGCTTTGTGCTTCCTCTGATAATCTGAACATTGCGGTGTGTGTGAGTGCACACATTAATTTGTGTACATGTGTGCGTGCATGTTCTCTCTCACGTGTGTGTGCTTGTGTTTTTGATTCTGTGTGTGTGTGTGTGTGTGTGTACCTGTTTGTGTGTGCGCGTGCGTGTTGGGCTAGTCAAAAAGCTGTGAGACAAACACTACATAGATTAAACAAACATAACAACTTATAGTAAGAATAAACACATCATATTATTCCCCTTGGGGGACAGTAATGTGGAAGATGTGTGGGCCTCAACACGTCCCATGCTGTAATACTAGAGTCATGACATTGGGACTGTAAGGTTATATCTGCGCAAATTTGAATTAAATATCTGAATACATAAATCATTTTTAGATTTTTTTATTTACCAGGATAGAGTCCGAACACATCATCAAATACATAAATAAATGTATTATGGTCATCAGACAAATTACTGTCATCACAGATCAACGATGTGACAACGTCCCTTACTTGAAGATTTCTGACAGTGTTTTTTTGCTTGCGTGACACTTTTGCTGGCTAGACTAGTCTAGATGATACTTAGAGGGAGATGGCAAAAACGTGTTCTGATTGGTCCGTCCATAATTGCTTAGGTTTGTGATTGGATTGCAGATAAAAACCACTCATTTTTGACAAAAATGTCAGATACTGTATAACAGAGTGTAGAATAGAATAGAGCGTGTTCTGGGTATACGTAGCCCTGGTGGGATTAATACATAATAAACCTCTTAATTGAAGCTAGGCACAGCAGATGGGATATTGCTTTGTATTAATTGGTCGACCTTAAAACACACATTACCAAAGGCGTTTGTTTTTCTCCTCGCATTTGGGAGCCGCGGGTGCAGACAAAGCTTGTTAAGAAAACAAGCACGCTGTAGCAGCCAGTCAGGCTTACTCAGCAGATTAGTCTTGGGGGTTATAAAACAAAGAAAAACGAGAACCGCTAGACCCTTGATATGTTTCCTACTAATCAGCACAGGATGTGTTGGCTATTTCCGCCCGTCTTTGGAGAGGAGGAAGAGCAGGAAGGCGGGGAGGAACTCCTTGGAGGTGAGAGGGGGCCAGCTGGCTGTTGTCATACTAGTTTCCCCCCGTGAATGCCATTAAACAGACAAATAATAAACCCACATACAGTTTGCTGTATGAGTGGCATTCCGTGAACCCAACCATTTCCAATTTCACTTTTCAATTTCATGTATGAGTCATTTATTCAAGCTACTGCATCAACATTGCGTTATGGTGACGCCTGAGTATCTTTATGCCAATGTTTTTCATTTCAAAATGTCTCTGTCATCTCTTAAGAGATTCTGCCAAACAGATGTATTGTGGTGCAATGAGATTGTTCCTAGCACTTCCTGTAAACAAACATAAGAGGTTAGAAAACTATTTCCAGGCCCGACATTTACCTGTGGGTTTAATCACTTAGCTCAGACTACAGAGAGAGAAAGAGAGAGAGTTTGCTGGTTTAATTGGGTAAATAGGCATACTGTCACACTGGAGCGTCAATCACACCAGTGTTACTGAATACAAACAATACAGTAGAAAAACAAACATCTGTCATCTCATACCTTTTAATGGCTCTCTCCCTACTCTATGTGTCCCTCTATCCCTCCTACCATGCACACACACATTCACACACACACGTAGGTATGCACACTGGCACGAACATACGCACAAAAAACCTACACACACTAACACGCACACTTCAGCGCTTTACAAAGAAAGCAATACTCGTGTGTGTCGCTCACATTATTTATCACTCTGCATCATCCCCTGCCCATTGGAGCAGCATTAGTGGAGCGTGTGGTGAAATCCGACAGCATTGCATTGCATGGAGCTGAGGTGTGCTGCACCTGCTCCCTAACAACCCAGTATTGGTGCTTTGAACACGTCATCCAGGTGCGACGCAAACAGGAGTAACAAAATAGCACAACAGTAAACATGAATTCGTGAAACACATGGATAGAAAAGTCACGCTTGCGTTTTGAAACTTTTGTTTTCTTGTTTTAACAATGAACTCAAGCTGTTGCCACCGAAGGCAGACTTATGAGCCTGTAAAATGCCAACTGTTGAAGAAAGCTTGGAGTGAGATTTGCAATTTGAATTGCATTGCCGCCTGGCACAACCCCTAGATGGGAGGACAATTGTACTGTTTTATAGCTTTATAGCTCAAGAGAATGTGACAAGGAGGTGTTCTCTTGAAAGCAGCCTCTATGGTCTATGGTCTATGGTCTACATCAGGCATGGGCAACTGGCGGCCATGTCAGTCAAATTTGGATTAGTAAGTTATTCTAGTGACCAGCTATCTAAACCTGTAGTAATCATGGTTGAATTACCGACAGCCCAAATTGATAATCAGATTTCATATTTAAAAACTGCAAATATTTGTCTCCACCCTATGACAAAATTAGTAGAATTTCATGAAATGAGTTATACAATTGCTAAATCTTCTCTCCACCCCATGCATGGCAAAATGTGTAGAATTGCAGCAAACATGCTTTAAAACTACAATATTTTCTTTATGCCCCATGGCAAAATGTGTAGAATTGCAGCAAACATGCTTTAAAACTACAATATTTTCTCTATGCCCCATGGCAAAATGTGTAGAATTGCAGGAAATTAAATCGAAAACTGAAATGGTCTCTTCTTTGTCAAAAGGAGGGCCACAATAAAAAATAATGGTATTGCTTAGGGCCCCCAAAAGGCTAGAGCCGGCTCTAACTGCATGTGTGGGTATGGATGTAGGTACACAGACCCACGAGCCACTACGGCCCCTGATGAGTTTACATTTTTTGTGGCCCCTACCCCCATCAAATTTACCTAACCTTGGGTCTACACCCACACACATACAGAGGTGTGTTGTTATTGAAGAGCTCTAGTGTTCTGTGGTTGCAGGTCTCTCTGTGCACCAGATAAACATGTGGTTAGGAGCCTTCTCAGCTTGCAGCTTTTAGGCTGACACATAGACTTGCTCCTGTCTGAACTTCATGAGACTGTCCCAAACAATACAACTAAAAAGATATTGGCAACCTGCCTCCTCTCAAGATATAGGCTTCCAGTGCTTGAGACGAGAGCTGTATTGGAGGCTGATAGCAAAAATGTGCTATCACTGCTAGGCTAGAAACCACAGTAGAGGGAAGTATGATGTTAATCTCAGCCTCAGCCCTGGCAGATAGACACCCTCCAGGTGGGACAGTGAGAGAGGCAGGCTAAGATCAAGGCAGACGGCACCGGCTGAGATCAAAAGTTCAGTTTGGAGAGCAATAACAGTGCCGAGCACTGCAGTCAACTATCTGGTTGTACTGGCACAAATCCGCACGATTGAAGCTATTTCCTGGTAATGTCATATAGTGAAGTAAGATATATATACATTTAGAAAAGCAGCTCTCCCAGGTAATCTTTTAATAAAGGTACTGTGAAAGGGTCCTACTAAAGCATTGTTCTGCAACTGAATATTTGATGGAAATCAAATGAAACAATTGAAATGTTCAGAGCTGAGTCAATTATTTTCCCGCTCTCTCTACTCCCAACTAAACAGAAATGAAGAATGTAATAATGCTTCGCTCCCCTGGGATACTCCTGAGCAATCAGACAGACAGCACAGACCAGGGTCGTGTTCAGAAAGCAAGCAAAACTGGGGAGGGCCCCCTAAATGAATTCCTCCAAAAAGAAATGCTCGTTTTCCCCCTCAAAGAATTTGTTGCTATGATGTGCATGAATTAATATGACCCTGGCTGGACAGACATCAAATCAAAGTTATTTATATAGCCCTTCTTACATCAGCTGATATCTCAAAGTGCTGTACAGAAACCCAGCCTAAAACCCCAAACAGCAAACAATGCAGGTGTAGAAGCACATCAATTAGCAGCAATTCCCCCAGCAGCCAACATAAAAGAGTCTAGGTAAAACCTTGGTAAAAACATGAACACTTCAGTGAGCAGATTTACAATCCTTGATTTATTTACAGTCAATTCAGACTAGGCAACATGGCTGTTGACATCCATGAAAATAATCCTAGAAACATTTGAATAATAGGCTAACTATTTTGCATCGTCTAAAAATCAATGACAGTTTACATTTGGTTGAAACCAATTTGGTAGCATCTTTATACATTCAAACCTCTCTTGTAAGATTGATTTTTCTTAAACCCCACTGCATTTGAATATAAGCATCAACAAAAACCAAGAAAGCTTACTCTCGTTAATATATTCTTCTCCGTTGAACAAAAACGAATGCATAGATGTTGTCACGCCTACAGCATGAACTGCTCAGCAGGGTTGAAGTCAATCAATTCCATTTTTCAATTCAGTCAATTCAGGAAGTAAACTGAAATTCCAATTCCACATTTCTCAGAGAAGCATTGAGGATAATTGCAATTGGAATGCAATTTGTTTTTGGAATTGACTGAATTTAAATTGGATTGACCCTCAACCTTGCTCATCAGGAAGTTTGGGTGCACAAACAAAGAAGAATGCTAGAGATAAACTTAACACTTAATTTCAGTGACACATTTCTTAGTGTAAGAAACCGACTGTATGCAAGACAGCATTCCATTGAAATAAGTTATACTTGAAAATTCAAAAAAGATTTATAAATAAATAATTAAATGCAATAAGTAGTTCACAAATTATCCTGAAATACATTCTCAGTTATTTTGTTGTGGTGTTGTGTTGACTGTTGATATTGCTGTAGAGTTGTTAATGAGGTGAATGTGGTGCGGGATGAATGTCGTGATGACACCATGTTAAATTCCACATGGCTTTATCAAAGACTGGATCATCTCATCAGTACTAAGCAGCAGCATGTCAACAAACAGACACACGGACTAGTCTCAGTATAAATATAATACCACTTACTCGATGTTGGATTATGTCTTTAGTGCCCCGACTCCTTTAGTTTATTTAAACGTATAAACTTTTTCCACTTTCATAAAATACTTTGGACAGCCAAAGCAAGCACTCCTGTCTTCATCCCAAAAATGATGCTTTCTAATTCTAGTTCTATACTGTCAGTGTTTGGCCTGTGTCGTTGCCGCCTCTCCAGATCATAAAAACAATTGTAGGGATGGTGAAACGTTTTCAGTTTAAACTTAAAATGACTAAAACCAGACATAAAAATATCTTTAAAAACTAACAATCACCTAAATAAAAAACCACACAGTCAGGGAGACCCTAAAATGCCATAGCGTGGGGCAACCAGGGATTTTGTTATAATATTTGAGTCACTCAGACGGCATAAGAACACGACATAAGCCATGGAAAAATGTGTAGAATTTCAGGAAATTAGCTTTAAAACTGCACATTTTCTCTCAGCCCCATGGCAAAATGTGTAGAATAATTGCTGGAAATTATCTCTAAAGCTAAAATACAGTGCCTTGCGAAAGTATTCGGCCCCCTTGAACTTTGCGACCTTTTGCCACATTTCAGGCTTCAAACATAAAGATATAAAACTGTATTTTTTTGTGAAGAATCAACAACAAGTGGGACACAATCATGAAGTGGAACGACATTTATTGGATATTTCAAACTTTTTAACAAATCAAAAACTGAAAAATTGGGCGTGCAAAAATTATTCAGCCCCTTTACTTTCAGTGCAGCAAACTCTCTCCAGAAGTTCAGTGAGGATCTCTGAATGATCCAATGTTGACCTAAATGACTAATGATGATAAATACAATCCACCTGTGTGTAATCAAGTCTCCGTATAAATGCACCTGCACTGTGATAGTCTCAGAGGTCCGTTAAAAGCGCAGAGAGCATCATGAAGAACAAGGAACACACCAGGCAGGTCCGAGATACTGTTGTGAAGAAGTTTAAAGCCGGATTTGGATACAAAAATATTTCCCAAGCTTTAAACATCCCAAGGAGCACTGTGCAAGTGATAATATTGAAATGGAAGGCGTATCAGACCACTGCAAATCTACCAAGACCTGGCCGTCCCTCTAAACTTTCAGCTCATACAAGGAGAAGACTGATCAG
This sequence comes from Oncorhynchus gorbuscha, assembly GCF_021184085.1. Taxonomy (NCBI): domain Eukaryota; kingdom Metazoa; phylum Chordata; class Actinopteri; order Salmoniformes; family Salmonidae; genus Oncorhynchus; species Oncorhynchus gorbuscha. The sequence goes on along the minus strand of NC_060179.1, from coordinate 31,617,683 downwards.
AGATGCAGCCAAGAGGCCCATGATCACTCTGGATGAACTGCAGAGATCTACAGCTGAGGTGGGACACTCTGTCCATAGGACAACAATCAGTCGTATATTGCACAAATCTGGCCTTTATGGAAGAGTGGCAAGAAAAAAGCCATTTCTTAAAGATATCCATAAAAAGTGTCGTTTAAAGTTTGCCACAAGCCACCTGGGAGACACACCAAACATGTGGAAGAAGGTGCTCTGGTCAGATGAAACCAAAATTGAACTTTTTGGCAACAATGCAAAACGTTATGTTTGGCGTAAAAGCAACACAGCTCATCACCCTGAACACATCGTCCCCACTGTCAAACATGGTGGTGGCAGCATCATGGTTTGGGCCTGCTTTTCTTCAGCAGGGACAGGGAAGATGGTTAAAATTGATGGGAAGATGGATGGAGCCAAATACAGGACCATTCTGGAAGAAAACCTGATGGAGTCTGCAAAAGACCTGAGACTGGGACGGAGATTTGTCTTCCAACAAGACAATGATCCAAAACATAAAGCAAAATCTACAATGGAATGGTTCAAAAATAAACATATCCAGGTGTTAGAATGGCCAAGTCAAAGTCCAGACCTGAATCCAATCGAGAATCTGTGGAAAGAACTGAAAACTGCTGTTCACAAATGCTCTCCATCCAACCTCACTGAGAATCGAGCTGTTTTGCAAGGAGGAATGGGAAAAAATGTCAGTCTCTCGATGTGCAAAACTGATAGAGACATACCCCAAGCGACTTACAGCTGTAATCGCAGCAAAAGGTGGCTCTACAAAGTATTAACTTAAGGGGGCTGAATAATTTTGCACGCCCAATTTTTCAGTTTTTGATTTGTTAAAAAAGTTTGAAATATCCAATAAATGTCGTTCCACTTCATGATTGTGTCCCACTTGTTGTTGATTCTTCACAAAAAAATACAGTTTTACATCTTTATGTTTGAAGCCTGAAATGTGGCAAAAGGTCGCAAAGTTCAAGGGGGCCGAATACTTTCGCAAGGCAATGTATATATCCAGTGGGGAGAACAAGTATTTGATACCCCTCCGATTTTGCAGGTTTTCCTACTTACAAAGCATGTTGAGGTCTGTCATTTTTATCATAGGTACACTTCAACTGTGAGAGATGGAATCTAAAACAATAATCCAGAAAATCACATTGTATGATTTTAAGTAATTAATAAGTAAATAATTTGCATTTTATTGCATGACAGAAGTATTTGATACATCAGAAAAGCAGAACTTAATATTTGGTACAGAAACCTTTCTTTGCAATTACAGAGATCATACGTTTCCTGTAGTTCTAGACCAGGTTTGCACACACTACAGCAGGGATTTTGTCCTACTCCTCCATACAGACCTTCTCCAGATCCTTCCGGTTTCGGGGCTGTCGCTGGGCAATACGCACTTTCAGCTCTCTCCAAAGATTTTCTATTGGGTTCAGGTCTGGCTAGGCCACTCTAGGACCTTGAGATGCTTCTTACGGAGCCACTCCTTAGTTGCCCTGGCTGTGTGTTTCGGGTCGTTGTCATGCTGGAAGACCCAGCCACGACCCATCTTCAATGCTCTTACTGAGGGAAGGAGGTTGTTGGACAAGATCTTGTGATACATGGCCCCATCCATCCTCCCCTCAATACGGTGCAGTCGTCCTGTCCCCTTTGCAGAAAAGCATCCCCAAAGAATGATGTTTCCACCTCCATGCTTCGCGGTTAGGATGGTGTTCTTGGGGTTGTACTCATCCTTCTTCTTCCTCCAAACACAGCGAGTGGAGTTTAGACTAAAAAGCTCTACTTTTGTCTCATCAGAACACACTACCTTCTCCCATTCCTCCTCTGGATCATCCAGATGGTCATTGGCAAACGTCAGACGGGCCTGGACATGCGCTTGCTTGAGCAGGGGGACCTTGCGTGCGCTGCAGGATTTTAATCCATGACGGCGTAGTGTGTTACTAATGGTTTTCTTTGAGACTGTGGTCCCAGCTCTCTTCAGGTCATTGATCAGGTCCTGCCGTGTAGTTCTGGGCTGATCCCTCACCTCCCTTATGATCATTGATGCCCCATGAGGTGAGATCTTGCATGGAGCCCCAGACCGAGGGGGTGATTGACCGTCATCTTGAACTTCTTCCATATTCTAATAATTGCGCCAACAGTTGTTGCCTTCTCACCAAGCTGCTTGCCTATTATCCTGTAGCCCATCCTAGCCTTGTGCAGGTCTACAATAATATCCCTGATGTCCTTACACAGCTCTCTGGTCTTGGCCATTGTGGAGAGGTTGGAGTCTGTTTGATTGAGTGTGTGGACAGATGTCTTTTATACAGAGTTCAAACAGGTGCAGTTAATACAGGTAATGAGTGGAGAAAAGGAGTGCTTCTTAAAGAAAAACAGGTCTGTGAGAGCCGGAATTCTTACTGGTTGGTAGGTGATCAAATACTTATGTCATGCAATAAAGTTAATTACTTAAAAATCATACCATGTGATTTTCTGGATTTTTGTTTTAGATTCCGTCTCTCACAGTTGAAGTGTACCTATGATTAAAACAATTACAGACCTCTACATGCTTTGTAAGTAGGAAAACCTGCAAAATCGGCAGTGTATCAAATACTTGTTCTCCCCACTGTATATAGATTTGCAGGGAATTCCTTTTAAAATGGTAACATTCTCTCTGCCCTATGGCAAAATGTGTAGAATTGTGTCTCCGAGGCCAAGAGGGGCGCCTCTAAATTGCTATTGCGTTGTGTGTGTCGGCGGTGGCTATTAGCACCGATGCCCCGTCATTTCCCTTGTCAAGCTGCCTGCACCACCGTCATCCCTTTGCCCCACCTCCCCCTTCCAATATGCATCAATGTCTTCAGGACAAAGGCTAGTCTTTTTATATTCACCTCCCCAGACTAATAAGAGGCTGCTGATACCTTTCCTCCTTCCTTCTGCCCAGCACTGGTCTGCCTGAGGGAATTTAGAGTTTAGAGTGCGATTCTGTCACTGAAAACGTTTAACCATCCATATAATTATTATTCTATATTTGTAATCGTATTTTTTGGAGTGGCAGTTGCTAAATGAATCTAGGGGAAACTCTGACAGTATAGAACTAGAAAGGGTAATCTTGGTAGTGGAAGAAGTTTATATGTTGAAATAAAGTAAAGGGGCAGTTATTCTATAACTTTGGTAAGTGTATTTCAATTCATTAGGCGTGCGGCAGCATCTCCAGAACCCTCTTGTAGCACTAAGACATAATCCAACATCCAGTAAATTGTATTACATTCAGTGTTTAATTGGAGCCAGATCCGTTTGGACTGTTTGGTTGCTGAACGTATTTGGCCAGATCCGATACCTCTCTTGGAATGAAAAATAATGTTAACTTTTTGCACTGTAAAAATTTGAATGTGATCTAAGTTCATTCGAGTTGCCTCTTCGTTAATTCTCCTGCCCCCCCCCTATCTACTACAGAATGAGATTCACTTTTTATTATCACTCTCCCTCTGATAGACATGAGCCTGCAACTCTCATATCTCTAGCATTGCACGTCGTCATGTATTTCCTTATAGAATCATAGGGTTCTGGAGATGCTGCCGCACGCCTAATGAATTGAAATACACTTACCAAAGTTATAGAATAACTGCTCTCTGTTCAGAAAGTAAGGAAATCATTCAGGAGAGCCTAATACACCATGAGAACGCCAAACATTTTTGCCACAAAGGATAAATAGCTTGTTTTTAAAATAGCCTAGCTGTGGAGTGTAGCCCAATAACTAGGCATTGTTTTTTATTTTACCTTTATTTAACCAGGCAAGTCAGTTAAGAACATATTCTTAATTTCAATGACGGCCTGGGAACAGTGGGTTAACTGCCTGTTCAGGGGCAGAACGACAGCTCAGGGGTTTGAACTCGCAACCTTCCGTTTACTAGTCCAATGCTCTAACCACTAGGCTACGCTGCTGCCCCATAGCCTACAGTCGGGAACGCGGAAAATATGTCAGTGAGCAAACAGCACGCAGACAAAAACTGGCCTTCCACAATATTTTAAACAGCCTACAATCGCGGGAAAACACAGGGTGGAAAGCAAATGGCTCCTGCTGAAAAGACTCTAATCTGCCAGCTGTCGGTTAACGAAATATTTGATCAACTTCCAAATATTGATGAACAAAATAAAACAATAGTGAGACAGGCTTTTGGCACAGGCACATAGGCCATCACCAGCTAGTGAGCTATGCATCGTTGTCAATTTGAGGACTATAATTTACTCCTCATATTGTAGTATATATGTGTCTCCCCACACCTAGGGCCCTAGACTATTGATGGGATTCAAGACAAGGTCGTTTTCATTTGATCTCAGATTCTCAGTTTGTCTGGTGTCAAAGTAGCCTGTCATTTCAATGATTTGTGCGGTATTATGGTGCTTTCAAGACAACTGGGAACTCTGGGGGAAAGAACAAGGTCGAATCATGACGTCAGTGATCTTCAGGTTCAAAAGTCGGAGCTCTCGAAAGAGGCAAGAGTTCCCCACTTGGGATTCCGAGTTGGATTCAAAACAGTCGGAGCTCATTTTTTCCCCCAGAGTTCCCAGTTGTTTTGAACGAGGCATCAAAAAAGATTATGCCAATGTCTTAAGTCATGGAAAATGACATAGAATTCTATGAAATGGGTTTATAAAAAGGCCCCATTTGGGCAACTTCTGTAAGTGACTCTTCTGCTCTATGCCACGACACAAATGTGATGATATGCATGCAATGCTTTATTATCAGAGCTCCCCAGATTTCCCCCCCCCCCTCTCACACTCACTTTTTGTTCCGGCACCTCCCAATTCACAAATTAAGCACAGAGTAATACTGAGACTTGTGTCTGTCTGTTGACATGCTGCTGCTTAGTACTGATGGAGGTGCCCTAGTCTTTGATAAAGCCATGTGGAATTTAACATGGCATCATTGGGACAAACATCCCGCACCACATTCACAATGCTCCAGCAATATCACCCCTCAACACAACACCACAACAAACACATGGCTGCCAAGCTTTCCCAACTCCCAAGCCATGATTAAGGACAACATGTACTGACTGGTTCAGCGGTTTGCTATTCGTCACAATGAACGAGGAATTGGTCACACAATCAATATCAAATCCTGATTGCATTGCACCCAATGGGTTTAATGTTAGTTCATCCCCACACTTTGTACCACACCTGAAAGAAATTGTGGTTTAACTGAGATGACCTTTAGTCCCAAAATGTTTTGCTTGTCAGCAATCAGGTTTTCAAGATTGCTGTATTTTGTAACTTTCAAAATACAGAAATCACCCCCCATGATGTATTTAGCATCTTATGATTAACAGGACAACCACTGGTGTACCAGACACCCCCGAAGACCGCGTAAGGTGGGGAGGCCCCCAGGAGCTTTGGGGGCCCATGCGCCTGTCATCGATGTCTATTATTTTTTATGTAATAAATCATTTTAAGCCTCCAAAAAGTAATTCATTCATTTTTTTTACCCCATATGTACTAGTGTTTTTTTCTTCAGGCATGTCACTTCAGGAATGTGACTGAAAAAGTGCCCCAGGTCTTGAAAAATAAAACATTTAACTGATTGAAAGTATAAGGTGTCACGTTCTGACCTTTATTTCCTTTGTTTTGTCATTATTTAGTATGGTCAGGGCGTGAGTTGGGGTTGGCAGTCTATGTTTGTTATTCTATGTTGGATGTCTTGTTTGTCTATTTCTATGTCTGGCCTGATATTGTTCTCAATCAGAGGCAGGTGTTAGTCATTGTCTCTGATTGGGAACCATATTTAGGTAGCCTGTTTGGTGTTGGGTTTTGTGGGTGATTGTTCCTGTCTCTGTGTTTGCACCAGATACGGCTGTTTTGGGTTTTCACGTTTATTGTTTTGTTAGTTTGTTCATGTGAAGTGCTTTATTAAAGAACCATGAATAGAAACCACACTGCATTTTGGTCCGCCTCTCCTACAAGTCAAGAAAACCGTTAGAGAATCACCCACCAACCAAGGACCAAGCGGTGTGGTAAACAGAGGCAGCAGCAACAGCAGCAGCAGGAGAAGCGACAGGTGCAGCAGGAGCAACAGCAGCAGCAGCAAAAGCAGCAGCAGGAGAAGCAGGAGCAACAGCAGCAGCAGCAGCAGTGGGAGAGGCTGCACTATTTGGAAGAATGGACTTGTGAGGAGATCCTTGACGGGAAAGGGCCCTGGGCAGAGCCAGGGGAATATTGCCGCCCCAAAGCCGAGCTGGAGGCAGCGAAAGCAGAGAGGCGGCATTATGAGGAGCTAGCACAGCAGAGCGGCTGGAAGCCCGAAAGGCACCCCCAAAAATGTCTTTGGGGGTGGCACAGGGAGAGTGTGGCAGAGTCAGGAGCCAGACCTGAGCCAACTCCCCCTGTTTACCGTAAGGAGCCATGGATGTTATCGGAGCTATCGGAGTCTGAGAGGGTCGAGGAGTTATTGGACAGAATGGAGGAGAGTGAACGGATGGGAGATGAGGAGACATTCGAGGAGGTGTTAATAGAATTGGGGGAGTGTGAAGAGAGAGAGCAGTTGATTTGGCGTAGTATGCAAGGCATTCGCCCTGAGGTGTGTGTCCCCAACCCGGTACCACCAGTGCCGGCACCCCGCACCAGGCTGTCTCTCCGTCCCATCAACACAGGTGCTCCCGCCTGTCCGGCGCTACCAGAGATTCCGCCCCTCAGTCCAGAGGCGCCAGAGCCCCTCAGTCCAGAGGCGCCAGAGCCCCTCAGTCCAGAGGCGCCAGAGCCCCTCAGTCCAGAGGCGCCAGAGCCCCTCAGTCCAGAGGCGCCAGAGCCCCTCAGTCCAGAGGCGCCAGAGCCCCTCAGTCCAGAGGTGCCAAAGCGTCTCTGTCCAGCACTGCCAGAGCCTTCCTCTCCAGTGCCGCCTGAGCCACCCGTCTGCCCAGCGCCGCCAGTGCCGCCAGTCTGCCCAGCTCCGCGAGTGCCGCCAGTCTGCCCAGCGCCGCCAGTGCCGCCAGTCTGCCCAGCGCCGCCAGTGCCACCAGTCTGCCCAGCGCCACCAGTGCCGCCAGTCTGCAAGGAGCCGCCAGTCAGCCAGGAGCCGCCAGTGCCGCCAGTCAGCCAGGATCTGCCAGAACCGCCAGTCAGCCAGGATCTGCCAGTCAGCCAGGATCTGCCGGAACCGCCAGTCAGCCAGGATCTGCCGGAACCGCCAGTCAGCCAGGATCTGCCGGAACCACCAGTCAGCCAGGATCTGCCGGAACCACCAGTCAGCCAGGATCTGCCATAACCACCAGCCAGCCAGGATCTGCTAGATTCATCAACCTGCCTGAGCTTCCTCTCAGTCCTGAGCTTCCTCTCAGTCCTGAGCTACCTCAGTCCCGAGCTGCCCCTCAGTCCGGAGCTGCCCCTCAGTCCAGTGGGGCTCGTTGTTAGGGTTCATAGGCCAAGGTTAGCGGCGAGGGTCGCCACTCAAGGGACGCTAAGGAGGGGGACTAAGATAATTGTGGAGTGGGGTCCACGTCCAGCGCCAGAGCCGCCACCCCGGACAGATTCCCACCCAGACCCTCCCCTATAGGTTTAGGTTGTGCGTTCGGAGTCCGCACCTTGGGAGGGGGGTACTGCACCTCCGTCACTCGGTCATGTCATTGTTATGAATGGTCTCAAGCAGCCCGCTACCAACAGTGCCGTAGTGGTGCCCTAATGGGGTGATAAGCCCAGTCATTCTGGAACTAGGCTAACTACTGTTTCATCTAAATTACACTATAGTGCCTGGAAATATGATGACATTGCTAAAGTAGGCAAATATTTAGTAGCAAATAACTTTGCCAGCATTATCATGTGGTCAAATTGACTTTAGACAGAAGGCAATGTTGTCATTAGTTTGTCTACGATAGCTAGCATTGCTAACATTAGCTAGCTAAAATCCATTGGCCTCCACTCAATCTTAGCTAGCTAGCTAACTTTATACTGCATCTAAAAGTCAATCTGGTGACATCAAAATGATGACAAAAGGTTTTCCTAATAATTACTTGCTTAATTTTGAATGTCATTGTATTTCCAAGCCACTGTAATGCACTTTTGATTAAATCTTCATCAGCACTCATTGATGATTTATTGAGTAGAATGCATCAGTCCAAAAATAACGTTCAAAACCAATATTGTGATGAGTGAATACAGGGAATGAATACAGGGCAACGAGGACAGCTGTATATTCTAAAACATCTATTGGTAGCTGGCTAGTATTCTGTTGTATCGAAAATGTATTTGACATTCTGCAATATTTGAATTTCCAACTGTAATTACTGAAAAACGAATTACATTATTGCTACCAGCCAGTAGTCTAAAAATGCCAGCAATGAGACACCGTGTATAGCTTTGTGAAATGTTAGGCTTAACCGGAGAAAATTATGACCAAATAGGCCTACCAGTAAACATTTATCCATAAGCTGAAGAAAAGCTATGCCCTGGGTCCATAGAAATCCTTTAATCGATTCAAGAGATGCAGCCGCATACACATGTTGCAATTTCAGCACCATGGACAGCGATTGGTGGTATACTTTGTGAGTGACTGTCTGGCTGACACATTTTTTAAGGAGGAGGGGGGGTCAAATAAACTATGTTACGCAAATGATAACTATAAACATGGTCTTACTTTCTATTGCCAAAATCGAAGGGTCATTCTATTTAAACTTAAACAATAATACATTTACAAGGCATGTTTTAGGACCACACTTTCAGTTGAAGTTGGAAGCTTACAAACACTTAGGTCAAAGTCATTAAAACTTGTTTTTCAACCACTCCACAAATCTCTTGTTAATTAACGTCTTATGGCTGCAGGGGCACTATTGAGTAGCTTGGATGAAAGGTGCCCATAGTAAACAGCCTGCTCCTCAGTCTCAGTTTCTAATTTATGCACATGATTATTAGTATTGGATAGAAAACACTCTGAAGATTCTAAAACTGTTTGAATGATGTATGTGAGTATAACAGAACTCATATGGCGGAAGAAATCCAAACAGGAAGTGAGAAATCTGAGGTTGGTATATTTTCAACCCATTCCCTATTGAAATCCCATTGGGCTATGAATGAAGATTCCACTAGATGTCAACCATCTATAGAAATTTGAATGAGGCTTCTACTGTGTTGTGGGACTGAATAAGAGGGGAATGAGTCAGACTACTGGCAGTCAGCCATTTCCCGGTCACGCGCATACCACATGATATCTTCCTGCTGTCATGACGTTGGCCTGGAGGGTAGGTTTATGACAGTCATAAATACCTCTTTCCCCCCTTTTCCTCTCTCTACCCTACTGATCTTACATTTTCAAAACCCTTGGTTAACATAGAGATTCTGGGAACATCAGAAGTTGGGGGGAATTTAACTATATTCTGGTAATCCGACCAATGGAAAATATGCGTTGGTACTTAATGAATATGATGTCAGTTCGGTTGTCATCTGAGATGTTCTCATCAATGATCAGATTACATAAACTCTATAGTGGAAAGTCTACACATCAGAGTTATCGGATTCACATGGAATTGTTGTTCAATTTAAATGTTTGAATATGAAATCATTCGTGATGGGATGAAATGTGATTTTAGCTTCTAAAATGTGAGATGTGGGTTTTCATAAGATAGGGCTCTGCTCAAATCAGTGGCCCGCCCCTGTGAAGGGACATGGGCTATAAAAGTTTTCAAACACACTCTCCTCTCCCTTCCTATATAAGCCCTTGACGACAATGTAACTATCAGTTCCGAGGACGACGATCCGATGTCAGAATGGTTCAGATAATAACTACAGAACGAAGCCAACATCAGCGTGAGCTTTGGTTGCGAATGGTATGAACTTTGAACTCTTATTCACTACAGAAGTGAGTTGGCAACAGCCGCTGCAAACGAAGGTTAGGAAGGAACAGACAGAGTATCCCGTACTACCACACAACGACGTTACGACAACGTATTCAATTTACCAGCAGAGACATTCTTAAAGGGACAAAGGACTCAGTTGGGCAACACGGCCTTCCATCTACCACCAACCTACCGAAGCGCAGCTCAGAGTAAATATTTATTGCATTTTCCTTTTCCAAATGGGCGGTAATTTAGAATGCATAAGATACTGTATTTACGGTAGCACAGGTTCACCCTTTGTTTCTCAGTCTTCCCGCTCTTTCACTTTCACCCAGCCCCTTTTCTTTTGTGTAACAAGCTGTCATATCTGTTCCGCCCGCTAGGGACGTTTTCCTTTATGACGTCATTTGTAATCAAGTTATGATTTAATTATGTGTATGTGTAATTCTGTGTGATTAGTTAGGTATTTAGTAAATAAATAATTAAACCCAATTTTGTATTGCTGGTTCAACTTGTTAGCCAGGGTTCGTGCAGATAACCAAGAATTTACAACTTTCAGATGAGACTGAATTAAGATGATGACTAATGTTGACTGCTATTGATGTAAAATATTACTAGGTCTTTAAGAGTTTATTTGGAAGATAACACCTCTATAAATATTATTTTGTGGTGCCTGACTCACTAGTTAATTACATTTACATGATTAGCCCAATCAGGTAATATTAATGACGGATAAATTATTTTATAGAATAGCATGTCATATCACTTAATCCGGCATAGCCAAAGACACGACACTGCGTTCCATTCCTCAAGACACAAAGGAATTCTCCGGTTGGAAACTTTATTGAAGATTTATGATAACAACATCCTAATGATTGATTCTGTACTTAGTTTGTAATGTTTCTTCGACCTGTAATATAACTTTTTGAAGTTTTTGTTCGAAGATATGGTCGACCAGCACCCGTGTTTGGATAGGTGTACCAAACACGCTAACAAAAGTAGCTAATTCGGACATAAATAACGGACATTATCGAACAAATCAAGCATTTATTGTGGACCTGGGATTCCTGGGAGTGCTTTCTGATTAAAATAATCAAAGGTAAGGGAATATTTATCATGTAATTTCTGGTTTCTGTTGACTCCAACATGGCGGCTAATTTGACTATTGTTCTGAGCGCCGTCTCAGATTATTGCATGGTTTGCTTTTTCCGTAAAGTTTTTGGGAAATCTGACACAGCTGTTGCATTACAGAGAGGTATATCTATAATTCCATGTGTATAACCTGTATTATCATCTACATTTATGATAAGTATTTCTGTTGAATCGATGTGTCTATGCAAAATCACTGGATGTTATTGGAACTAGTGAATGTAACGCGCCAATGTAAACTCAGATTTTTTAAATATAAATATGAACTTTATCAAACAAAACATACATGTATTGTGTAACATGAAGTCCGATGAGTGTCATCTGATGAAGATCATCAAAGGTTAGTGATGAATTTTATCTCTATTTGTGCTTTTTGTGACTCCTATCTTTGGCTGGAAAAATGTCTGTGTTTTTTCTGTGGCTTGGTGGTGACCTAACATAATCGTTTGTGGTGCTTTCGCTGAAAAGCATATTTGAAATCAGACACTGTGGTGGGATTAACAACAAGATTATCTTTAAAACGGTATAAAATACACATGTATGTTGAGGAATATTAATTATGATATTTCTGTTGTTTTTAATTTGGCGCCCTGCACTTTCACTGGCTGTTGTCATATCATCCCGTTAATGGGATTGCAGCCCAAAGAGGTTCCATCAAACTATAGTCAGTTACAACATCTACTTTGTACATGACACAAGTTATTTTTCCAACAATTGTTTACAGACAGATTATTTCACTTACAATTCACTGTATCACAATTCCAGTGGGTCAAAAGTTTGGATACCACGAAATTGGGGAGAAAACGGGTAAAAAATAAAAATAATAATAATAATAATAAAATAAATCAGCCAAGACCTCAGAAAAAATATTGTAGCCCTCTACAAGTCTGTTTCATCCTTGTGAGCAATTTTCAAAAGCCTGAAGGTACCACGTTCATCTTTACAAACAATAGCACGCAAGTAAAAACACCATGGAACCACACAGCCGTCATGTCGCTCAGGAAGGAGACGCGTTCTGTCTCCTAGAGATGAACGTACTTTGGTACAAAAAGTGCAAATCAATCTCAGAACAACAGCAAATCATTTTGTGAAGATGCTGGAGGAAACAGGTGTAAAAGTATCTATATCCACAGTAAAACGAGTAGTATCGATATAGCCTGAAAGGACGCTCAGCAAGGAAGAAGCCACTGCTCCAAAACCGTCATAAAAAAGCCAGACTACGGTTTGCAGCTGCACATGGGGATAAAGATTGTACTTGTTGGAGAAACGTCCTCTGGTCTGATGAAAGAAAAATAGAACTGTTTGGCCATAATGACCATCGTTATGTTTGGAGGAAAAAGGGGGAGGCTTGCAAGCAGAAGAACACCATCCCAACCATGAAGCATGGGGGTGGCAGCATCATGTTGTGGGGGTGCTTTGCTGCAGGAGGGACTGGTGCACTTCACAAAATAGGTGGCATCATGAGATAGGAAAATTACGTGCATATATTGATGAAACATCTCAAGACATCAGTCAGGAAGTTAAATCTTGGTCGCAAATGGGTCTTTCAAATGGACATTGACCCTAAGCAAACTTGCAAAGTTGTGGCAAAATGGCTTCTGGACAGCAAAGTCAAGGTATTGGAGTGACCACCACAAAGCCCTGACCTCAATCCTATAGAAAATTTGTGGGCAGAACTGAAAAAGCGTGTATGAGCAAGGAGGCCTACAAACCTGACTCAGTTACACCAGCTCTGTCAGGAGGAATGGGACAAAATTGTGGGAAGCTTGTGGAAGACTACCCAAAATGTTTGACCCAAGTTAAACAATTTAAAGGCAATGCTACCAAATACTAATTGAGTGTGTGTAAACTTCTGACCCAATTTGAATGTGATGAAAGAAATAAAAGCTGAAATAAATCATTCTCCCTATTATTATTCTGACATTTCACATTCTTAAAATACAGTGGTGATCCTAACTGACCTAAAACAGGGAATTTTTTACTAGGATTAAATGTCAGGAATTGTGAAAAACTAGGTTGAAATGTATTTGGCTAAGGTGTATGTAAACTTCCGACTTCACCATTGTTTCCTCACTACTACATTCCAAATTCTCACCTGATGACCTGTTCGTCCTCTATCTTCCTCAACATGGGCAGTGTTCTCTCTCTCTCGCTCTTTCCACTGACTGTCTCTAACCCTTGCCATGACACCCAAATTAAATCAGAATGTAGGCAACAACTGTTTTGTTATAGTACTTGGGCTAGCTACAGTCTGCAAAGATGATCAGTTGAACTGATAGTGCTTTTTAACTTAAATTCTCACTTGATGACCTGTTCGTCCTCTCCCTGCCTCAACATGGGTGGTGTGCTCTCTCACTCTCTCCATTATCTGTCTTTCAACCCTGCCATTATCATATGACAAAAATGGCTGACCTTAACAATGATGGGGTTAGCTTATGAATTCAATGGTGCTTTTATTAGCTACATTATTTTCTTACCTGGCAATATGTACAGTTATAGCTAGCTGTCTGATTACATAGTACCAGTCTATTATGAAATTTACAGTGTAGTTAGCTAGCTATGTAGCCATTCATTCCTTTACTTACAGTCCTCTGTAACGGCCCAAAAATATTTTGTCCTGCACTTTTCTACTCTTTGGTGTTGTTGTGCACCTCCATTAAGGGCACTAGCTACTTTTTCACTAGGGTGAACACTGACTCAATGAGTGCTGCTCATCTGAAACTGTAGTTGAAAAGGGAAATATCTAGATACGGTGCTAGCATTGGTGCTAGGTAGGCTAACGTTAGCCTAGCCAAACTAGCATTGCATCACTTGGTATAAAACTATTTTTACACAATATCTCATCACCAGTAGTACGCTAGTTACATAACAACATAGCAATACAATTATGAAATGTTCATGACATTTCACTCGTTTAAAATATTCCAAACATTTACACATTGGGGTGCTGTGAATATAGCTACCTCTCCTCAGCAAACACCACAAAGAGGAAGAGAGAGCGCATAGTGCATGCGAAAAGAAGAAATTGCGCATTGCTCCGTTCATCTTACAGCCCATGGGCCGGTTGCCTCTGGGGAGTGGGGACCAGGCACAAACAAAAGCGTATTTAGCGGCAGTGGTATCCAATCATTATGAGGAACTGAGTAGCACTGTGGTGAAAAGGCACATAAAGACAGTAGTTGCCTGGCTCTTCAGAGTAAACTTGACCTGTTTCTAATATTGAGGGGGTAATGACCCCCTGTCCCCTCCGCAAGTTACGCGCCTGGTGGTGTGTGTGTGGGCGCACATGGTGTGTATGTTTGTGCATGTGTGTGTTAGCACACATGTGTTTGTATGTGTGCGTGAGTGTGTGTGTGTGTGTTTGGGTGAAGATCAAAATGTCTTCTGTTATCACACAGAGCGCCACTCGGGCTGCAGACCTGAGATGATTGAAGTCACAAAGAGACTTAATGATCAGTCTGGACCAGACTCACCGCCTCCATCGTTATGACTAAATGCCTGAGCGCTAGGCTGCAACTGTGAGCTCGGCTAGTAGGCACAATAACAAGGGACCTGGGTCCTTGCCTTTCATTTACAAAGGGACACAGTGACACACAGACCAAGAGCCAGAAATTAATCTCTGGCTGGTCTATTGCCTTGTGACTGTCGAGAAGGAGGTCAAAGTTAAGGGGGAATACAACCACTTTTCAACCTCATAATCATTATGTCTAGCATCATACCAGTGTCTCTGAGAAAACAGCACATTTCTGCATTATGTACTTAAAAAGATATGAAAAAACATAATTATGTAGCATGCCCAAATTCAACTGCCTGCTACTCATTCCCAGAACATAAGATATGCATATTGTTAGTAGATTTGGATAGAAAACACTCTGAGGTTTCTAAAACTGTTTGAATCATGTCTGTGAGTGTAACAGAAGTTATGTAGCAGGCGAAACCCCGAGGACAAACCATTCAGATTGTTTTTTTGAGGTCACCCTCTTTTCAGTGGGTTTTCATTGGGAATACAGATTTCTAAGGGACTTCCAGTTCCTACCGCTTCCACTGGATGTCACCAGTCTTTAGAAATTGGTTGAGGTTATTACTTTGTGTAATGAAGAAGTACGGCCATCTTGAACGAGGGTCACTTCATGTGTACTGTTTGATAGAGCAGAAAGCATGCTTCAGTTTGTTTTCTTCCTGTATTGAACACAGATCATCCCGGCTTCAATTTTATCGATTATTTACTTTTTTGTATTACAAATGTAGTTTGAAATGTTTTGGCAAAGTTTACAGGTAACTTTTGAGATATTTTGTAGTCATGTTGCGCAAGTTGGAACCGGTGTTTTTCTGGATCAAACGCTCCAAATAAATGGACATTTTAAATATATATGGACGGAATTAATCGAACAAAAGGACCATTTGTGATGTTCTGGAACATATTGGAATGCCAACAGAAGAAGCTCGTCAAAGGAAAGTCATGATTTATATTTTTATTTCTGCATTTTGTGTTGCGCCTGCAGGGTTGAAATGTTTCCTCTCTTTTGTTTATGGAGGTGCTATCCTCAGATAATAGCATCGTTTGCTTCCCCTTAAAAGCCTTTTGAAATCTGACATGTTGGCTGGATTCACAACACGTGTAACTTTAATTTAGTATCTTACATGTGTGATTTCATGAAAGTTTGATTTTTATAGGAATTTAGTTGAATTTGGCGCTCTGCATTTTCTTTGGCTTTTGGCCAAGTGAGACGCTACCGTCCCACATATCCCAGAGAGGTTTTAATAACCTGTTATTCTGGTCTCTTTCTGGGGTACTTTAAGGTGACTCACCCTCAGTCCACACACAGCAGGTTATGATAAATGACTACCTAGGGGTGTGCTGAGCTTTAATTTGATATTAAGTATTCATCCCGCCAAAAGGTCCCCTCGTCCTGTTTTTCATTATCATCTAATCACTCTGTTCTCGTGTTGTCTGCTTTTTCTCCTCAGAGAGTTGCCCAGGAATATTTGTTGGACTACTGTAGTTGTAGATTAAAGAGGATCGAGGAACTAATGCAGTTTAGGCTCTGTTCATATTCTAATAGAGACCTCACAGGTAAATCCAGACATTCTCCCTCCCTGTCTCAGAGGGTTATCTGGGGTGTTCACTCTGTGGGTCCAAGTGTTTCCCCTAAATAGTTTCTCCTTGGCGGAACACCAAGCCCCCTGAAGTAACAGAGTTCTGGTAAGCCTCCGCTCTTCAGCAAATAAAGGAAAGTATGAGGAGCTCAACAACAATGACAGGAATCCAGGAATCCAATAATAGGTCTTACCCAGAAAAAAATTACCAACACGCACTAGTTCATGGTAAACAGGTTTGGTGCTACAAATATCCAGTGGTGTAAAGTACTTAATTTAAAATACTTTAAAGTACTACTTAAGTAGTTTTTTGGGGGTATCTGTACTCTTTCTTCACTACACTCCTAAAGAAAATAATGTACTTTAATTTTTTATACATTTTCCCTGACACCCAAAAGTATTCGTTACATTTTGAATGCTTAGCAGGACTAGAAAATGGTCCAATTCACACACTTTAAGAGAACATCCCTGGTTTCCCTACTGCCTCTGATCTGACGGGCTCACTAAACACAAATGCTTCATTTGTAAATTATGTCTGAGTGTATAAAAAAAAAATCTGCCTGGTTTGCTTAATATAAGGAATTTGAAATGGTTTATCCTTTTACATTAGATACCTAATTTTAGCAATTCCATTTACTTTTGATACCCAAGTATGTTTTAAACCAAGTACTTTGAAACTTTTACTCAAGTAATATTTCACTGGGTGTCTTTCACTTTTACTTGAGTTATTTTCTATTAAGGTATCTGTACTTTTACTCAAGTATGACAATTGAGTACTTTTTTCACCACTGCAAATATCAAACCACTTTTTTTCCCCTCTTTTTTTTACAGTGGGCAACAGAGGTAAGACGTGGATCCCTCCTTTGTATCCTGCTGAGTAATGGTAGGGGAAACACTGTTGGTGTAACTGTACCTCTATCTGGGAGCTGTTGTCAGTGTCCTGGCTGTCCTCTGCTGAGAGCAGGCCTGGGAAGTTCCCCTCAGGCTGGTCTTGACTCTGGTCTTGGTCCTGCTGATCCTGGTCCTGGCTGGCCCTGTTATTGTCCATGTTATGTGGTTGTTCTGGGGACAGCCACCTCCTCCACCGGTGACTGTACAACTTCACATCCACTGCCACGTCCTCCTCAGCCAGCGGCTGCCCCTGCAGGTAGGAGTAGGAGACCCCTGGGGAGCACAGATAAAGAGGGGAGATGAGTAAAAGCGGTACAGTATAGGAGGACTAGGCTGTTTTTAGTTGCAGTGACATAGGTACACTTTATTCTAAGAGAAATAAAGCAATAATGTAAACATGTTATGATTTAGAAATAGATCCATTTAAAAGTCATGAGTCATTTTTTATCATACCAATATTTTCCTTTCCTCAAAAATGTAAAAGGTGATCACAATATAACTCCTTTATTAGCTCAATAATTCTGTTCTCTCCTCAATATAATTTGTAAGCCAAGACATTCTCAACTACTGACCATTTTAAGTAGTTAAACTGACATGAGAAACGGGCTATATTGTACATCAGTGGATCCTAGCAGCATAATTACATAGAACAATAATATTTTTATGGTCAAAAAGGCAGTGGTCCAGTGGTGGAGCCAAAACTCTGGTCTGGTCATTAATCTTCTGCCACTCTCATAAATCACTGTCTCAGTGGACTATTCTTCATTGCTTTAGGGAGAAATTATACTACTTTGGATGAAACACATGCAGAATAGCATTGAGGCAGTGACCCAGCAAATTTAAGACATACCAGTGGCCCATAGTCATACCTAGCCTACCTAGGGCCAAGAGTTTTTCCTGGCCATGTGAGCTGACCAGGATAAACTCTGATCAGGTCACAGTGAGGACAGGACACAGACACAGACACAGACACAGACACAGACACAGACACACACACACACACACACACACACACACACACACACACACACACACACACACACACACACACACACACACACACACACACACACACACACACACACACACACACACACACACACACACACACACCCAAATAGTTGGACCCGTCCTAAAATGGACCTGGGGCTTTCCCACCTAGACCCAAAATGCATAAATAAATAAATACAAATAATATAGAGACCCATTCCGAACGGACCTGAGGACAACTAGACCCGTTCTGTATAAACCTGTTTGGATCCAGACCCAGTCCGATCCAACCTGAGGGAGGAAAGCCGTGAAAAATATGTTTTTTAGCTACTTTATTAACCGGAGCTGATACAGTGTGAGAAGAGGGAGAGCGGTTCTGCTCAAGCAGGCAGGGGAGGAACCATACTGTGAGCAAGTGACATGGGGAGGAGGGAGGGACCATACTGTGAGCAAGTGACATGGGGAGGAGGGAGGGACCATACTGTGAGCAAGTGACATGGGGAGGAGGGAGGGACCATACTGTGAGCAAGTGACATGGGGAGGAGGGAGGGACCATACTGTGAGCAAGTGACATGGGGAGGAGGGAGGGACCATACTGTGAGCAAGTGACATGGGGAGGAGGGAGGAACCATACTGTGAGCAAGTGACATGGGGAGGAGGGAGGGACCATACTGTGAGCAAGTGACATGGGGAGGAGGGAGGGACCATACTGTGAGCAAGTGACATGGGGAGGAGGGAGGAGGGAGGGACCATACTGTGAGCAAGTGACATGGGGAGGAGGGAGGGACCATACTGTGAGCAAGTGACATGGGGAGGAGGGAGGGACCATACTGTGAGCAAGTGACATGGGGAGGAGGGAGGAGGGAGGGACCATACTGTGAGCAAGTGACATGGTGAGGAGGGAGGGACCATACTTTGAGCAAGTGACATGGGGAGGAGGGAGGGACCATACTGTGAGCAAGTGACATGGGGAGGAGGGAGGGACCATACTGTGAGCAAGTGACATAGGGAGGAGGGAGGGACCATACTGTGAGCAAGTGACATGGGGAGGAGGGAGGGACCATACTGTGAGCAAGTGACATGGGGAGGAGGGAGGGACCATACTGTGAGCAAGTGACATGGGGAGGAGGGAGGGACCATACTGTGAGCAAGTGACATGGGGATGAGGGAGGAGGGAGGGACCATACTGTGAGCAAGTGACATGGGGAGGAGGGAGGGACCATACTGTGAGCAAGTGACATGGGGAGGAGGGAGGAGGGAGGGACCATACTGTGAGCAAGTGACATGGGGAGGAGGGAGGAGGGAGGGACCATTCTGTGAGCAAGTGACATAGGGAGGAGGGAGGGACCATACTGTGAGCAAGTGACATGGGGAGGAGGGAGGGACCATACTGTGAGCAAGTGACATGGGGAGGAGGGAGGGACCATACTGTGAGCAAGTGACATGGGGAGGAGGGAGGATGGAGGGACCATACTGTGAGCGAGTGACATGGGGAGCAGAGGGGAGCGAGGGACCATACTGTGAGTGAGTGACATGGGGAGCAGGGAGGAGGGAAGGACCATACTGTGAGCGAGTGACATGGGGAGCAGAGGGGAGCGAGGGACCATACTGTGAGCGAGTGACATGGGGAGCAGGGAGGAGGGAGGGACCATACTGTGAGCGAGTGACATGTGGAGCAGGGAGGAGGGAAGGACCATACTGTGAGCGAGTGACATGGGGAGCAGAGGGGAGGGACCATACTGTGAGCGAGTGACATGGGGAGCAGGGAGGAGGCAGGGAGAGAGAGAGGAGAGACAGCAAGCAAGCCTAATAGTCTAATAGCTGCCATGGCTAGGTCATTTATCATCAAATATGATTCCGTAGTACCTGTCTTGGACTGCTTGTCTGCATCAAACCGGGACAAGAACCTAGTTAAGCTAGCTAATGTTAGCTACCTAGACTAACTGAGGCTGCAGTGCATGCACTTTCTGATCTTACAGTTACAAATAACATCTCCATTCAGAAAATTAAGTTGCAGCCTGCCTATCTGTTGGCTCTTGGTTGTTGTAGCCTATTATTATACAATTTTTCTCTCTCTTTCTCTACTGCAGGAGTCGCGCACAGAAATGCACTAGCCCTTAGGGACAAGTCAGTTAAAATGACACATACTGTACTCGAGACCCGTGACAATCATATCAGATCCAACCCACATCCGTGACATTATCCGGATCAGGTCTCAGGTATACGGGTACAGGTGGATCCGCAAAGACCTCTAACGCACACACAAATGCATGCAAAAACACACACTCGTGACACCAGGCAGATCATCACTTCAGACAGTGTGTCCTAGAGCCTGCCTGGCACAGGTTTATCCTTTTAATCACATTCCCACTTACATTTTTCCCCCAGACTCATACACAAACTGACATTAGTTGAAAGCCTGCCTGCCTGACCGTTAATGTCATTCCAGCTATACTAATGAGGTTAGTTGTAAAAACAAACTACAAACGGCTCCCCCCCACACTCTCTCGCCTCATCCTCCCTCCCCTCCGTCCTCCGCTCTCTCTCTCTGGGCCCCAGATAGACCAGAAGTGTTCACCATGAGAGCATGACTAGGGAGGTGAGAGTGGAGTGGAGAGGCTTAACATGCTAATGCGCCCAAAGTGGAGGCTGACAGTTTCACTCTGTAATGAGCATCCGCAAAGTAAACAGCTCAGAGACCAGCTGCTGCACGGATAAGACCAGGGAGACTAACTAACTAACTCTCACACACACACACACACACACACACACACACACACACACACACACACACACACACACACACACACACACACACACACACACACACACACACACACACACACACACACACACACACACACACACACACACACACACACACACACACACACACACACACACACTTGCAGGAAGAACTGCAATAATTCTAAAGTTAATGCTGATGACACTTCACAGAGTCCAATGTGCTGTACTCTTAATGTACTACTGACTTAAATAATCTGTATATATTGACATCACAGACAATGCCTTTCATCAGTGGCGGCAGGTAGCCTAGCGGTTAAAGAGCGTTGGGCGCATTAACAAAAAGGTTGCTGGTTTGAATCACCAAGCTGACAAACTGTCCATGTGACCTTGAGCAAGGCACTTAATCCAAATTGCGTGTCTGCTAAATAATGTGAATCACTAGACCACACTTATGAAACCATACTCTCTATCAGGAGACCACACTTTCTCTGCAACAGCTAATCTTTATCCTTTTCAACCAAAGGTCATTCTAAAAGTCTATCAATAAAGTTTGGACAAATATTTCCAGAAGTTCTTTAATTAAACACATTTGGATGCTGATCACAAGGCTAAAACATAACACAGTTGACTGACGCAGACAGACTCCCAAACAGAATCGTTGAGGCCCCTCTCACCACCACCCCCCAGTGAGATCTTCTCATTATGAAGTCTAGGCAACTATGTCTGTTTGGAGTATGTAGCATGCTGCTAATTACTATTCAGATATCAATGTTGTTGTTCTTAGGTGTCTAACACTGCCCGTGTAGCCAAGCACACATTCCCCCACACCGAGTAAATGTATGCCTGCAAGATGCCCTGTCAAAAAACACTGTATATTTCAATCCAAGGGGAACCTTCAGAAAACATTCCAGGACCACATACATTGTCTTTCACCCTCCAAAGGATCTTTGTTAGAAACTTCAATACATATGGTGGAAAGTTGGCAAAAGAGAATAATTCGGAACACACCATGACTGGAAAATAGAGACCCTTAACATGTGCTTTGCTTTTCATGGAATATCTTTCTCTGAATCACCGGGAATAAAAAACACCTGCACTGAAGTCTGTTGATCACTCTCTCTGTAATGGTTTATACTTCTCCCAACTGGTTCAGGGCCAGTGAACTCTCTCATTGTCAAGGAGAGACTCAATGGTCTGTGTTAGTCATTTTAGAGGGGAAAGTACAGACCCCTGAGGAACACCCCGAATAAGTTCGTAGTAGGCCGAGGCTTCTACATGGATGTGTGAGTTCCTTCAGCTTTGTGTGAGAGAAACTCTTCCCCCTCTGTTCCTCTTTTACTCCCCCTGAATGCCCTGCAAACCTTTGCTGTGACTCTCAAGACTGACTCTGTTCGCCCGACTCACGCCTGTCAACACGACTAATCCACAAACGCCAGGAGAACTGTAATTCGGTTTCACCTAACGCTTTCAAGGACATTTAGGAGATCATGAAATCTTGGTGCAACCCTTCTTTTCATTCTCTTCGTGTGTGTGTGTGTGTGTGTGTGTGTGTGTGTGTGTGTGTGTGTGTGTGTGTGTGTGTGTGTGTGTGTGTGTGTGTGTGTGTGTGTTGCCCACAAGGAAAATTATAGGCTTTGGGGTTAAGTGTAGGGTTACAATTAGGGTTAGGAGTTAGGGCTAAGTTTAGGACTTGGGGTTAGGGAAAATAGGATTTTGAATGGGAATCAATTGTTTGGTCCCCATGCGTACATGTTGGAGGGACTCTTTTTGGCTCTGACTGTCTCATTTTGAGGGTGTCAGAGCACTCTTTTCCACCTTGAAAGCAGCTCCATCAATGTAGCAGAAGCCCTTGCCAAGCACATAGAGATAAACTGAGGCCCTCAGGTATGCACAGAAACCCTGGACATACAGTGCCTTGCAAAAGTATTCTTCCCAATTGGCATTTTTCCTATTTTGTTGCATTACAACCTGTAATTTAAATAGATTTTTATTTGGATTTCACGGAAGGGACATACACAAAATAGTAAAAACTGGTGAAGGGAAATAAAAAAATTACTGGTTTCAAAATAGTATTAAAAAAATTAAAACGGCAGTGGTGCATGCATATGTATTCACCCCCTTTGCTATGAAGCCCCTAAATAAGATCTGGTGCAACCAATTACCTTCAGAAGTCACATAATTAGTTAAAGTCCACCTGTGTGCAATCTAAGTGTCACATGATCTGTCACAAGCTCTCAGTATATATACACCTGTTCTGAAAGGCCCCAGAGTCTGCAACACCACTAAGCAAGGGGCACCACCAAGCAAGCGGCACCATGAAGAGCAAGGAGCTCTCCAAACAGGTCAGGGACAAAGTTGTGGAGAAGTACAGATCAGGGTGTGGTTATAAAAAAATTAAGTGGTCCAATGGACAGATACTCTATCCATAAGACCACTTTGGGGCGGCAGGGTAGCCTAGTGGTTAGAGCATTGGACCAGTAACCAAAAGGTTGCAAGTTCAAATCCCCAACCTGACAAGGTGAAAAAAACTGTCGTTCTGCCCTTGAGCAGGCAGTTAACCCACTGTTCCTAGGCCATCATTGAAAATAAGAATTTGTTCTTAACTGACTTGCCTAGTAAAATAAAGGAAAAAAAAAAAAAGATTTAAACTGTACACTCCACAGAGCTGGCCTTTATGGAAGAGTGGCCAGAAAAAAAGCCATTGCTTAAAGAAAAAATATGCAACCACGTTTGGTGTTCGCCAAAAGGCATGTGGGAGACTCCCCAAACATATGGAAGAAGGTGCTCTGTTCAGATGAGACGAAAATTGAGCTTTTTGGCCTTCAAGGAAAATACTATGTCTGGCGCAAACCCAACACCTCTCATGACCCCAAAACATCATCCTCACAGTGAAGCATGGTGGTGGCAGCATCATGCTGTGGGGATGTTTTCATCGGCAGAGACGGGGAAGCTGGTCAGAATTGAAGGAATGATGGATGGCGCTTAATACAGGGAAATTCTTGAAGGAAATCTGTTTTAGTCTTTCAGAGATTTTAGACTGTGACGGAGGTTCACGTTCCAGCAGGACCATGACCCTAAGCATACCGCTAACGCAATAGTTGAGTGGTTTAAGGGCAAACATATAAATGTCTTGGAATGGCCTAGTCAAAGCCCAGACCTCAATCCAATTGAGAATCTGTGGTATGACTTAAAGATTGATGTACGCCAGCAGAACCCATCCAACTTGAAGGAGCTGGAGCAGTTTTGCCTTGAAGAATGGGCAAACATCCCAGTGGCTAGATGTGCCAAGCTTAAAGAGACATACCCCAAGAGACTTGCAGCTGTAATTTTTGCAAAAGGTGGCTCTACAAAGTATTGGCTTTGGGGGTTGAATAGTTATGCACGTTCAAGTTTTCCGTTTTTTTGTCTTATCTCTTGTTTGTTTCACAAAAAAACAAATTGCATCTTCAAAATGGTCGGCAGGTTGTGTAAGTCAAATTATACAACCCCCCCCCTCCCAGAAATTCATTTTAATTCCAGGTTGTAAGGCCACAAAATAGGAAAAATGCCAAGGGGGGTGAATACTTTCACAAGCCACTGTATAGCCACCTTAATGAGGCAGGGCCGAGAGACTGGGGGGTCAAGTGGTTGTTCTGGAGTTGACATGTATAAATAATGATCAAAAGCCATAGAGATCATATAAGACACTGAGGTCATAAATAACCTTCTGGGGATGTAGTGGATGTACCTCAGTGACGTATCATTTTGACTTTATTTCACCAGGAAGTTAGCCTGTTCTTGTGAACACAGCAGTCAATCTGCTTGACCAGGTTACCAGGATGTCCCATTGAGGTCAAGAAAACCCAAGGGAGTCTCCCCCTGGAATCCCCCACAGCTATTTTCCTGGTGAAATGAAGTCAAAATGAAACTTCACTGAGTTTTTAGGTACATCCAGTACACCTCGTCCCCAAGCACATGAAGATATCTCCCTGGGACCAACTGGGGCCCTCGGGTATGCACACAAACCCTGGACATGTATGTAGCCTCCTTTATGACGTGAGGCTGAATAAAACCACAGAAGGGGAACACCCACGTAATTGGAGGTACACAATGTGAAATAAGGAGGCTTCAATTAGTATGAATCCCATTCAATGGGAGTAAAATGACAATTATTTCTGCAATCGTGCCGGCGGGTTCCCCTCATTAGTGATCATTCAGTGAGTGGTGTTGGCAGGAGCACTCTGTCATCATCCACAGACACAGCTGGGAGCCTTGGAAAGGTCAGCAAATAACTTCAGCCTTGAGCCAGAAATGTCAGAAAAGATGATGATGTAAAAAGTAAATGGCACTGCAAACGACATTCATACCTTTCTCTCCCCCCCTTTGTTCCTCTTTAACATTTCTGAGCACAACGGGTGAGCGGGTGAGTGGAGCTGGTTCACATGCTTGAGTTTTCAAAAACCTACTTGATTTATTAATCTTAATTGATCTCTCGAAGAAGACAAAAAACAGTGAGGTTGTCCCTCGATGAGGGAGTGAGAGAGAGGGGAACGAGGGCGAGAGAGAAAGATGGAGAAAATAACCCAAAAAAGATAAGGACCAAGCTTTTCTGTCTAACTGAGAGGGGATACGTGATGAGGGAGAAGGGAGTGACAGAAGGGTTGGAAATATTCCTCTATGAGTTTGGGTTCTGAAGTCTAACTCTCAACATTGGTCGGTCTACTGTCGCTCGTCCACAATATTGATTCACAAGATCAACACTATACTACAGGGGGGGAAAATCCATAAAGCACATCAGAAATAACAGGGCAGCATGTAGTATAGAAACTCTGCTTCTACTGGGTAGAAATCAAACGAATACTAGATAAAGCTACATCATTATATAGAAGATAAAAGCACTGGGTAACTATTTGGAGGTTTTCTTTTTTTTAAAGAGTGAGGTGGTGTGAGGGGGAAGGAAAAATGTACACGACTCATATTTTCTGTCAATCAATGACAGAGGCAAACTGCGAAAATGGCTCTGTCAAAAGAGAACTTGAACTCTCCTTGTCCCAGATATTCCCATGGGGTATGTTTGACATTGGCCAGATGGGCTGGCAGACAGACAGAGGAGACCTGATGCTCTCACACAAGTCAGAGCAGAACCTCTCACGTGAGGACGTACAGGGTCACCCAAGTGCAAGGGCAGGGGCATGGATGCACATACACAGGGAGAGGGAAACAACGAGAGAAGAAAACTGAGGGAAAACATAGTGTGCGTCCAAAATAGCACCTTATTACCTTAATATGTCGTGCCCTATATAGGGAATAGGGTGCAATATGGGACTCATTCAAAGACAAACCTTCCAGGAGGATATTTAGCAGCCACGTTCAATCGAAACAGAGGCTGTGGACAGATAAGCCAAGGCAGAGGGAAGATCTGACCGATGAGTTACTAGAGTTTTGGTGAAGATGGCTGTCCCTCTCTAGGCCTGATCTCACATCAAATATGAAGGACCGGGACTGTCACTGCTCCTTCACAGACGTCCTCTGCACTCTCTCTGATAACACTCTTCACAATCAACTCTCAATTCATTTAATCAGTTAGAACTCATCTTTTTGTGCAGAAAGTGATTGCAGCGTTTAACTGTTGATTATAGTTCATTTTAGTCATAGTTTAGTTCTGAGAGGATAATTGTTTTGTGCTGTAGACACCTATGATTTGTCTGTTCCACAAAAGTGTGGAGACAAAAGAGGAACATTAACAATAACACAGTTGGACCAGACATGGGAGCCATGCACACTCCCTTCAGACATCGTAATTATACAGAAGAACGCGTGCTGTGTTCTCTACCTGTTCCAACATGTCCCTTCACTCTTTTCTACCCTAAAACATAGACTTGTTTTTACCCCATAGAGCTGACATGGACAGATTAGTAGTCCTCCGAGGACAAACAGCACCTGTTCAGTGCTGCTGGGACACTGAAAAGAGATGCATTCTCACGAAGTCCCAAATGATACCTTATCCCCTATTTAGTGAACTACGTTTGACCAGGGCCCATAAGGAATCGGAAATAGTAGTGGACTATATAGGGACTAGGGTGCCTTTTGGGATGCATTCCTAGTGACCACGCTACAGTCATCATTTACACTCTAAGAAATGTTGGGTTAAAAACAACCCTGTTTGGGTTATTTGGTAACCCAGCACTGGGGAAATATTGGACAGAACACACGCTTGGTTATTTTGACACTGCCAATTGGGTTGCATGAATAACAAGTTGGGTTGTTGGGATTACCCAAACATGGGTTAATTTAACCATCAGTTGGGTATTTTCTACTCTCATGCTGGGTTGACCTCGCAGCTCTGTCTTTTTTAATGTAATCCTTAGGTTATTTTCAGGAGGCGTGGCTTACTGGGGGTGTGGTTTTCAGATAGATCTTATTGGCCACCCATGAGAGTAAATGTAATCCCATACAGCAAGTTTATGTACAGCAAATTCAAGTTGTCCTTATTTCTTTTTACACATTCCTCTATAATATTAAGATTATATATTACATATTATAATAAGGTATACCGCCTTCTTGTATCCCAACAACAGGATTTACATAGGCTTTTAGGGAATTTATACAAATATGTAAGAGTCATTGAATGTTCAAAAATGTCAATGTTCAACCTTAACATGTGATAACGATACAAGATGAAGAGGAATGACATTTACTCTAATGCGTTGCTAAAAATAACTATCTGAAAGCCATGCCCCTACTAAACTATGCTTCCAGTCATCTGGTCTGACCCACTGGGGCATATCCCAATAACCCACCACCAATAACCTAGCACCCAGCATCAAAAAGCCATCTTTATTTTAAGAGAAAACAACCCAACTAAGTGACCCAACGCCTGCAAGACAGCAGTTGGTTCCACCAAACACCCAGAGTGTAGAGTGGTGGGCTGGCTACCTGTTCTTCTTTTGAAATCTATGAAACCCACACGCACATTAAAGCACAACGGCACACACACACACTGGCTGAAGTGATCCCTGTGCTGTTCAAGTAGGGTAGACAATGGATAAAACACTCTCAACCTGCATGCAAATCATCTCTATGACAGTCACCGCTTGGCACATCCTGTCATCCTGTCTGACTATGTCATGCCCACACGATTGCTGCAGACATGGTTGTTTTTGTCAACAATTAGTCCCATCTTTCGAGATGAAGTCTCCGCATTACAAGCATCTGCTGAGCCACGGGGTGAGACTGCAAATAGGACGCAAAGAGACTTCCGGAATGGACAATGTGTCCAATACTGTATCACATTATCCAGGGGGGTCACGGCAAAATGCAGAACTCCACAGCACAGAAATCCACAGCACAAAGTCATCCAAGGCCCCCTTCCGGACCCTGGTCAAAAGCAGTGCACAACATAGGAAATAGGTTGCCATTTGGGACTTAACCTAATGCAACCTAGTTCACTCAGGAACATGCACGACAGATTTATATTCAAACAGGGTAGGAACAGAATACTGTCATGGCCAACATGCAGCATGTGTCAAGAGTGACATTCGATTATGCAGACCATATAAAACATATTAAAGTGGAACAAAGTACTCCCAATAGCCTTGTAACATGGTCGGGTCTGTCGTAATGAAAGTGTATGCCACAGGCCGAGCGGAAGGGAGAGGCGAGAAAAATGGGCCATAAATAATAACACCAATCTGCACCCATCCAAAGCGTTAATTACATTCACGCGAGAGCTGGGGGAGATTAATTAGCTCAAGACTAATGTTGCGTTCACACTCTGTTCCACAGTGCTCGGGGAAACTGATCCATTGACGAGGTCTGTCAGAGTGTGTGTGTGTGTGTGTGTGTGTGTGTGTGTGTGTGTGTGTGTGTGTGTGTGTGTGTGTGTGTGTGAAGGGTAACATTCTGGTTTAGCTCGAGCTCCAAATGAAATCTCTTTCAATTTGTGACATCTGAAGCAGATTTCTCTCACTCGTGTATACACCTTACAGATCCATATTCAACAAGGGTAGGAACAGATCAATAATGCAGTCATTGAAAGATGGCCTTACTTTAAAGACGAATCCATTCAGTTTATCACCAGAATCCTTTATGGAGAGTATGTGAAACTTGGTAATTACTTGGAGTTTCCAGAGCAAAGGCCCCTAGTCACAAATACAGTCACAAACCTCAATCACAGGGTTACAAACCTCAATCACAGGGTCACAAACCCCAAATACAGGATCACAAACCCCAAACACACGGTCACAAACACAAACTCGAATCACCAGTGAGTCTGCCCTTACCACTGTGGCTTTCATGATATAGTCAGTGGTTCTCTTTACTCAAAGACTGGTCAGCTTATGCATTGTACAGAACACGCTGTACTTACTGTAACAAACAAACACACACAACACACACAGAGAAGACATGGAGGGGGAAAGAGAGAGAGAAAGATAAGGAAAGAGAGAGAGAGAAAGAGGGAAGAGAACCACAAAGGAAAGTGAATTACTGCCTAATATTACTGTATGGTGTGAGTGACAGAGGACATGTGGAATTCCACATTCTGGTCTGCCAGCCATGGAGTGGGTCATATTTCGCTAGATTGAGTGATAGCGTACAGGACAGAGTGCTGTGTGAGGGTGTATGTGTGTGTGTGTTTTGCTCCTAGTGTATGTATAAGAGTATGTTTGTTATTCACTGCAGAAAAAGCATGAGAAACATTGTCTTGGAATATTTAACACGTTTCACATGATTAAAGCACTCTCATCTGAGCAACCTCAATCTCTTTTCCCACTCTTCTCTGCTCATATATTGCTCCCTCGTACGTCTCTGCTAACACCTATATTTAAAGTCCGAGCTGTGGTGGCAGTGAATGGACTAGGTTAGGACGTGCAAAAAGCCCTGAGCTCCACTCAGACACGCCACTTCACTTCAATACTAGTCCCTTCATCCCCTAAGCTTTCACAAAAGTCTACGTTCGTGTGTGTGTGTGGTCTAACTATACTATCTTTTTGGGTAGCAAAAGTCCTCATATGCATAGTGAAACAAGAAAAATCGTAGGTCCCCAAAATGAAAAATCCTATTTTAGGCTTAGGGGTTAGGTTTAAAGTGAGGGGTTACGTTTAAGAGGGTTTCTGTTTATGCCGGTATTAAACCTTGGGTTGCACGGGCCTTTTGCAACTTTCTGCCCTGTTCCTATATTGTACATTCGACCAGTCTGGAGAGGAAGGGAGAACATGAAAGGCCGAGAGCTCAGAGGGGTCGCCCATAACAGTTCAACAGGAGGAAGACAATTATTGATAAAGTGCTGAGGAATTGGGGTTAAGGTTAGGGTTATGGTGACGGTCAGGTTAAGGGTTAGGTAAAATAGGATTTTGAATGGGAATACATTTTTTGGTCCCCACTTGGATAGTGAAACCAATGTGTGTGTGTGTGTGTGTGTGTGTGTGTGCGCGCGCACCTGTACAATATTTCTTCTACTTCTCAGACTTTCCCATCACTGTGAGAAGTTATGGTAACTAAGACAAGGATCATTACAGTAAGAGAGCAGGTAGGGACAGATTCTGTCTACCTGAGAACCAGAGATGGACTCAGTTCCCACGTATCTACAGTACAGGATTTGGAACAGGATCATTAGCTCACCCTTTTGATTACCATCCAGAGTCAGGAGACCATTGAGCTTGATTTAGGCCTCCCGAGTGGCGCAGTGGTCTAACACACTGCATTGCATTGCTAGCTGTGCCACTAGAGATCCTGGTTTGAGTCCAGGCTGTGTCGCAGCCCGGCCGCGACCGGGAGACCCAGGGGGCGGCGCACAATTGGCCCAGCATCGTCTGTGTTAGGGGAAGTTTTGGCCGGCAGGGATGTCCTTGTCCCATCGCAAACTAGCAACTCCTGTGGCGGGCCGGGTGCAGTGCACGCTGACACGTTCGCCAGGTGTACGGTGTTTTCTGCGACACATTGGTGCGGCTGGCTTCCGGGTTAAGTGGGCGTTGTGTCAAGAAGCAGTGCGGCTTGGTTGGGTTGTGTTTCGGAGGACGCACGGCTCTCGATCTTCGCCTCTCCTGAGTCCGTATGGGAGTTGCAGCGATGGGACAAGACTGTAACTACCAATTGGATACCATGACAAAGGGGTAAAAAAAATATGTCTATAAAAAAATAGTTTGATTTAATGTTAACTCCACTTTTTGGGAATGAAAATGAACATTGGTTTGTTGTTTGGTCATTAACAACATTCTCTCTCTCTCAAGGAAATTAGGGTCATTTCAATCACATCGATCAAGGTTGGTGCTTTGGTCTAAATACACTGCCGTCAATTTAATGGCAATCTCTTAAGAGGAGTGTCTTCAGCCAAACAGTGTGTATAGGGGGACCTTTCTTGTGCCAGAGACCCTTTAACTAAGTCTATCTATATTTGTTTGTGTGTGTGTTTGTGCGTGTGTGTGTGCAAATGTGTGAGCGCATGTCTGTGTATCTGGTGATTGATTGACTCTGTGTGTATTGCCAGTGGTTTCTCTCTCTCTGAGGGGGTAAAGAGGCACAGTGAGGGCCTTGGGCCTGTCTTCAGTCTGGCTGTTAATCCATCAGCATCAGAGAGCCTCTATCTGTCCCTACCAAAGACCCTCAGAAGTCAATGAGATATACAAGACGCCTGCTAAATAGCTGCAGGGTCCATCCACCATACAAGTGAAGGGCAGTTCATTTTCCTGAAAATATAGATTTACAATCGTTATGTGTAAAAAAGAGTCTCAAACCCCCCCAAAATGTAGCCATATTTGCATTCTCTGCCGTTCATTCCTGATGGGTTGTAACACCATCACAAAGCAGCATTATAGAATATACAAACCTTGGGTTGAGCTGCCTTAATTAGACAGCTTCCATCTAAGCCGTGGAGCTCTCAGTAGCTAACTCAGAGTGACAGACAGACACAGAAAGCCAGCTAATACCAAGCTTACAGCTAGGGGAATATCCTGGATCAAGCAAGGATTTTGCCTCTTAAATCCCACAACATTTATTCAGGGTTGTCTCTTCCCTTTTCCCAGTCAATACTAATTGATTCTTTTGATAGGTTTTTCTCTCTTGGTGCACGTGGGTGATCTGTTTAATTTTCACACAGAAGCCTGGTCACAATTCTATTAATGAAATCCTCATAATCTGTTTCATTAAGTTGAGACAGTATTTTGATCATTTGAGGTGATGAGATAAGTTCCCACAACCGATGTGAAACCAAAAACATACGTTCCCACAACTTCCAAGGAACCAAATGTGCTAGCTGGGTTATGACTAGCTATATTTTAATGTATGTACCACCAGGTGCTAAATCAGTGGAGCTGATGTCACAGGGCCGATGACACAGCCCCTTACACCCCTCTCACCACCTCTTCTCCCCAGGCCCAGTGTGTGTGTGTGTGTGTGTCCTATGGCAGATTCACAGTGACAGGCCCCTGCCTGGACATGACAGGCGACACATGGAGCCTGATATGAGAGCACAATCCCGCTGAAAGGCAGGTAATAAAGGGGGCCTCGGCTCCCCTGACACCACGTCCGTCTCGCTAGATGCCGGCGCTAAAACAGATTGCAGGGTGATTGACATGATATTATGACCTTGTCTGTCACAGACCTCTCCCAGCTAGCACATAATGTTCTAAGAATCCTATGTTTCTAGAGCTTGGTGAAAGTGTTGTCCTCTGATTCTTTTGCATACCACCTTCCCACAACAATCTGGGAATGGTGCAGGATAGTTGCTTGGCTTTGGAACATTCTCAGCACATTTAAGGAACTTGACAAAATAACGTTATTTTTCTTGGTATTTCATTACTTTAGCAGAACGTTTCCTAAACGTTTGAACATGGTTGCATTTAATTACATTTTTGGTCAAGTTCTTGGAACGTTCTCCAACTGGTTCTCGAATAGTTCAGAGAACGTTAATGAACAACGTTCTCCTGTGGGAATTTCAATACTTCAGCAAAACATTTCCACCAGGTGGACTCATGTTTGCGTGATTAATGCCTAAGCAAATGAATGTCCTATCTGTGCTTGGAGTTCAAAAAAGTTCATCCAAAATAAGCTAGTGTTTTTATTAATAGTCTTATTAAAATATGCAGTGACATTTTTAAGGACGTTATTCAAAAACCTCAAAATAACCTATAATTTACATTCACGGAACCATAGTAAAACTAAAAATGTGTTCCGAGAACTGGCAAAATGTTCACTAATAGGTCTTAATTTAGGCTCTTGGAGAGAAGATAGTATCACACCATGATCTGTTTCACCTGTCTTTGTGCTCATCTCCACGCCCCCATTATCCCCTGTGCATTTATACCTGTGTTCTCTGCCTGTTGCCAGTTCGTCTTATCTCGTCAAGCATACCAGCGTGTTTTTCATTTTCTTGAGGGCCTGTTTTCTAGTCATCCTGGTTTTGATCATTCTGCCTGCCATGACCCTGAGCCTGCATGCTGTTCTGTATCTTGCTACTGCCCTGGATTACTGACCTCTGCCTGCCCTGACCCTGAACCTGCCTGCCACTCTGTACCTTACGGACTCTGCCCTGGACTATCGATCTCCGCCTGCCCTTGACCTGTCGCTTTCCTGCCCCTGTTTTATAAATGAATGTCTGTTATTCAAACTGTCTGCATCTGGACCTTACCCTGACGTCTGAAACATAGGTACAGTACATGAAATGCACAATTGTTTAGATGATATATATATACAGTGCCTTGCCAAGATAGATTGAAATTGTACGTTAAACATCATAGCATAGTTGAAAGATATGTGTTGTGGCCAGCAGAGATAAATGGGATGGGCTGAGGGTTGGTATGTGGAATTGGAGACAAGTGGGAGTGGAGTTGCTGTGTGGGAGATAGAATGATGGTCAAAGATAAAAGTAAAAACCTTTTTTTTTTTTTTAGAAAGTCATAAAACATAATAAAAAAGTACATTTGAATGACACTAAGTGGCCGTGTTTATACAACAAATGACGGTTTGCCTGATGCTGTGCAGGTGTTTGTACACAAGCATATACGCACACTCTCATTCAAATAAACACATACAAGAACACACACATACATGTAATGGTGCCAGACATGCACACAAACATATACAGTTGGCATTGCTGTCCATTGTTTTAAATGTATTATTCTAATTTGTTTTATTTTGCATTGTTGTTTGCTGTTTTCTTCTGCCTTTTCCTTTTCATTCTCTTGTTGTTGGTGCATTGGGGGGGTTCTTGGGGGTGCAGAATGGAATGAATTGTATTTTTTATTTTGAGAAACAGACACCTCACAAGTCCTCAACTGGCAGCTTCATTAAGTAGTTACCCGCAAAACACTAGTCTCAACGTCAACAGTGAAGAGGCGACTCCGGGATGCTGGCCTTCTAGGCAGAGTTCCGCTGTCCAGTGTCTGTGTTTGCCCATCTTTGCCCATCTTATTATTTTCTTGTTATTGGCCAGTCAGAGATATGGCTTTTTCTTTAATACTCTGCCTAGAAGGCTAGCATCCCGGAGTCGCCTCTTCACTGTTGAAATTGAGACTGGTGTTTTGCGGGTACTATTTAGTGAAGCTGCCAGTTGAGGACTTGTGAGACATCTGTTACTCAAACTGGACACTCTAATGTACTTATCCTCTTGCTCAGTTGTGCACAGGGGCCTCCCACTACTATTTATATTCTGGTTAGTGCCAGTTTGCGCTGTTCTGTGAAGGGAGTAGTACACAGCATTGCACGAGATCTTCAGTTTCTTGGCAATTGCTCGCATGGATTAACCTTTCCTCAGAACAATAATTTCGAGTTTCAGAAGAAAATGCTTTGTTTCTAGCCCTTTTGAGCCTGTAATCAAACCCACAAATGCTGATGCTCCAGATACTCAACTAGTCTAAAGAAGGCCAGTTATATTGCTTCTTTAAAATCAGAACAACAGTTTTCAGCTGTGCTGACATAATTGCAAAAGAGTTTTCTAATGATCAATTAGCCTTTTAAAATGATAAACTTGGATTAGCTAACACAATGTGCCATTGGAACACTGGGGTGACTGTTGCTGATAATGGGCCTCTGTACGCCTATGTAGATATTCCATTAGAAAATCTGCCGTTTCCAGCTACAATAGTCATTTACAACGTTAACAATGTCTACACTGTATTTCTGATCAATTTGATGTTATTCTAAATGGACATTTCTATGTGATTCCAAACTTTTGAACGGTAATGTAAATAGTGAAGTACAGATACCCCCAAAAACTACT
Organism: Oncorhynchus gorbuscha; assembly: GCF_021184085.1. NCBI lineage: Eukaryota > Metazoa > Chordata > Actinopteri > Salmoniformes > Salmonidae > Oncorhynchus > Oncorhynchus gorbuscha. The sequence goes on along the minus strand of NC_060179.1, from coordinate 31,582,793 downwards.
TACCTCTTCAACCTATGGGGGCGCTATGTCATTATTGGATAAAAAGACGTGCCTGTTTTAAGCGCAATATTTTGTCACGAAAAGATGCTCGACTATGCATGGAATTGACAGCCTTGGAAAGACAAAACTCTGACATTTCCAAAACTGCAAAGATATTATCTGTGACTGTCCCAGAACTAATGCTACAGGCGAAACCAAGATGAAGTTTCATACAGGAAATGCCCCAGATTCTGAAGGCGCTGTGTTCCAATGTCTCCTTATATGGCTGTCAATGCACCAGGAATGAGCCTGCCCTTTGTGTCGTTTCTCCAAGGTGTCTGCAGCATTGTGACGTGTTTGTAGGCATATCATTGGAAGATTGACCATAAGAGACTACATTTACCTGGTGTCCCGCCCGGTGTCCTGTGTCGATATTATTGCGTAATCTGTAGGTTCATGCGCATTCCATTTTTTTCAGAAGAGAAAGTCAACTGCCACGAAGGATTTTATCATCGATAGATATGTGAAAAACACCTTGTGGATTGATTTTAAACATCGGTTTGCCATGTTTCTGTCGATATTATGGAGTTAATTTGGAAAAAAGTTAGCGTTTTAATGACTTAATTTTCGTTTTTTTCCTTACCCAAACGTGATGAAGAAAACGGACCGATTTGTCAACACAAATAATATTTTTTGTAAAAACGGAACATTTACTATCTAACTGAGTCTCCTCATTGAAAACATCTGAAGTTCTTCAAAGGTAAATTATTTTATTTGAATCCTTTTCTGTTTTTTTGTGAAAATGTTGCATGCTGAAAGCCAGGCATAAATCCTATGCTAGGCTATCAATACTGTTACACAAATGCTTGTTTAGCTATGGTTCAAAAGCATATTTTGAAAATCTGAGATGACAGTGTTGTTAACAAAAGGCTAAGCTTGAGAGCAAATAGATTCATTTCATTTCATTTGCGTTTTTCATGAATAGTTAATGTTGTGTTATGCTAATGAGCTTGCGGATAGATTTACACAATCCTAGATACAGGTTTTTTTCGTAGCTAAACGTGACGCAGAAAACGGACCGATTTGTCAACACAAATAATATTTTTTGTAAAAACTGAACATTTGCTATCGAACTGAGAGTCTCCTCATTGAAAACATCTGAAGTTCTTCAAAGGTAAATTATTTTATTTGAATCCTTTTCTGGTTTTTGTGAAAATGTTGCCTGCTGAATGCTAACACTAAATGCTACGCTAGCAATCAATACTGTTACACAAATGCTTGTTTTGCAATGGTTGAGAAGCATATTTTGAAAATTTGAGATGACAGTGTTGTTAACGAAAGGCTAAGCTTGAGAGCAAATAGATTAATTTCATTTCATTTGCGACTATCATGAATAGTTAACATTGCATTATGGTAATGAGCTTGAGGCTGTAGTCACGATACCGGATCCGGGATGGCTCGACGCAAGAAGTTAAGAACTACTTTAAAGTATTTATACTTAAGTTCTTTACACCACTGCTGATGATACGATAGTCTCGCCCGCACTAGTAAGCATAGGAGAGTGTATTGGGGAATACACTCACCTCGCTGCCGTGTTGGAGAGGATAGGCTGGGGTTTACAGGCAGCCTTAAAAGAGATTCTGTGGAGATTATGTGATTCTTATCTGGAGCTTGTAATGTAGCCATTCTCCTGTTTGTCAGCAAGATGTTGTCCCTGCCTTCCTGTCTTACACCTCTCTCTCTTAGTGCATGCTGGGAGTGTTTGGTAGTTGAGAGGCTGTGTGTCTTAGTGCATGCTGGGAGTGTTTGGTAGTTGAGAGGCTGTGTGTAGTTGAGAGGAGGTTATCTTGAATTTCTTTCTTGGTGTTTCCTTTAAAAAAATTATTTGGTGGAGGGTTAAACACACTGTTAATTTAGCGGTGCCCGCTGTTCTTATTTTTAAGTTAGGGAGGAAGTGAACAGAGTGTTAGTTTCCTGGGGTTTGGAAGGTGTAGTGTGCACGATGGCTTCGCAGCCTAGGGCGGAGGAGACGCTGTCGTTACGGCATGGATTGTGTTCCTGAGAATGGAATTAAGGTGGAAGAGGTTCTGCTCGCCGTCGGCGAACAGGTAGGAGGTGAATTTATACATTCTGCATCTAGAATGAACAAAGCTGTGATTGTGTTCATAGAAAGAATGAATTTGGTGGGTAGGTTGATAGCTAGCGGAATATTTGTAAAGAATGTGTTGGTGCTGATTTCTCCAGTCGAGTCCTTCGATTAGAGTGGTAATCGCTAATTTGCCTCCGTTATTACGGCTGATCAAATCCGGAAAGAACTAAGTCGGATTGGTAAGTTTGAAAGCGTGGTTTTTGTACTGTCGGCAGGTTTTCAGGCAGATGCCGTTAAGCATGTTTCATTCCGGAATCAAGTATTCATGTTTCTGAATAACAATGTCTAAGGTGCTTTGAGTGTGGAGATTTGGGGCATAAGAGCTTTCATGCCCACATAAAGGCCATAGACAATGTGAGGGTACAAGCTCTAGTGAGGTCAAGGGGGGGTCATGCAGGGGGCCATGAGATGTAGGCAGCAGAGGCTGCCATGGATGGTAGTGTAGATGAGGCTAGGCCTAGTCAGGCTAGAGATGGTGGGGCAGCTAAGGATGGGCCTTGGCATGCTATGGATGGTGGTATAGATGAGGCTGGGCCTAGTCAGGCTACAGATGGTGGTGTAGCTGAGGCTGGGCCTAGTCATGCTACAGATGGTGGTGTAGATGAGGCTGGGTCTAGTCATGTCATGGATGGTGGTGTAAATGAGGATGGTCTAGTCAGGATATGCAAGTTGATGAGGACAGTATAGTAGGGAATTGTAAGCGACTGGGGGTGGGGGGGGGTGGAGGAGGGTGTCAAGCGGAAGAGAAAAAAGGGGGAGAAGAAAAGAGGTGGGAGGGGAGAGGCTGGTGTGGTCAAAGGCACCAAGGAACCTTTGCCTGGTGTTCGGGGGGAGGCCCCAACTAGAGAGAAAGGGCAGGTTCAGGATGGAGATGAGGAGGAGGAAGGTGAGTCTGAGGAAGAGGATGATGAGGCCTTTTCCCAGACTCCTCCTCAATGGGTCCAGAGCTGACAGCCACTCAAGCAGAGGGGTCAAAGTACACGGTGAGGGAACTGTCAAGGTTCCTGAATGAGACTAAGGGGAAAAATATAATCTTGAGGCTTTTTTTGTGATCTGGGAAAGTTTGTAAGATCAATACAACACGTTATGAAAAATGAGGGGCATAGTGTCCTCTCACCCAGGAAACGGTTTAGGTTGAGAAAGTGGGTCACAACCGTGCAAAAAGGTCTACCTTCAGACGCTGTTTAGATTCATTGTTTTTTTCTGACACGGGGGCTTTTTGAGCTTTGTTATTGGTCTCTTTCTTTGCTGGCTTTTCTCTCACTTCTGATGGAGACTGTTCTGGTAGGCTCACTTAATATAAATGGCGCCAGAGATGTAGGAAAGAGAAGTATGTTTGGTGAACATGTAAAATAAAATAAAAGTACAGGTGTTGTTTCTGCAGGAGACTCATCGTGATGTTGTGAATGAAGTCAATTGGGGACTCTGGTGGAAAGGGGCAAGTGTGTTGAGCCATGGGACAAATTTTTACGCAGGGGTTGCAGTCCTTTTTGTACCGGATCTGTCTATAAAAATGTGCTCCTCAAAAGAGGTGTGTAGGGGTAGATTGCTTGTAGTAGAAGCAGAAATGAACAATATGGGCTTTGTCTTTATAAATGTGTATGTGCCTAACAGGGAAAGAGAGAGGGGGCTTCTATTTGGGTGTCTTAGACAGAAACTCTCAGAGGTAGCGCATGAGGAGACGCTGGTGGTCGGCAGGGACTTGAACTGTACAATGGATTTTGTGAAAGACAGAAATGGGGAGGAGCCTCATTCAAGCTCAGTGGAAATGTTAAGGGACATCATTAAATCAGTTCGACCTAGTGGATGTTTGGAGAACGAGACATCCTGACACAAGACAGTATACATGGGTGAAGGTCTTTGGGGCTAAGGTGAGTGCAGCCTGACTTGATTGTTTTTACATGTCCAAAATCAGAGCAATAGGCTGTTGGGCGCTACCATTCTTGCCGGTGGGTTTTTCGGATCACCAAATAGCCATGGCTCGACTGTCTATTCCACCAGGGCCTCGGCAGGCATCCTATTGGAAGTTTAATGTAAAGCTCTTACAAGATGCCACTTTTTGCTCAGGTTTCCAGACTATTTGGGAAAGATCCGGGCAGCAAAGAGAGGAGTATGAGTCTCTAAGTCAATGGTGGGATGTGGGGAAAGTCCAAATGTGTCTTTTTTGTCAACAGTATACAGCTCTCTCATCCTCAGAGGCTAGGAGAATATTGGGGGACCTCGAGTGAAGTATTATATCCAAGATGGCGTAGCAGTGAAGACGTGTTTGTTTTGTCCTCTCGTGTACTTTTGTATTTTTTCGTATTTTTTGTATATACATTTCAATTTATTTTCAATCTCTTCTCAATTTTTTTATTCGATTATACATTCCGGTAACCTGCCTCACCCAATGTGATACGGAATCGCTATTATTTTCAATTTTAGAACACATTCAAGAATCTCCAGAAGGTAACCAGCTAATTAACTACAAACTATTTAGTTATTGTTAGCCACTGCTAGCGGCTTTTACCTTCTGCACAGATACCAGCCCTGTTTTTAGCCTGGATAATACTCGCCTGTCTACAAATATCGCTTGTCTACCAATATCGGACTGTGTCTCCACAACAACGCCGTAATCCCTGGACCACTACTTCTGATCTTCACGGCTAGCTTGCAGCTAGCTAGCTAGCTCACAGCTTGCAGCTAGCTAGCTCACAGCTAGCTTTCACTCATCGTGGCACCTAGTACCGAAGCTATTCCCTGAGGCCCGCCTCTCGGGCCTACTCAGCTGTTCACCTGAACCCCACTCATACACGGCTAGAGCCCAAAACTCCACCGAATCCTTGCTGTAAACTCTGGACCTTGGCACCGGATCACCGCTGCTATCGATTGGATATAGTGGCTAACGCCACTGCCACGAAGCTAGCACCAGTTAGCCATGAGCCAGGCACATCTCCCGGCCAGCAAACTAAATTCCACAATAACTCTTTCGCCATGTGGCTTGGATTCTCTGTCGACACGGTGCCCCGCCGCACCACCACGACTGGTCTGCCGACGAATACTCCATCCGCTGTGCCTTCATCCGGCCTCCGTCGGAGCAGACGCTACTAACTTTAAATGCTGTGTCGCTAGCGTAGTGGGGCTCCCCTGTTCTATCTACTGCTGCCCCCTGGACACTATGATCACTTGGCTACATAGCTGATGCCTACTGAACTGTCCATTAATCACGGTACTCCATTCTGTTTATTTATTTTTTTATCTGTCGGCCCCAGCCGCGAACTCAGGCTCTGTGTGTAGTTAATCTGACCCTCTCTGCCTAGTCATCGACATTTTACCTGCGGTTGTTGTGTTAGCTGGGGTGGCAGGGTAGCCTAGTGGTTAGAGCGTTGGACTAGTAACCAGAAGCTTGTGAGTTCAAACCCCCGAGCCGACAAGGTACAAATCTGTCGTTCTACCCCTGAACAAGCAGTTTACCCACTGTTCCTAGGCCGTCATTGAAAATAAGAATTTGTTCTTATCTGACTTGCCTGGTTAAATAAAGTTAAAATAAAATAAAATAAAATAGCTGATTAGCTGCTGTTGTCTCACCTGTTGTTTTAGCTAGCTCTCCCAATCAACACCATTGATTACTTTATGCCTTACTGTATTTCTCTCTCAAATGTCAATATGCCTTTATACTGTTGTTAGTTATCATTGTTTTAGTTTACAATGGACCACTTAGTTCCACTCTTCATACCTCTGATACCTCCTTTGTCCCACCTCTCACACATGCGGTGACCTCACCCATTACAACCAGCATGTCCAGAGATACAACCTCTCTTATCATCACCCAGTGCCTGGGCTTACCTCCGCTGTACCCGCACCCCACCATACCCCTGTCTGCGCATTATGCCCTGAATATATTCTACCACTCCCAGAAATCTGCTCCTTTTATTCTTTTTCCCCAACGACCATCCGGTCATTCTACTCCTCCTCTGTCCACCAGTTTTGATAGCCTACAAGACCATGGTGCTTGCCTACGGAGCTGTGAGGGGAACGCACCTCAGTACCTCCATTCTACACCCAAACAAGGGCACTGCGTTCATCCACCCTGGCCTCTGCCTCCCTACCACCAGCTCCCGCTCAGGTGATGTGGCCCCCAATGGTCGAACAAACTCCCTCAACGCCAGGACAGAGCCCTCCGGAGACATGTCCCCAGGCACCCTTTAAGATTTAGATCATTTGTTGATTCCACTGGATTCTGTGAATCAATTTGTAAGTCGCTCTGGATAAAGCGTCTGCCTTAAATGTAAATGGTTTCATGCATGGCACCCTCATTTGTTGACTTCTGTGATCGAAAAAGCCTTGGTTTCATGCATGGCAACATTAGAAGCCTCCTCCCTAAGTTTGTTTTACTCACTGCTTTAGCAGACTCTGCCAACCCTGATGTCCTTGCTGTGTCTGAATCCTGGCTTAGGAAGGTCACCATAAATTCTGAGATTTCCATACCCAACTCTAACATTTTCTGTCAAGATAGAACTGCCAAAGTGGGAGGAGTTGCAGTCTATTGCAGATATAGCCTGCAAAGTAATGTCATACTTTCCAGGTCCATACACAAACAGTTCGAACTTCTAATTTAAAAAATGAATCTCTCCAGAAATAAGTCTCTCACTGTTGCCACCTGCTACCGACCCCCCTCAGCTCCCAGCTGTGCTATGGACACCATTTGTGAATTGATCGCCCCCCATCTAGCTTCAGAGTTTGTTCTGTTAGGTGACCTAAACTGGGATATGCTTAACACCCCGGCAGTCCTACAATCTAAGCTAAATCATCAAGGAACCCACCAGGTACAACCCTAAATCTGTAAACAAGGGCACCCTCATAGACGTTATCCTGACTAACTGGCCCTCCAAATACACCTCCGCTGTCTTCAATCAGGATCTCAGCGATCACTGCCTCATTGCCTGTATCCGCTACGGGTCTGCAGTCAAACAACCACCCCTAATCACTGTCAAACGCTCCCTAAAACACTTCTGCGAGCACGCCTTTCTAATCGACCTGGCCCGGGTATCCTGGAAGGATATTGACCTCATCCCGTCAGTTGAGGATGCCTGGTCATTCTTTAAAAGTAACTACCTCACCATCTTAGATAAGCATGCTCCGTTCAAAAAATGCAGAACTAAGAACTAGCCCCTGATTCACTCCAGACCTGACTGCCCTTGACCAGCACAAAAACATTCTGTGGCGGACTGCAATAGCATCGAATAGTCCCTGCGATATGCAACTGTTCAGGGAAGTCAGGAACCAATACACGCAGTCAGTCAGAAAGCAAAGGCCAGCTTTTTCAAGCAGAAATTTGCACCCTGTAGCTCCAACTCCAAAAGGTTCTGAGACACTGTAAAGTCCATGGAGAACAAGAGCACCTCCTCCTAGCTGCCCACTGCACTGAGGCTAGGTAACACGGTCACCACCTATAAATCCATGATAATCGAAAACTTCAACAAGCATTTCTCAACGTCTGGTCATGCCTTCCTCCTGGCTACTCCAACCTCGACCAACAGCTCCACCCCCCCGCAGCAACTTCCACAAGCCTCCCCAGCTTCTCCTTTACCCAAATCCAGATAGCAGATGTTCTGAAAGAGCTGCAAAACCTGGACCTGTACAAATCAGCTGGGCTTGACAATCTGGACCTTCTATCCGCTGCCATTGTCGCAACCCCTGAGATCCCCAAGGACTGGAAAGCTGCCGCGATCATGCCCCTCTTCAAAGGGGGAGACACCCTGGACCATAACTGTTACAAACCTATATCCATCCTGCCCATCTAAGGTCTTCGAAAGCCAAGTCAACAAACAGGTCACTGACCATCTTGAATCCCACCGTACCTTCTCCGCTGTGCAATCTGGTTTCCGAGCCGGGCACGGGTGCACCTCAGCCATGCTATAGGTACTAAACGATATCATAACCGCCATCGATAAAAGACAGTACTGTGCAGCCGTCTTCATCGACCTGGCCAAGGCTTTCGACTCAACCATATTCTTATCGGCAGACTCAGTAGCCTCGGTTTTTCTAATGACTGCCTTGCCTGGTTCTCCAACTACTTTGCAGACAGAGTTCAGTGTGTCAAATCGGAGGGCATGTTGTCCGGTCCTCTGGCAGTCTCTATGGGGGTGCCACAGGGTTCAATTCTCGGGCCGACTCTTTTCTCTGTATATATCAATGATGTTGCTCTTGCTGCGGGCGATTCCCTGATCCACCTCTACGCATTCTGTATACTTCTGGCCCTTCCTTGGACACTATGCAATCTAACCTCCAAACGAATGCCATACAACACTCCTTCCGTGGCCTCCAACTGCTCTTAAACGCTAGTAAAACCAAATGCATGCTTTTCAACTGTTCGCTGCCTGCACCCGCACGCCCGACTATCATCACCACCCTGAATGGTTCCGACCTAGAATATGTGGACATCTATAAGTACCTAGGTGTCTGGCTAGACTGTAAACTCTCCTTCCAGACTCATATCAAACATCTCCAATCCAAAATCAAATCTCAAATCGGCTTTCTATTTCACAACAAAGCGATCCTCGACTTCGACGATGTCATCTACAAAATGGTTTCCAATACTCTACTCAGCAAACTGGATGCAGTCTATCACAGTGCCATCCGCTTTGTTATTAAAGCACCTTATACCACCCACCACTGCGACCTGTATGCTCTAGTCGGCTGGCCCTCGCTACATATTCGTCGCCAGACCCACTGGCTCCAGGTCATCTACAAGTCCATGCTAGGTAAAGCTCTGCTTTATCTCAGTTCACTGGTCACGATGGCAACACCCACCCGTAGCACGCACTCCAGCAGGTGTATCTCACTGATCATCCCTAAAGCCAACACCTCATCTGGCCGCCTTTCCTTCCAGTTCTCTGCTGCCTGTGACTGGAACGAATTGCAAAAACCGTTGAAGTTTGAAACTTTTATCTCCCTCACCAACTTTAAACATCTGCTATCGGAGCAGCTAACCGATCGCTGCAGCCCACCCAATTTACCTATCTCATCCCCATACTGTTTTATTTATTTACTTTTCTGCAATTTTGCACACCAGTGTTCCGTGCACATGACCATCTGATCATTTATCACTCCAGTGTTAATCTGCTAAATTGTAATTATTTGCCTACCTCATGCCTTTTGCACACAATGTATATAGACTCACAAAACATTCTTTTTTTTCTACTGTGTTATTGACTTGTTTATTGTTTACTCCATGTGTAACTCTGTGTTGCTGTCTGTTCACACTGCAATGGGATGGGATGGTCTCTGCGCGCCTTAGGGTGGAATTTGAGTTCTATAAAATTATAAAAAGTGTGGAGATGTTTCAGGAGATATGATGTGTTGGGGGGGGGCTGAGGTTTTGGTTGTTGTGATGTGTGGTGTTTTGTAGCGTCGGGTATGCAGTACAGGGGATATTTGTTTTTTAAGGGAGGGGGGGGTTTTAATGAAATGAGAATGTGGCATTTAAAGAAAGACAAGGTCAAAAGTATCTCTCTCTCTCACCACACTATTTGGTTGTCACGCACCCTGAGCTTTAAACACACTGAAGTTTTGTTGGGATGTCTCACTGTCTCTCTCGCTCTCTCTTCTGCTTCTCTCCTCCTCTCCCGCAGATAAAAATGTTTTTGTGAGTCATTTTCTGTCCAAGTTGTTCTTTCACAAGCCCTGCGGAGCCTTCGCTGCATCCCAAATGGCACCATATTCCCTGTATAGTGCACTGCTTTTCACCAGGCGTCAATGGTCCATTGTCAAAAGTAGTGCACTATATATCGGGAATAAGGTGCCATTTAGGACACAGACTTGTTTGTTAAGTGTTAATTCATGCAGCCTTTCTCTCATTAATGGTGTAAATGTGTTTTTCGTTGAATAATATTACATTACATTTCAAAGCCAAAATGAATTTCAACTTGGAGCCAACTCAACTGAATAATTGGAGTCAAGTTAATAATAACAACACACTAATAGGCTTTAATGACAAATTAGGCTGTGTGTGTGTGTGTGTGTGTGTGTGTGTGTGTGTGTGTGTGTGCAACTGTTACCCCAGGCCCACACAGGCACCCAACAGCACACGCCCACACTGACACACACAGAAACAAAAAAAAATACACACACACACACACACACACACACACACACCCCAGGCCCACACAGGCACCCAACAGCACACACCCACACACACACACACAGAAACAAAAAAAAATACACACACACACTGATAAGCACACCAGACACACAGTCTCTGAGAGACACTCATTTCTGTCATAGCCTGAATGACACAGTCGATTAAATGAAGAGTGGTCCATTGTGGAAACACTATCTGCGTCTCAAATGGCACCCTATTCCCTATATAATGCACTACTTTCATGCCATTTGAGACGCAGCCACTGATGCCCAACCAGCTCTGGGGAGATGGCAGCAGCTGTCATTCACTAGGGAGGGACTGTGTGCTTATAGGATCTTAGGTGACCATGAGTATAGATTTACATTAGGAATGGTGGAGACAGTATTTAGATATAGGCTGCGATTTAAATGGCACCCTGTTCTCTATATACTGTGTGGTGACATTTGAGACACCATATAGTATTTATCCCAATGGTTAACAGTGGAGTTGTACATGTTTGGTGGGATACTCATATAGCAGGCTAGAAAATGGGAACACTGCAGGTGTGTCAATGAGTTCAGCATGACACACTTCCTGAGCCCACAAAGTTGTTAGGAGAAGACACAGGAAACCGCGGTGACAGACAGACTCACAGCCACACTCCCTTTAAAAGGTGATAGACCATGTAATCTATACAACCCAAGTCTGGTCATGTGCCCTCACCTGCTATTACCGTGCAGAGGTTTTCTTCCGGCCATAGAGTTGGATAGAGGGCACAACAAATATAATAATTTATTGAAGTAGAAGATGAAGAGATTGACTACTTTAGGCCTAGATTCAATCAGATCAATCGCTAACCGGCGATAACAGATACCCGCTTACCGGATGTTTTGGTGGGTCGGAGGTGGAACTGCGTTGGAGCCTTCAAATCGGTGAGCAGCTGCTTTTGCGTCAATCAAGCCATACTCGCCCCACTCGTGTTGGGAGTTCAGAACGAGAAATTGTACGCTACAGTGCCTTCAAAAAGTATTCACACCCTGCAGTACAAATTGAGATTAAAATGTATTTTTTTTCAATGATCTACACAAAATACTCTGTAATGTCAAAGTGGAAGAGATCATTTTTTAACAATTAATGAAAAATAAAACACTAATATGCAGTATTTTGATTAGATAAGTATTCAACCCCCTGAGTCAATACATGTTAGAATCATCTTTGCAGCGATTACAGCCGTCTTTCTTGGTAAGTCTCTGAGAGCTTTAACCTGGATTGTACAATATTTGCCCATTACTCTTTTTTAAACTATTCAAGTTCTGTCAAGTTGTTTGTTGATCATTGCTAGACAGCCATTTTCATGTTGTGCCATAGATTTTCAAGCCAATTTAAGTCAAAACTGTCACTTTGCAACTCAGTAACATTCAATGGCATCTTGGTAAGCAACTCCAGCGTATATTTGGTCTTGAGTTTTAGGTTATTGTCCTGCTGAAAGGTGAATTCGTCTCCCAATGTCTGGTGGAAAGCAGACTGAACCAGGTTTTCCTCTGGGATTATGCCTGTGCTTAACTCTATTCCGTTTCTTTTTATCCTAAAGAAAAACTCCATTGTCCTTGTCAATGACGAGCATATCCATAACATGATGCAGCCACCACCATGCTTGAAAATATGAAGAATGGTACTCAGTGATGTGTTGTCTTGGATTTGCCCCAAATATAATGCTTTGTTTTCAGGACAAAAAAAGTATTTTCTTTGGGAAAAAAAGTCAATTACTTTTGTGCCTTATTTGCAAACAGGATGCAAGCTTTGGAATATTTTTGATTCTGTACCGACGTCCTTCTTTTCATTGTTGCTGATCCGTCCTCAGTTATCTCCTATCACAGCCATTAAACGTTTTTACAATCACTATTGGTCTGGTGGTGTATTCACTGAGCAGTTTCCTTCCTCTTTGACAACTGAGTTAGGAAGGACGCCTGTATCTTTGTAGTGACTGGGTGTAATTAATAACTTTACCATGCTCAAAGGGGTGTTCCGTATCTGCTACATTTATCTTTACACATCTACCAATAGGTGCCCTTCTTTACGAGTCATCGGAAAAACTCCCTGGTCTTTGTGGTTTAATCTGTGTGAAATGCACTACTCTACTTAGGGACCTTACGGATAATTGTATGTGTGGGGTAAATAGAAGGGGTAATCATTAAAATATATATATGTTAACCACTATTACACACATAGTGAGTCCCTGCAACTTATTCTGTGACTTGTTAAACACATTGTTACTCCTGTATGTATTTAGGCTCTTGCCATGACAAAGGGGTTGAATAATTATTGAAACAAGACATTTCAGCTTTACATTTTTTATTAATTTCTAAATTTCTAAAAACAAAATTTGACTTTGACATTGTGGGGTACTGTTCGTGGATCAGTGACACAAAATCTCAATGTAATATGTTTTAAATTCAGGCTGTAACACAACAAAATGTGGAAAAAGTCTAGGGATATTAATACTTCCTGTATATAGAAAACTAAATAATGAGGACTTCTACCATCCTAATTAAGTTGTAGATTAACTTGTAAACAAGGCTGCATGGGATTTCTGTTAATACGACTCCGTGCAGCCAATGGCAATGTCCACTTTAGCTATAGTGCCAGGAGCTCCTCCGACATGGCCAAAACAACCGCTATGCGGATGTTGGCTAAAGCGGATCTGATTGAATAGAGCCCGGAAAATGCTCATAGCCCTCAATGGTGCTGCCCATGCGGTCACAAAGTCGCTACTGTTGGTCAATAGGTGTGCTCCTGACCATAGAGTTGGATAGAGGGCACAATAGATATAATACCCTTGAAGAGGCCATTATAGCAAAGTTGCAAAGATGACCCTTTTATCCAACTCTATGGCTTCTGTTCCACTTTCCTCCCAGCAGCTCTGATTTCTCACGTGTCTTTGAGTTGACAGGTAACAGGTTTAAAAAGACCTGTTCCTCCGCTTCTTAGAGAAACACCAATTACCAGAGTTTGCTGCAGGATGGATGTGTAACATTAAATGAAACATTCTCAATTTCCTCTTTGACGCAAATGAAATGTCTGTGGATGCATCTATGTGTCTATTCTTGCTCTTGAGGATGACACGTGCTGTTTGAATACTCAGTACTGTTATGTTGGCTCTTTCTCACAAGTGTGGGTGTATTATGCCGTTGTCTCATGCCGCAAAGAACCCTGAACTGCTTCCCTTATTAATTTTCCTTCTTGTTTATGGGCTAAAATTCAAGGCAATAACCAGGAGGAACTGAAATGTAAATGTTTGCAGGAAAAAATAACATTTGTTTGACTTGATAGGAAATCTGTGTGAACTAACATTTAATTATTGCCCAACTTGTGTCCATTTTTGTAAATCGAAAGATTGAGTCTCCGACAGTAGTTGCGTTCCTTGCCAGCCTATAATGGTATGCTAATTCAATAATCAGTTGATAAATCATAACATACTTTTCATTTGTCCTTCTGTTTTGAAGGCAGCTACTTTGAGAAGTTACTTTGGAATAGCTACCAATCTAAGGAAGCATCTGAGTTGCTATATCGACACAAAAGACTGACAGAGAAGGACTATCCTTTGATTGGCTACCCTTCCCCTATTGGTCTCTTTATAAAGAAGGATTGTGCAGTTCACAAATGGCACCATATTCCCTATATGGGCTCTGCTCAAAATTAGTGCACTACATTGGGATTATCAAAGCAGAGTTTATTTGTCGCTTGCACAGGATACAACAGGTGTAAACAGCCCAGCGAAAGGCTTACTCACACGCTCTTCCTCAACAATGCAGTATTCAATATCAAAAGGTAAGAAAATAGGACTTCCAGAATATGATTTCAAAGAGCACGGAATCAATACCAGGTCAAGATATATATAAATAAAAACAAACGAGAGTAAAACACACGTGGATTTACGCTATATACAAGGTCAGTACCAATAACATAATGTGCAACGATACAGTGGTAGCAGAGGTAGATATGTAGAAGTAGGCAGGGTTCAAATTGACTAGGCAGCAGGATAAATAATAATAACAATAATAATAATAATAGTTGTAGCAGCAGAGTATATAGGGTTAATAACAAATGTAGCGATTAGGGTGCCATTTGAGACCCAGCCTACATATCAGTCCTGGCTGCCTTACAGAAGGTGTAGAAGGAGCAAAGACCATTTCTACAGCTTTTCTCTGTTTCCGACTGATATTTGCGGTCTGTAAAGCCGTCCACGGCTGTCTCTCTCTATCTCTCTATCTCTCCTTGTTCTCTTTACAGGTTGACGTTTATTGGGAGGAGTCTTGTCCTTGAGGCAGAACTGAAAGATTTTTTCTATATGGGCCAGCTCCAAAGTCAAATAATTGCCTATATTGAAACAAAAATAGGCCTTTTGGTCTTCATTTAAGCTTAGGGTTAGGCAATAAGGTTAGCAGTGTGGTTAAGGTTAGGGTTAAAGTTAGGGTTAGGTTTAAAATCCTGCAGAGCTGCCTCCAAAACAAGATTCATGACGAAAAAGCTCATCTGCTTTCTCCCCAGAGACCGAGAGGAAGGCAGGCTAGAGGAGAAGCCTGTAAAATCCCCTGGGGCTTCAGGTAGCTCTCTCCTTCTCTCCATCTCTTCCTGGCTGGTGTTTGAAGCTTCAGGTATCTTTCTCTTGCTTGCTGCAAGATACTGCCATACAGCCCAGTCCCAAGTTTTATCTCCCCTGTGGCTTCCCTCACACCTCCGATTGATTTTCTCCCTTTTTCATCAGAACCTACTGGTGGCCATTTATATTGAGCGTCTGCAGTGATATAT
This sequence comes from Oncorhynchus gorbuscha, assembly GCF_021184085.1. Classification (NCBI taxonomy): domain Eukaryota; kingdom Metazoa; phylum Chordata; class Actinopteri; order Salmoniformes; family Salmonidae; genus Oncorhynchus; species Oncorhynchus gorbuscha. The sequence goes on along the minus strand of NC_060179.1, from coordinate 31,567,755 downwards.
TGGGCTGGATTCTGTGCCTTATTTGCTATACACCACCACAAGAGGGAGGTTATGTTTAATTGTCACTGTTTTTCCCCAAAATGTTCCGTTTCGCAGTCTGTTTTACAATTTTGGAAAGGGGAGAATGTCAGGGATTTTGTCTGCAAACAGCACTGCTGTTGCTACTATAATATTCTCAATTTTGTGACGTTTTATTCATATACTCCAGTCTTCCTCTGGTGTTGTCTGTATGCATTTACCTCTCAATGTCTCCCTTCCGCCATGCTGTAGTTGTGCAAGGCCAGAGTAGAGGAGATGGGAAGGGTTATTCTAGTAGCTCCTGTAAGTGGTACCACTACCTTTCCTTCCCTCCTCTTCTCTCCTGGCTGGTTGAGGCTGGCAGCCACGGCTGTGTCCGAGAGGCCTGTGAGTTTGATCAATGGAGCCCAGAACGGGCAGAGCCAGGGCAGTGGAGCCGATGGAAGAGAGCCTGGCACACACATTATTCCCATCAGGCCTGGGGGGGGGGGGGGTTGTTGTGTGGGTGCCAAGGAACATCCATCTTTCTAGTTTCCACATCCCTCTCTAATCAGAGCGCTTACCTTTTCTTGGAGAGCGGAATGAAACATAGAAGAGAAGGCGAGAGCGAGGATATTCTGGCAGAGGAAGAATTACAACCCCATTTGCATTCTAGCCTCGCAGATTCAAAAGCCTCCCCGGCAATATTTGTTCGCCTGACTATCTATTTCTATTAAAGATTCCATCAACGCAGTAGACTGCGCTCCGGCGGAGGACGAATGGTGCCATCAGTCTTGTAGTGTGCGAAAGCCTCCAACACATCCTCTCCAGGGGTCAAATATAGGTTTGAATTGGATCAATACTCTTATTAGACGGATCAATACTAACAACACATGGTGAGCTGGCTAATTTTAACTGCTGTGTTGACATAACTTCACAATGGGGAGAAAATAAACAAACACATGTCAACGCGGCTTTAGTACTCAGGTTTCGATAAGCCCGATAAGACTGTTAGCACATCTCTGACGTGTATCATGTCCCCCCTTGCCCTTGTGCACATCATGCATATACCACAGGAGGTTGGTGGCACCTTAACTGGGGAGAACAGGCTCGTGGTAATGGCTGGAGTGGAATCAGTGGAACGTTATCAAATACATCAAAGACATGGTTTCCAGGTGTTTGATTCCATTCCATTTGCTCCGTTCCGGGCATTATTATGAGCCGTTCTCCCCTCAGCAGCCTCCACTGGCCCCTCTCTACAGCTGTGCTCTTTGTGGCTGCTGCTGTATTTGTCTCTCTGAGCTGAAGTAGCTAGCAAGTCCCAGCCTGTATCCCCAGGATGGCCTCACCTGAGAGTTACAGCCCCACAGTCCAGCCCCACACAGCTGCCTAACAGAGGGTATAGTGGGCCTTTTGTTAAGCTGCTGGAGTGATTGTCTGTCTGTCTGTCTGTGTCTGTCTGTCTGTCTGTCTGTCTGTCTGTCTGTCTGTCTGTCTGTCTGTCTGTCTGTCTGTCTGTCTGTCTGTCTGTCTGTCTGTCTGTCTGTCTGTCTGTCTGTCTGTCTGTCTGTCTGTCTGTCTGTCTGTCTGTCTGTCTGTCTGTCTGTCTGTCTGTCTGTCTGTCTGTCTGTCTGTCTGTCTGTCTGTCTGTCTGTCTGTCTGTCTGTCTGTCTGTCTGTCTGTCTGTCTGTCTGTCTGTCTGTCTGTCTGTCTGTCTGTCTGTCTGTCTGTCTGTCTGTCTGTCTGTCTGTCTGTCTGTCTGTCTGTCTGTCTGTCTGTCTGTCTGTCTGTCTGTCTGTCTGTCTGTCTGTCTGTCTGTCTGTCTGTCTGTCTGTCTGTCTGTCTGTCTGTCTGTCTGTCTTGTCTTCTGTCTGTCTGTCTGTCTGTCTGTCTGTCTGTCTGTCTGTCTGTCTGTCTGTCTGTCTGTCTGTCTGTCTGTCTGTCTGTCTGTCTGTCTGTCTGTCTGTCTGTCTGTCTGTCTGTCTGTCTGTCTGTCTGTCTGTCTGTCTGTCTGTCTGTCTGTCTGTCTGTCTGTCTGTCTGTCTGTCTGTCTGTCTGTCTGTCTGTCTGTCTGTCTCATACTTGTTCTGCTCGCTTGAGTCTTGATGTCAGTTCGAAGCATGCTCAACGTCTTGTTTAATTTAACAATGTGAAACTGGAAATATATATTTCTGTGTTTGGGACATTAATTAGCAATGGTGAAAACAGCAGAGCTTTACGTTTCAGTTTAATTAACCGAGTCAACGAGTCAGGACTTGAGAAAATCTATGTGTTATTCGATCGACAATGCAAATATGGACAGGGCCCATTTCCGCTGTTTCACAGTGGAGGGAAGCACAGTGATGTGTCAGTATGATTGAGTATGGTCCTGTGTCGCTCAGTTGGTAGAGCATGGCACTGGCAACACCAGGACTGTGGCTTTGATTCTTGCTGGGGAAATGTATAGCTGTAAGTAGCATTGGATAAAAGCATCTGCTTATTATATTAGATTTTCCTGTTTTATCAATGCAGTGAATAAACAAAGGTACTTTTACATGTTCCTATCTAACCTGTTCTCGACTGTTTTCCTAAAGCACATAATGTTCATTCGTTAACTAGCGTCTCCAACTGTAAAGTTCCCGGGACGGCATTGCTGCTTTCTTATTGACCGTGTTCAGTTTTGTTTGGAGAGTGACGAACTGGCTGCAATTTTGGACTCAGCGGGATGTGGCATTCTCTCACAGTTTGTCAACAGATTGGTGAGATTCCAACAAAGGCGGTCTTTGGCTGCTTGACCAGGGAGACTTATCCAGTGTGTGTGTGTAAACATTTAGCCTGTTCTGGGGAAGACAAAAAAAATTGGTTGCAGGGAGGTTCTATGAAAACCTGGTTATTTTCTGTAAGGTTTTAACACTCCCAGAATGGAAATAATAGGTTATTTGTAGGTTTTTAAATAACATTCTTAAATAAGAATTTTAATCAGGGGTGCAACTTTCACTGGGGACATTCTGAAATTGCATTTTCGTCCCGGCAAGTTTTATAATTGGAATGTGATACAAAATGTGCCATGTGCTTTAGGACCATGCGGACACCTCTGAGCGGTCGGGTAGGCTGTTTTGGAGTGTTTATCGGACTGGATAAAACAATATATGGCACCCTCCACATTTGAAACCAAAGATGCACCCCTGCTTTTAATAACACTGCTAGCTTATTTTGCATTCATTAAAAATAAAAATAAATTCAAGCACAGATAGGACACATGGAAATTAAATTCCTTAGGCATTAATCATGCAAACTAATTGCATTTTTATTGTAACATGGTATCAGAACCTATGATCTTCTATTCTCTATCCACTAAATTAGTCCACTGTGCCACCAGGATGGAGCTAGCATGCTATGTTTTTTTTTACACATTCAAAGCTGTTCATTGCAGTCAATTCAAACAGACATCATTTCAAAGGAAACATTAAGATCAGGTGTGGCTAATTAGTGGGCGCGGCCAACACCCTCAACAAGATAGATGATAGAGAGTTTTGTTGTTGCAGAGAACGGAATGCATATGTTTTTAAATAAATGTTCTCTGACCGTGACTAAAGTTGTGGTTTTTTTTTAATGGAACATTTTCTTCATGTTCTGAGAATGGAATTTAGAGCTTATTGATGTTAATGTGTACAATTACATTTCTTTGAACATTCCCAGAATATTGCCAAGAACAGACATCTCTGAATGTTCTGAGAACATCGCTTAATCTTTTCATGCGTGAGTTCCAAATATCTCTAATGGTCACCCCCAGGGTGAATATTCTCTCCATTTACAATGCGATTGTTACGCAACAGTACATTTAATCGCTGTGGATCATTTTCAAGAACAGTTTGAATTGAGGTGTGTTCCACCTCCTCATTCATTCACATAAATGTAGTCCTTTTTTACTTTAGTAAAATATATATTTTTTGACATTTCTGACCCGGACAAAATTCCCCAAGCAATTCCCAATTGTTCGTGCAGTTCAAGCCTGCAGACATTTGCGCATCTCCCATCAGAACAGGTTCTGCACACATGTGTTCACATTTTCTGCCTGTTGCCCGCATCGCAGTAATTGTTGTTTTCGTTACCAATAATAACTTTGGAAATGTGTGCGTTTATATCAAAGTAAGTGCCATATTGCGTTATAATAGTTTCTGTATGTCGTGTTATGTCGTTTCAACTGTCGCACACTATGTATGGAGCATAATATATTTGTGCATATTCCTTATAACGGCGGACACGCGAGGTAACGTTACTCATTTCATAACCTTTATGGTGTTATATTCAATCGAGCTGATGTAGCTAGCTACATTCTCCCATTAGCCCTGTAAACAATGCTAATTGCGTCAGAAAAGTAGTAGCTTGTGTTGTATTTTGAAGCTCCCCTGGCTTTATGACTCCCTAGTGGTTCAGCTGTCTAAGGCACAGTGTCTCGGTGCTAGAGGCGTCACTACAGACACCCTGGTTCGAATCCAGGCTGTGTTTCTCTCAAAGTAAGTGCCTTTTTACGTTATAATAGTTTGTGTGAACTGTATGTCCAATTACAAAAAAAAAAAAATGTCAGTAATCATTTAACCTGTTAGTTGGCGGTGAACTATGTGGCCATTACGGGGATCAGTGTCGATCAGATGGAAAAAATATCTTGTTATACCACTTCGTTTTCTGAGTGCATTCCACAAAGTTGTTTATCATGTCCGCCTTATCCACCGCCCTCATTTTGAGGTTATTGTCAAGCACGCAGTCTGGTTTAATGTTTCTCTGTCTGGTTTGTTTCTCTCTCCCGTCAGGTGGTCCACCTTCCCTGTGGCCGACATGGTTGCTGTTTGGACAGCGGAGAGGACACGGATGTCTCGTTTGTCATGCCACTATACTGCCAGCTGTTGACCGTTCTCCTTCAACTCCACCTCCCCTCTCTGCAACTTCCTGCATCTGAATGCCGTCATCCCCTTCCTGTTTGACCTGACTGTGCCACAGGCACCTGTGCTGTTGGAGAGCAGATGCTGGAGGAGTGTGGGACTGCTGTAACAACTGTCGACATACAAAGAGTGTCCCTTGCCGAGATGAGGAGCCAGCATGGTCATCACCACGGACCCGGACACCCCAAGCCCCTCATAATGTTGGATGTCAGTGTGTAAACTATAATATCCTGGACAAATCATGTCTTCACGTCACACATGATAAAGAACTTCACTCCAAACCTGTGCCTTTTGGAGGGAATATATTGACGGAACGCCAGCCTACCTTTCCATAACATCAGGGACTCATCAATGCATAGGTCCTTGTATGGCACAAAGACCCGACCAAATTCTGATGTCAGGCTGGTAAGAACATTTGTACATTTGTAGGATGGCAGAAGCACTGTTGACGAAATGCAGGCATCGCAGCAGAACTAGGAAATGGTCTTGGGAAAAGAGGGTGGCAAAGAAGGGAGTTGCAAACATAGGATCTCTGCTCCAGTATTCTCTTAGGGAGTTCTTCTTTACTATCCCCATGAGAAGGACTGTCACCAGCAAGGTATACATTTCACTAATTGTGGTTGTCACCCATTTAGCGAGTTTCTCTCTTCTCCTGTAGCTCCAAGGCATAGCGATTGGTCTCCTCTACTATGTCTCCCACCAACTCCTCTCTCAGAAACATCTTGAAGCACTCTGCCTCAGAGGGAAAAGGCAAGGGGCTTTGCACTCCAGACTGGGACTCATCAAAGCAAACAGCAAGGCCAGGAGGGGTGAAATGGCTGGCGGCCTTCCAGCTACCACAGAACTCCTGTTTTTCATCCACTGTCAGTCTACCTCCATCACCACCAGCATCTTCAAAGGGACCTGGGACTTTGTCAGTGGACAAGTGGTCCTCAGATTCAGGGTTCTCAATGGCTACAAGGTTAGGGGGCAGCTCCTCACGGTCAGAATCTCAGACTTGTCAGAATTTTAAAAAATCTCCAGAATTTCCGCATTTGTGATTTGTCTCCATTTGAAAGACATTGCTAATGCTACAGCTTATCTCACTAGCTACATACATAAATAAACAACACTGAATGGCTCAGAGTGGGAGTGAGAGTTTACGTGATTAACTGCCGGCACGTGCCACTTGTATCAATAAATCACTATCAGAAAATGTTTTGTGTGGTAATTATTGATATATTTACTGTTTTACTCACGTTCTCAAGTTCTAGTGACAAATCATGCATTCTGATTCTTGCATAGATTGTAATGGGCATATATTATGTGTATAAAATACTTGTTTGAAGGTTGTACTGATTAAGATGAGCTAAGCTAATTCCAGCTGTGTGTGGAGCCATGTTTGTTGACAATGCATTCTGGGGGTCACGTAATCGTCTGTCGGACTAAAGATGTTATAACAAAATGAGGTGAGTAAGGGTTCGCTCATTTTTTTGAGAACTTCCAGAAGTGAATGGTGGGATGTGAACGATGGTAGATGACACACCCCCTTCAACATGCATACTATAAACAGACCAAACTCATCTTGTCTTCTCTTATCTTTGGTTTCTGTGGGGGTGCGCAGAAACTACCCATCGTCGATTACTTTCGATTTCTAGAAAGTTTTACTCAATTATTTCGATCAACGGTGAGCTCACCCGTATTGTGATGAATTATAAATAGTAATTGCTATTAGCTCATTCATATTGCAGTTTGTCAGCCGAGAGTTATAAAGATATAACCGCTTGTGTTGGGTCAATCTTTCCTCAGTTAGCGCTAGGACAAATGTAGCCTACATTTTTTTCCGGTTTGGATGATTGTGTTATGCTGCAGATACTTCTGTGAATGTCTGAACATTGCATCCAAAAATAAACTGCTCACATTCTGGACAACTTTGTGAGGACTGTGTTTGTCCAAAATGTTTCTGAAAAAAAGAGTGTGGCCAGCTCAAATGCTGACTGTTGCATCATTCGAAACTGGCCGTTCTAAATAAGCGTTCTAATCACACCGGTTTGATTGGGACTACTGTAGAATGATCACACCTGTTTGATGGTCCCTGAGAAAAGGTTAAGTCACATCATTTTTTTTATGTTCCAAGAATGGTACAAATATGACATTAAATAGAACCACATGGGAACTTGTGTGGAACGTTCTATGGAAGTACACAGAAGAACGTTGTTTCTCAATGTACTCAGAACAATTTGAGAACATTAATTTAAAATCAGAACCATGAGGAAACATTATGCTGAAGGACCGAAATTCCCAAAGAAGAACAATATTTCTTAATGTTCTTCAAAATATTTGAGAACATTCCCAATGTCAAAACAGTTGGAGAACTGTTAAATGTAACAATGTTTGATCTTTTAGGAAACCCTCTGTTAAAGGAATGAAATACCAATATTTTTTTTGTTTCAAAGCTAAGAAACTATCATGCACCATTCCCAGAAAGTTTTGGGAAGGTTTTATGCAAAATAACCACAGAAAAACATGGCTCTCACCAAGCTCTAAGAAGCATATGGTTCTCAGAACGTTATGTGCTAGCTGGGAACAAACACCAGAGACAGGGGTCACAGCAACCCTGCAATGATCTAAAACCACCAGATCAGGTCATAACTGTAACAGGGAGGCAGTAACAGACGGAATGGCTGACCCTACTCTCCCTGCTATCTACTTCCAGCTATCACATGTTGCTTTATGGCTCTGCACACAAAAAGCCTTGCATTACCTCAAAGTGTGTGTACATACATCTGGCGTCCCAAATATCACCCTATTCCCTATAGAGTGCACTTCTTTTGACAGGGCTCTGGTCAAAAGTAGTGCACTATATATGGATAGGGTGCCATTTGAGATGTAATAAGACGGTTAAATAAACTGCACTGAAAAAAAGCTTTATATTATCTAACTTGAAAAAAAAATCACACGTAAAACAAAAAATCTATTCATGAACACGTTTTAACAAATCATGTGACACACATATACACATATCACTTAAATTTGTTTTAACCAGAGCCTGGTCAAAATTAGTGCACTTACTAGGAAATACTGTGAAGGATGACCCTTTATGGGTTCGGCTGACCCTAAACCCCGAGCCTTGTGGTTACAGCAGGAAAAAAAACATTCTTTGGTCACTTCATCTCCAAACATACAACATGTTCATGACCATTAGAGAACAACACAAATGATTTACCTTAAAATCCATAAAGGACTAGAATCCCAGATTTCCCCTTTAAATCTACTAATTGTTAGATTGTGTTCTATGCCTGCAATGTTTATGTAAATCTTCTGCTGTCATGTTTTTGTCCAAGCTCCGATGGCTGATAATTTATACATTTCAATATTGGTTAGTATTTGACCCGGCCCCTATGAACGTAGAAATGAGGCGTTCCATTAATGCCCCGGGTGAACATTGATTGTATTTGAAAAAAATGAATCAATAAAGATTTTTCACCTTGTCAGCTCAGATATTCAAACCAATGACCTTTCTGTTACTGGCCCAATGCTCTAACCGCTAGACTACCTGCCACTCAAAAGTGACGTAGATTAAGCATGTGTAGTAATGAGTAGGATTCTGTGTTTTCACATTCAAGAGTAATTGCTTTTAATAAAAAGCCTTTATCTGCTTTCCCAATGAAAACCAGTTTGAAAATTCAAACAGAGTATTTTATGCAAAAGAGATGTTGTACGTTTCTGAACGATTGATGCCTTGTTGACAACATGACCGAGATGACTGTTCCATTTCAACAATGAATGAAATGTAATGATTTAAAAAGGTGACTAAGACTAAAAGGTATTTTAACACTAAAACTAAGACTGAAACTAAACATAAAATAGCTGCCAAATTAACACTGTCACACAGAAACCAGGGACAGATTGGGAACAGAAATCTACCAGGGCATTTCTAACATACCGGCCCATTTTAGCTAACTAATTACAATTCTGCGCAAACCATCAAAGAAGACAAGCCCACTGGGCTAAAGATAGACCAGCCCATCTGGATATTGCCCAAACTGCCCTGTGGCCAGTCTGTTTCTGCCAGACACTGAAGGAGAGCAGTAGAGCAGTGTTTTACGGCGTGCAAATCTCCGGAACACTTGCCGAGTCACGCACAACACTGTGTCTAACACAGTGAATAATATCCAATAAAAGCCCCTTAGCCAGCTCCGGTGACAAACCTGTACACACTATGACACCTGCATGCTCGAATACTGATCCATTCTCCTATAGATGGACTCCACAACAGGGTTAAATAATTCCAGGAATTTTCCCAAAATCTCCAGGTTTTCCTAAAATCCTGGTTGATGGATAGATTTCCTGCTCATTCCCTTGTGATTATGGGAATCTTCAAACTGGGCATTTTGGGAAAGTTAACAGGATTTTGCAACCCTACTCTGACTGAAAATGGGTGATTTAGTTGTCTCAAGGTCTGTCTTTCTTACTCCACAGTTGTCTGGAAGGCTAAATGGAGAGTTGTGATATGAGGTGAGAAACTGATTGATTGAGCCAACTGCACTCACATCCCCAGCCAGCCAACCAGCCAGCCATCCACCCAACCAACCACACTCACATCCCCCAGCCAGCCAGCCAGCCAGCCAGCCAGCCAGCCAGCCAGCCAGCCATCCATCCATCCATCCACCCAACCAACCACACTCACATCCCCCAGCCAGCCATCCACCCAACCAACCACACTCACATCCCCCAGCCAGCCAGCCATCCACCCAACCACACACGTATCCCCAGCCAGCCAGCCAGCCAGCCATCCACCAAACCACACACGCATCCCCAGCCAGCCAGCCATCCACCCAACCAACCACACTCAAATGCCCAGCCAGCCAGCCATCCATCCACCCAACCAACCACACACACATCCCCAGCCAGCCAGCCAGCCAGCCATCCACCCAACCAACCACACTCATATCCCCAGCCAGCCATCCACTCGACCAACCACACACATATCGCATTGGCCCAGTCGGTCCAGAGAAAACAGCAAGATTGGCCAATCATTAAGAGCTTCCTTCTAATCACATGTGACACCTGGACGTTAAGGCAGGAAACTGGGGAAACAGAACTAGGGCTAACTAATCACATTCAGACAGAGTGGAGAGCCAAGGAACGGAACTGCGTACACTCTGGTCTGTGGAGGAATGATTCTAAGGCTGGCTGGGCACCCCATGGGTTTCACTGCAGATGTGAGGGCTGAGGGAAGTTGATTTATATCCATGGTTGAACTTGATCGTTTTCACTACAAACTAAATGGAAGCAGTTGGGCCGAAATGAGGGACTACCTGAATGTGTCCAATAAGAAATGCTTGTTTTCATTTTCCGTTGAGAAACATGTGTGCACTAATACGACGCTTGTCTCTATATGGAAATACTGATATAAGGATATCAAGTGACTGTTGCAGAATGGTTCATTTTGTATGTGCAAAGCAGAACTCTAACAGTGACACAATGGCCCCCTCATCTATGATCATACAGATGGAATCAGAGGTGTCACAAGGTCATATATTACTGAGGGCCCCATCCCAAATGGCACCCTATTCCTGACATAGTGGTCAAAAGTAGTGCACCATATAGGGAATATACAGCGCCTTCGGAAAGTATTCAGACCCCTTTACTATTTCAACAGCAAAAAATCCATTACAGCCTTATTCTAAAATGTATTTAAAAAAATGTTTTTCCTCATCAATCTACCCAATACCCAATAATGACAAAACAAAACAGGTTTAGAAATAGTTGCAACTGTATTCAGACCCGTTGCTATGAGACTCAAAAATTGAGCTCAAGTGCATCCTGTTTCCATTGATCATCCGTGAGATTTTTCTACAACTTGATTGGAGTAGTAAATGAAATTGATTGGACATGATTTGGAAAGGCACACACCCTGTGTATAGAAGGTTCCACAGTTGACAATGCATGTCAGAGCAAAAGTGAAGCCATGAGGTCGAAGGAATTGTCCGAAGGGTACCAAAACATTTCTGCAGCTTTGAAGGTTCCCAAGAACACAGTGGCCTCCATCATTCTTAAAATGGGAGAAGAGTCTTCCCAGAGCAATCAGGGTAGAAAGGGCCTTGGTCGGGGAGTTGACCTAGAACCCGATGGTCACTCTGACAGAGCTCCTCTGTGGAGACGGGAGAACATTCCAGAAAAAAATTAGGCCTTTATGGTAGTGGTCAGAAGGACGCCACTCCTCTGTAAAAATCATGACAGCCTGCTTCGAGTTTGCCAAAAGGCCCCTAAAGGACTCTCAGATCATGAGAAAATATTTTCTGGTCTGATGAAACCAGGATTGAACTCTTTGGCCTCAATGCCAAGCGTCATGTTTGGAGGAAACCTGGCACCATCCCTACAGTGAAGCATGGTGGTGGCAGCATCATGCTGTGGGGATGTTTTTCAGCGGCAGGGACTGGGAGAGCCCAGAGCCCGGACTTGAACCCGATCGAACATCTCTGGAGAGACCTGAAAATAGCTGTGCAGCGACGCTCCCCATCCAACCTGACAGAGCTTGAGAGGATCTGAAGGGAAGAATAGGATACACTTCTCAAATACAGGTGTGCCAAGCTTGTAGTGTCATAGCCAAAAAGAATTGAGGCTGTAATCGTTGCCAAAGGTGCATCAACAAAGTACTCAGTAAAAGGTCTGAATACTTATGTAAATGTAATATTTCAGTACATTTTTTATACATTTGGAAACATTTCCAAAAACCTTTTTTTGCTCTGTCATTATGGAGTATTGTGTGTAGATTGATGATAAAACAAACAATTGAATACATTTTAGAATAAGGCTGTAACGTAACAAAATGTGGAGAAAAGGGTCTGAATACTTTCCGAATGCACTGTAGGGTGCCATTTTGGACACAGTCGAGGACAGACAGGAAAACCGATTGGGGGAGAGAATCATTATCACAGCACTATCTCCCAATTGGTTCCTTTTATGTAAATTTACATTTGAGTTATTTAGCAGACACTTATCCAGAGCGACTTCAATTAGAGCATTCTTCTTAAGATAGCTGGGTGAGACAACCTTCAATAACAAAAATATGAACGCAACATGGGACCAACATGTTGGTCCCATGTTTCATGAGCTGAAATAAAAGATCCCAGAAGTGATCCACATGCAGAAGAAACGTATTTCTCTCAAAGTTTGTGCACACATTTGTTTACATCCCTGTTAGTGAACATTTCTCCTTTACCAACATAATCCATTCCCCCGACAGGTGTGGAATATCAAGAAGCTGATTAAACAGCATGATCATTACACAGGTACACCTTGTGCTGTGAACAATAAAAGGCCACGCTAAAATGTGCAGTTTTGTCACACAACACAATGCTACAGATGTCTCAAGTTGAGGGAGCGTGCGATTGGCATGCTGACTGCAGGTATGTCCACCAGAGCTGTTGGCAGAGAATGTAATGTTCATTTCTCTACCATAAGCCACCTCCAACGTTGTTTTAGAGAATTTGGCAGTACATCCAACTGGCCTCACAACCGCAGACCACGTGTATGACGTTGTGTGTGCGAGCGGTTTGCTGATGTCAACATTGTGAACAGAGTGCCCACTGGTGGCGGGGGAGTTGCATTTTATCGATGGCAATTTGAATGCACAGAGATACCATGAAAAGATCCATTGCTGGGGCCCATTGTTGTGCCATTCATCTGCCACCTTCACCTCATGATTCAGCATGATAATGCATAGCCCATTTCGCAAGGACCAACAGCCTGATCAACTCCATGCGAAGGAGATGTGTCACGCTGCATGAGACAAATGGTGGTCACACCAGATACTGACTGGTTTTCTGATCCAACAGTTGCTCATCTGTATTCCCAGTCATGTGAAATCCATAAATTAGGGCCTAATTAATGTATTTCAATTGACTGATTTCCTGTAACTCACTAAACTCTTTGAAATTGCTGCATGTTGCGTTGTATATTTTTGTTCAGTATAGTTAGCAGCAGTGCATATAGGAAAATACTACTAAATAAATAATACATACATTTTTGTCAGTTAGCAGATGCTCTTATGCAGAGCGACTGTAATTGGAACATTCATCTTAAGATAGCTGGGTAAGACAACCTCATACCACACATACATTTTCCCTCAAAGTAGTTATCAGCAGTCAGTGCTAGTAGGAAAATACTTTCTGTCTCTCTCTCTCTCTCTCTCTCTCTCTCTCTCTCTCTCTCTCTCTCTCTCTCTCTCTCTCTTTCTCTCTCTTTCTCTCTCTCTCTCTCTCTCTCTCTCTCTCTCTCTCTCTCTCTCTCTCTCTCTCTCTCTCTCTCTCTCTCTTTCTCTCTCGCTCTCTTCTCTCTTTCATTCACCATCTGTCTTCTCCCCCTCATCTTTATCCATCTCTTTCTATCGCTCTCTCAAGAATTATCCCCTAATAACTCATCTGTGCCATCAGTTTACCTGTTAGGAGAAACATCGTCAATATTTGGCAGCTGTGGATGTCTCTGTGTAGAGTGACTGCTCAATATTCTCTCTCGCTATCTTTCGCTCTCTCTCACACACAGAAACACACACACACACAGAGAGTCAGTCAATGCCATCCGAGTGAGGGAGACTGACCTTTTAATAAGCTCTGTGTGTTCATCCATCCATTTAGTTTGTTGAATCCTAATTACTTCCAGAAATAATGTGCAGACAATAAAACAGTCGTTCCCTCGGCATCTGTATTTCTCTCCAGGCTCTGTTTGGGCTCATCTCCAAAACAACTCGCAGAGGAAAATGTTGCCAGGAAAATGACTTCTCTGCATGCGGACATCTCATCCAGAAAAATGGAAATAGCATCTACAGTGGGGATTTTGTTGTTCTCCAAGAATCACTCATTTGCTTAGAAAACATACACTTCCCTTACTGGGAAAGGCAAAAAAGAATGCCAAACAAGAAATGTATGTTGTTTCTCCTCATCAGTTGGTCGATATATTCAGCACAAAGTCAATAGAAAAGACTTGTACAGCATGCATCAAGGAGCAGACAGTTCTTTGGATTGGACACTTGATGTTTGACCGGCGCCTCTGATAGGCCTACTGGCAGCCCAACAAAGCTAGGGCCAAAAAGATTTAAACAGAGGATAAATTGAGAGACCGACAGATCTTGGATTAAATCCCCCACAAACCTTAATTTATTGCATTAATAAAAGGCGCCGAGACGGAGTTTGGTTAGCAGCTCACAACGCCAGAGCCGTGATAATGCACATTGCATTGGCACCTTCGTCTACTTTGCCCGGCAGTGCTGTCAGAAGGGAAAGGACCCAAGAGGGAGAGAGTCAGGCTGACACTTCATCAATATCTCCATCCAGACACCCCCCTAGGCTCAGCAGGAATTGGATGTTTTAAGAGACGAGTCATCCTCTGTCCCCATAGATCATAGAGGCTGGTGTGGATGAGGGAGGGACGACGGCTAATAATAATGGCTGGAAAAGATTACAGATCGAAGGAAACGGTATCAAGAACAAGGAGAGCACATCTTTGTGTTTGATGCCGTTTCCATGTACTCCGTTCCAGCCTTTACAGTGAGCCTGTCCTCCCGATATCTCCGCCCACCAGCCATGCTTCCTTCCCTTCACCGCCCACGGACCAGTCAGCACTGATGGTTGAGTGACGTCACGTCTACAACCTGTCGTGGCCCCTTCATTGGAGGAGGGCGCATCAATTACTGGTGTGTAATGGCATGACTAATGAATTCGTAATTAATCTGCCAGGATTAATTTGCTCTCTATCGCAATTAGTGTCATCCGGGGTCCAAGTAGAACAAAAGACAGTTAATCAGAGTCAATTAGGAGTATTGTTGATGAGATTAGTGTGGCTCACCACCACCTGAGAACTTCCCACTCATCAAAACCACTTGAAATATACACAAGACCAGAGGGACATTACAACTGACACATAGTGTGTGTCACAAATGGGACCCGATTCCCCATGTTGTGCACTGTGCATATGAAGACCTAGCACACAGGGTTAGTCCTGTGACCTCCTCTTCATTTACAGTTGAAGTCGGAAGTTTACATACACTTCGGTTGGAGTCATTAAAACTTGTTTTCCAACCACTCCACAAATGTCTTGTTAACAAACTATAGGTTTGGCAAGTCGGTTAGGACATCTACTTTGTGCAAGTCATTTTTCCAACAATTGTTTACAGACAGATTATTTAACTTATAATTCACTGTATCACAATTCCAGTGGGTCAGAAGTTTACATACACTAAGTTGAAACTCAGTGCCTCTTTGCTTGACATAAATCAGCCAAGACCTCAGAGACAAAATTGTAGACCTCCACAAGTCTGGTTTATCATTGGAGCAATCTCCAAATGCCTGAAGGTACCACGTTCATCTGTACAAACAATAGTACGCAAGTATAACACCATGGGACCATGCATCCATCATACTGCTCAGGAAGGAAACACATTCTGTCTCCTAGAGATGAACGTACTTTGGTGTGTACTTTGGTGCGAAAAGTGCAAATCAATCCCAGAACAACAGCAAAAGACCTTGTGAAGATGCTGGAGGAAACAGGTACAAAAGTATCTATATCCACAGTAAAACGAGTCATATATCGACATAACCTGAAAGACCGCTCAGCAAGGAAGAAGCCACTGCTCCAAAATCACCATAAAAAAGCCAGACTGCGGTTTGCAACTGCACATGGGGACAAAGATCGTACATTTTGGAGAAATGTCCTCTGGTCTGATAAAACAAAAATAGAACTGTTGGCCATAATGACCATCGTCATGGAAGAAAAAGGGGGAGCTTGCAAGCCGAAGGACACCATCCCAACTGTGAAGCACATGGGTGACAGCATCGATTTGTGGGGGTGCTTTGCTGCAGGAGGTACTGGTGCAGTTCACAAAATAGATGGCATCATGAGGTAGGAAAATTATGTGGATATATTGGAGCAACATCTCAAGACATCATTCAGAAAGTTAAAGCTTGGTCGCAAATGGGTCTTCCAAATGGACAATGACCCTAAGCATACTTCCAAAGTTGTGGAAAAATGGCTTAAGGACAACAAAGTCAAGGTATTGGAGTGGCCATCACAAAGCCCTGACCTCAATCTTATAGAAAATGTGTGGGCAGAACTGAAAAAGCGTGTGCGAGCAAGGAGGCCTACAAACCTGACTCAATTACACCAGCTCTGTCAGGAGGAATGAGCCAAAATTCACCCAACTTATTGTGGGAATCTTGTGGAATGCTACCCGAAACGTTTGACCCCAAGTTAAACAATTTAAAGGCAATGCTACCAAATACTAATTGAGTGTATGTAAACGTCTGACCCACTGGTAATGTGATGAATGAAACAAATCATTCTCTCTA